>NW_027397100.1:10336856-10730879 GCF_003265705.2 Callorhinus ursinus
AATGGGGTGGGGTGCCTGGGTGGCTCAGTCAGTTAGGCATCTGCCTTTGGCTCAGGTCATGATCCCAGGGTCCTGGGATAGAGCCCCGCATCAGGCTCCCTGCTCAGTGGGGAGTCTGCTTCTCCCTCTTCCTCTGCCCCTGCCCCTGCCTGTGCTTTCTCTCTCCCTCTCTCTCTCTCAAGTAAATAAATAAAATCTTTAAAGAAATACAATAATAAGTCAACATATTGAGAAATGTCTGCCAAGATTTTATATCTGTTGGTTATTATCAAATCCATGGCCAGCAAAGTGGATATTCTGTTGCTAGATCCAAGAATGCCACAGAACTTGATAGACTTGTTTGAATCAATACAAACATTGGAAAATGTAGCAGAAAACATTGGAAATGACAAACCAATGTTGGTGGCATATGGAGAAAAGGACACATGATAAATATATAAATAATAAAAATAATGTTAACCCTATGTGTCAGCTACTGATTTTTGTGCCTTATTTACATTAACTCATTTAACCTTTGCCTCATTTTTTTTTTAATTTTTTTAAAGATTTTATTTAGGGGCAGCTGGGTGGCTCAGTCTTTAAGTGTCTGCCTTCGGCTCAGGTCATGATCCCATGTCCTGGGATTGAGCTCCGCATTGGGCTCCCTGCTCAGTGGGGAGCCTGCTTCTCCCTCTCCCACTTCCCCTGCTTGTGTTCCCTCTCTTGCTGTCACTCTCCGTCAAATAAATAAATAAAAGCTTTAAAAATAAATAAATAAATAAATAAATAAATAAAATACAATTTTTATAAATAAATATTTATTTATTTGAGAAAGAGAGCATGAGTGGGGAGAGGAGCTCAATCCTGGGACTCCATTCCGGGACTCAGGAATCATGATCTGAGCTGAAGGCAGGCGCTTAACCAGCTGCCTCAGTTTTATAAACTAGGTTCTATTATTATCCCACAGATATTTCACAAATGAGAAAACTGAGAATTAAAACAGGTTGTATGGTTCACTCCATGTTACAGACATACAATGGAGTGCTGGAACCAGCTTCTATTGATTTGCAAGAGCTGATAAATATTCATTTGGTAGCTTAAAATAGGCCACAGTGGGGGCGGGGGGCGCCTGGGTGGCTCAGTCGCATAAGCATCTGCCTTCAGCTGAGGCGCCCCTAGCATTTTTTTTTAATCTAAACAAAAATTAGGTCTTGGTATTCATAGCTGGATAAATTATAAACTAAAAGCAAAAATAATAGTTTATTTTTTGAATGGTGCTAAGGTCTTCACGTACATTATCTTAATCTTTTTACTTAATCCTCAGAGCCGTCTTCAAGGCTGGGAAAAGTGAAATTTAGCTAAGAGATTAATTGCACAGAATTACAATATGTAGGAGAAAGGATGAGAACCCATCTCTGTTCCTGCCTGCTCTATACCTACCCTTCTCTATTAGAATTGGTAGGTGAATTTGTTAGATTCACAGAGTTAATTTGCGTGATGGGGTTTCAGTGTAATTGTAGGGCAACAGAAGGATGTTATTAGGCATGTGGGAGTGATTTGGCATATGATTAGAAAAACAAAAGCCTATAGGCCTTAAAAAAGACATTAAGAATTAACTGAAGGAGGGATGCCTGGGTGACTCAGTCGGTTAAGCATCCAACTCTTGATTTCGGCTCAGGTCATGATCTCAGGGTCCTGGGATCAAGCCCCACATCAGTCTCCACGCTTAGCGGGGAATCCTTGAGGATTCTCTCTCTCCCTCTGCCCCTCCTCCCACTCAAGAGCTCTCGCTCTCTCTCTCTCCAAGATTTATTTATTTATTGGAGAGAGAGAGAATGAGCAGGAGGAGCAGAGGGAGAGGGAGAAGCAGGCTCCCAGTTGAGCAGGGAGCCTGATGTGGGGCTTGATGCCAGGACCCTGAGATCCTGACCTGAGCCAAAGGCAGATGCCTAATGACTGAGCCACCCAGGTGCACCGGAAATAAATAAATCTTAAAAAAATTAACTGAAGGCTGAGGGAAATGGGGAAAGACATGTAGAAGGTAGCATTTGAACTGGATCTTGAAGAGTAAATATCAGATCCTTATGTATTAGTCAAGGTCATGTAAGGAGGTAGAAACCATATGCTATGAAAGAGAGAATTTAATATAATGGATTGTTAACTACATAACTGAAGAAGTAAAAGGAGAAATCTAAGGTATCACGGTGGTAGTAATTGTAGGAATACCTACCACCCCTAGGGCTGAGGAAATAAAGGGTAGAAGTTGGAATTACTAAAACGTAAAACTTAAAAAAAAAATTAAAAGAAGGGCCAAAGAGAGCTGAAATTCAGATGTCTGAAGAGGAGGTACTGCTTGTGTCTCTGAATTGGGGGGAAGGGCCCCATGGGGTTGAGACCCAGACCTGTGAGTAGGAGGCACTGGGCAGTCAGTGCTGGTGTCTCCGAAGACAGAATAATGAGACTGGTTCTATAAGTATTGGAAAAACTGCATTCTGATTCAGCTGCTTGTAATGGGAAGGGACTGCCACTGCTGGAATTGAGAAGCTTTGCTGGATGCCATAGATAGGAACAGGAAGCAAACAGGAAGGAGGCTTCCATCATTCCTCCTGAGCCTTGCAGTGTTCTTCTGGTAGTCTCTATTGGGAGACCTTAATAGAGAGCCACTATGAAAGGAGAAATATTTGCAGAGTCCCAACCCCAAAAATCCTAAAGCAGAGAGTGGATTTAGAGGTGAGAAAATACCTAGTCATGACTCACCTTACCTGGTCAGAAGGCTCTGTATGGCTAGCTTTTTTCCATAAGCTTTTTTGCTACAGCCACATGACGTTCTGGCAGATGCTTAAGGACAGCATACTTCCTCCTGCTACAAGGCCTTTTGCATATTTTAATCTATGACTGGAATGTTCTTCACCTATTAAATGCTCTTTCTCACACTAAATCTTCCTTTAAGATGTTTTCATAACACTGTAACCTCTCTTGTAGCATTTGTCACCGTTGTACATCTTTTTACAGATATGATCTTTTGATCAATGCCCACCTCCTCCAACCAGATTGTAAGTTCCAGGAGGAATTTACATGGCACAGGCCATGATGTGTTTGTACTCCGTTGTTTGTTTTCCTAGTGCCTAGTTTAGTGACCAACACATTGTAAAACTTCAGTATACATCTGCTTAAGGAATTATTTCAATATCCTAAAAAGAGAGAATGAAGCCATAACATAATGAGAGATGTGTAGTAGAAAGCAAAGATTTGAGGTCTTTTTACTTCCAGTATCTCCCTCCAGCATCTTGTTCTAGATTCTAGAGGTCCATAGAAGATGCTTTTTTTTTCCTTCTTTTTTACTGAGGTAAATTTCACATAACATAAAATTAACCATTAACTATACTAATGGGTCTAATTTTTAGTATTTACTACATTTGCAATGTTGTGCAACCATCATCGCTAGCTAGCTCCAGAACATTTTCATCATACCAAAAGGAAATCTCATACCCATTAAAAAGTCACTCCCTGGGACCCCCTGGGTGGCTCAGTCAGTTAAGCATCTGCCTTTGGTTCAGATCATGATCCTGGGGTCCTGGGATCGAGTCCCACATTGGGCTCCTTGCTCAGTGGGGAGCCTACTTCTCCCTCTGCCTCTGCCTGCCACTCCCCCTGCTTGTGCTCGCTCTCTCTCTCTCTCTCTCTCTCGCTGACAAATAAAGTCTTAAAAAAAAAAGTCACTCCCCATACTTCCCTTTCCACATTCCCTGGTAACCACTGTCCACAAAATGGAATTACCCATTCTGAATGTTTCATACTACATATGTGACCTTTTGTGTCTGGCTTCTTTCCTTTAGCATAGTGTTTTTGAGGTTTACTTTGTAGCCCATATTAGTACTTCATTCCTTTTTATGGCTGAATGATATTCCATTGTATGGCTATACCATCTTTAGTTTATGCATTCATTAGTTGATAGACATTTGGGTTCTATTTTTTTGCTACTATGAATAGTACTGCTATGAAAATCTGTGTACAAGCATTTGTTTGAAAACATATATATATATGCCTTTAAACAAAATCAAGAGTTACATGCTCTACGAACTAAGCCAGCCATGTGCCACTGAAAATATATTTTAAATTCTTGTGTCTACACCTAGGAGTGGAATTACTGGATCATATGTTAATTCCATATTTACCTTTTTGAGAAACTGACATACTGTTTTCCACAGGAGTTGTACCATTTTACATTCACACCAGCAATGTCTGAGGGTTCAACTTTTTCCATGTTCTTGCTGACATCTCTTGTTTCTTTTACAACCACTGCATACAAGTCATATATTCCAACTCAGATGCTTCATTTATATATGGAGGTAGGACCTGGTTACTTAGAGGTATTTAGGAAAATAATGTCTCTTTGGCCCTACTTTAGAAAATAATCGTTAAGGACCTATTTTTTCTGGCTCCTGAAAAGAATAAGCCTACTAAATACATCCTTATTTTCTGGGCTGTTCATTGTATAGGGCCATTCACTCATATCAAGTAATCACACGTTATTTTTTTAATTAATTAATTAATTTTTTAAATGTTTTATTTATTTATTCATGAGAGTCAAAGAGAGAGAGAGAGGCAGAGGCAGAGGGAGAAGCAGGCTCCCCGCCTAGCAGGGAGCCCGATGCGGGACTCGATCCCAGGACCCTGGCATCATGACCTGAGCCGAAGGCAGACGCTTAACCATCTGAGCCACCCAGGTGCCCTAATTTATTTTTTTTAATCACATGCTTTCATTCAAAATCATTGTGGGTTGATACTTCTTTTGTTTGTTTGTTTTTTAAGATTTTATTTATTTATTCATGAGAGACAGAGGGAGAGAGACAGAGGGAGAGAGAGAGAGAGAGAGAAGCAGAGGGAGAAGCAGGGTCCCAAGGAGCAAGGAGCCCGATGCGGGACTCGATCCCAGGACCCTGGGATCACGACCCGAGCCAAAGGCAGACGCTTAACCATCTGAGCCACCCAGGCGCCCACTTCTTTTGTTTTTCATCCAACATTTTCAAGGTATATCTACATCTTGTGATGTCTTGTTAGCAGGATCTTCCTATTGCTAGATTTGCTTAAATCCCAAATCTTTTGCAATGTTATGTTTGATTGCATTTCTTTTTGCTTCTATTAACATCCCCTCCCACCGCCACTGGACCACTGTTTATTTGGCATCCATCATGACCCAGTTTCAACCCTACAGCATCCTCTCCCTTGGCCCTGCAAAAGAGGGACGGGAGGAGGGTAGGCAGTGACTGCAGCGTGAGGCTCTGTTCTGCCCTGGGACCAAAGTTGAGTGTCCATAAATGTCTGCCAGCCAAATGAACAGGTCATCCTAGCATCATACCCATTTCCCAGAAAATAGTGAGGCTCATGAGGGAAGTGACCTGGACCCCAGGGCTGCTATGGGGTAGGTACTAGCCTGATGTAAGACCTTTCCTTTCCTCCCCTCAGGGTGACCTGTTAGCAGATCGATTTATTTATTTATTTATTTATTTATTTATTTATTTATTTATTTATTTATTTTTAAAGATTTTATTTATTTCTTTTGACAGAGAGAGAGACAGCGAGAGAGGGAACACAAGCAGGGGGAGTGGGAGAGGGAGAAGCAGGCTTCCTGCTGAGCAGGGAGCGCGACACGGGGCTCGATCCCAGGACCCTGGGACCATGACCTGAGCCGAAGGCAGACGCTTAATGACTAAGCCACCCAGGCACCCCTGTTAGCAGATTTTTTTAAAGACTTTTTATTATTTTAAAGTAATCTCTACACAAATGTGGGGCTTGAATTTATAATCCTGAGATCAAGATTCAAATGCTCCACTGACTAAACCAGCCAGGTGTCCCCCTGTTAGCAGATATTTCTTTTTTTTTTTAACTTTTATTTATACATTTGAGAGAGAGAAAGAGATCATGAGTGGGGGGAGGAGCTGAAGGAGAGGGAGAAGGAAATAATCTCCAGCAGACTCCATGCTGAGCATAGAGCCTGACACAGTCTCAGGATTGTGAGATCATGACTCAAGCCAAAACCAAGAGTCAGACACTTAATCCACTGAGCCACCCAGTGCCCCTGTTAGCGATGTTCTTTTTTAAATTTTATTTAAATGCAATTAATTAACATGTAGTATATTATTCTTTTCAGAGGTAGAGTTTCCTGATTAATCAGTTGCATATAACACCCAGTGCTCATTAAATCCATGCCCTCCTTAATGCCCAACACCCAGTTACCTCATACCCCCACCCCCCCCAACCTTCCCTGCAGCAACACTCTGTTTCCTATAGTTAAGAGTCTGGTGATTATTTATTTATTTATTTATTTATTATGATTTTATTTATTTATTTGACAGAGAGAGAGCACAACCAGGGGGAGCGGCAGGCAGAGGGAGAAGCAGACTCCCCACTGAGCAGGGAGCCTGACATGGGGCTTGATCCCAGGACCTTGAGATCATGACCTGAGCCGAAGGCAAATGCTTAACCAGCTGAGCCACCCAGGTGCTCCATGACTCTAGCAGATATATATTTTTTTAAGTTTTATTTGTTTATTTGACAGAGAGAGCACAGGCAAGGGGAGCAGCAGAGGGAGAAGGAGAAGGCTCCTCACTGAGTGGGGAGCCCAATGCGGGGCTCGATCCCAGGACCCTGGCAGACACTTAACAATTGACCTACCCAGGTGCCCCAAGTTTAGCGGATATTTTTAAACAATACTTGGGTGCCTGGGTGGCTCAGTTGGTTAGGCATCCAACTCTTGACTTAGGCTCAGGTCATGATCTCAGTGTCATGGGATTAATCCCTGAGTCTGGCTCCCCCTGAGAGACTGCTTGCCTCCATCTCCCTCTGCCCCCGCCTTGTTCACGTGCATTCACTCTCTCTTTCAAATAGGTAAATAAATCTCTTTCTTTTTAAAGATTTTTATTTATTTATGAGAGAGAGAGCATTAGCAGTGGAAGGGGGGAGTGGGAGGGGGAAAAGCAGACACCAGGCTGAGCAGGAAGCCTGACCTGGGGATCCATCCCAGGATCCCGGGATCATGACCTGAGCCAAAAGGCAGACTCAAACCACTGAGCCACTCAGGCACCCCAAATCTTTATTATTTTGAAATTTTATTTATTTATTTGACAGAGAGAGTGAGAGAGCACAAGCAGGGGGAGCAGCAGAGGGAGAGGGAGAAGCAGGCTCTCCGCTGAGCACAGAACGAGATACAGAGCTCAATCCCAGGACCCTGGGACAATGACCTGAGCTGAAGGCAAACGTTTAACCTATTGAGCCATTCAGGTGCCCCTAAATAAATCTTTTTAATATTTTATTTATTTATTTATAGAGAGAGTAAGAGAGAAAGAGCACACAAGTGGGGGGAAGGGGCAGAGGGAGAGAGAGAAGCAGACTTCCTGCTAAACAGAGAGCCCGATGTGGCG
Organism: Callorhinus ursinus; assembly: GCF_003265705.2. Classification (NCBI taxonomy): domain Eukaryota; kingdom Metazoa; phylum Chordata; class Mammalia; order Carnivora; family Otariidae; genus Callorhinus; species Callorhinus ursinus. Next base: position 10,344,257 of record NW_027397100.1, read on the forward strand.
CTTGATCCCAGATCCCTGGGATCATGACCAGAGCCAAAGCAGATGCTCAACCGACTGAGCTACCTAGGCACCCCTAGATAAATAAGTTTTTACAACAAAAACCAAAACCCACAATGCTCTTTCTCCTAATTTGCAATGTTTTATCCAGTTCTCTGGCGATCAAACCAGGACCTTTTAGGATAAATATATATTGCTTTATCTGGTCCTCTATGTCTGTTTCTACCATTCCTTCACTTTATTTTTTTTTTTTTTAAGATTTTACTTATGGGGCGCCTGGGTGGCTCAGTTGTTAAGCGTCTGCCTTCAGTTCAGGTTATGATCTCAGGGTCCTAGAATCCAGCCCCACTTCAGACTCCCTGCTCAGCAGGAAGCCTGCTTCTTCTTCTCCCACTCCCCCTGCTTGTGTTCCCTCTCTCGCTGTGTCTCTCTCTCTCTCAAAGAAATAAATAAAATCTTAAAAAAATGATTTTATTTATTTCTTTGAGAGAGAGGGCATGCAAGGGAGTGCGAGTGGGGGGAGGGACAGAGGAGGATGGAGAGAAAGGAGGAAAGACTCCCAAGCAGATTCCCTTATGAGCATGGAGTCCCTCTCCAGGCTTGATCTCAGGCTCCTGTGAGGTCATGACCTGAGCTGAAATCAAGAGCTGACACATAACTGACTGAGCCACCCAGGTGCCCCTACTTTACTTTATAAGTTTGTTTGTTTGTTTCTCAGACAGAACCTAAGAGGGGAAGCGGTAGGCAGAGGGAGAAACAGGCTCCCCACTGAGCAGGGACCCCCCCCAAAGTGGGACTTGATCCCAGGACCCCAGAATCATGACCTGAGCTGAAGGCAGACACTTAACTGAGCCACACAGGAGTCCCCCTACTTCACTTTAAATATTACTTGATTTGTATGTATTTGTCAAACTTATCTATTAGTACAGTTAAGATTTGTGCATTTTGCTGTAATATTTACCTCGTTAAAAAATTGTAACTATTAAACTCTAGTTAGGAATATGCCATGCTGAAGTGTTTAGTGATAAATGTACTGATACCTATAATTTATTTTGAAAAGCATTAAAGGGGCACCTGGCTGGCCCAGTTGGTGTAGCATGTTGATGCTTTATATTGGGGTTGTGAGTTCAAGCCCCATGTTCATATAGAGATTAAAATAATAAAAAATCTTTTTTTTTAAAGATTGTATTTATTTATTTGACAGAGAGAGACACAGCGAGAGAGGGAACACAAGCCGGGGGAGTGGGAGAGGGAGAAGCAGGCTTCCCGCTGAGCGGGGAGCCAGATGCAGGGCTCCATCCCAGGACCCTGGGATCATGACCTGAGCTGAAGGCAGACACTTAACAACTGAGCCACCCAGACACCCCAAAGTTTATTTTACTTTAGAGAGAGAGAGAGTGTGTGCAGGGTTGGGGCATAGAGGGAGAGGAATAGAGAGTCTCGCACTGAGCACAGAGCCTGATGCGGGACTTGATCTCCTGACTCTGAGATCAGGACCTGAGCTGAGACCAAGAGTCTGACGCTTAACCAACAGCGCCACCCAGACTACCCCTACAGAACATTATCTTGAACATGATTTTTGTTCCTTTGGGTGTTTTCTAACTAAATTGGAAACTTTTTTTTTTTGTAAAGATTTTATGTATTTGTTTGACAGAGAGAGACACAGCGAGAGGGAACACAAGCAGGGGGAGTAGGAGAGGGAGAAGCAGGCTTCCCGCGGAGCAGGGAGCCCGATGCGGGGCTCAATCCCAGGACCCTGGGATTATGACCCGAGCCGAAGGCAGATGCTTAACAACTGAGCCACCCAGGCACCCCTGGGAACTTTTTTTAAAAAATATTTATTTAACTAATCTCTACACGTAATGTGGGGCTCAAATTCACCACCCTGACATCAAGAGTCACATGCTCTTCTGACTGAGCCAGGTGCCCCTAAACTAGAAACTTTTTTTTAAGATTTTATTTGACAGAGAGAGACACACAGTAAGAGAGGGAACAGCAGCAGGGGAAGTGGGAGAGGGAGAAGCAGGCTTCCTGTGGAGCAGGGAGACCAATGTGGGGCTCAATCCCAGGACCCTGGGATCATGACCTGAGCCGAAGGCAGACGCTTAACGACTGAGCCACCCAGGAGCCCTAAACTGGAAATTCTTGAAGGAAAGAGGCTGTGCTTTTATTTTGTACCCACAAATTGTCCTGCAGAGTGCTGAACATACTGAAGGTGCTAAATATTTATTGAATGAATTAGTAAACGGTGTATTTCACTAATAAAATTCCAAAAGAGTATTCTAAATTATGTTTTGTTATATTGAATTTTTTCTTTTTTTTAACATTTTATTTATTTATTCATGAGCGACAGAGAGAGAGACAGAGAGGGAAGCAGAGGGAGAAGCAGGCTCCCAAGGAGCAGGGAGTCCGATGCGGGACTCGATCCAAGGACCCTGGGATCATGACCCAAGCCAAAGGCAGACGCTCAACCATCTGAGCCACCCAGGCGCCCTATATTGAATTTTTTCACTTTTGTTTTCAAGCTAAAATAATATTTTGGACAATCCTTTTGCCCATGGAATGGACAGATGGGCTATATTATCACCTTATTCATGAGTGCCCCTTAATTTTCTTGATCCCATAAATATGGGAGGTTAAGACATTGTACTTTGTTTTTATTAAGATTTATTTATTTGAGGGCGCCTGGGTGGCTCAGATGGTTAAGCGTCTGCCTTCGGCTCAGGTCATGATCCCAGAGTCCTGGGATCGAGTCCTGCATCAGGCTTCCTACTCGGTGGGGAGCCTGCTTCTCCCTCTGCCTCTCTCTCTCTCTCTCTCTCTGTCTCTCATGAATAAATAAACAAAATCTTAAAAAAAAGATTTATTTATTTGAGAGAGAGAGAGAGAGCGCTCAGGTGAGCATGAGCACAAGTTGGGGGGAGGGCCAAAGGAAGAGGGTGAAGAAGGCTCCCCACTGAGCCGGGATCCCAACTTGGAACTTGATCCCAGGACTCCGGAATCATGACCTGAGCCAAAGGCAGATGCTTAACCGAGTGAGCCACCCAGGCCCCCTGACATTGTAATTTTTTTTTAAAGATTTTATTTATTTATTTGAGAGAGAGAATGAGATAGAGAGAGAGAGAGCACGAGAGGGGGGAAGGTCCTGGGGAGAAGCAGACTCCCCACTGAGCGGGGAGCCCGATGCGGGACTCGATCCTGAGACTCCAGGATCATGACCTGAGCCGAAGGCAGTCGCTCAACCAACTGAGCCACCCAGGTGCCCTGACATTGTAATTTTTTAACCAAATATTAAACTCCGGCCAAAACATCAATTGTTGTTTCCTTATCTAGTTCACATAGGATCTTAAGAAACTGAACATTAAAAAAATTAATTAAAAAAAAAAACTGCATCTCGAGTTTGAGGGACAGGATTCTCTGTTGGTGATACCAAGCAAAATTATGAGAGTTGCAATTCATGGTATCAGCCTTAAATAAGTGGCTAGTGATGTACCCCTGAAACAGCTCTTCTTTTAAGGACTAATCATTCTCAAATTGATGAAAATTCCTCTGGGATCTGTCACTACAATGCCCCTGACATTATGGCCAGTAGACAGACAAGTTTTTGAAACAAATGCCAAATTCAATCAGTAAATTGATTATAGACAATCAAGTACTAAAGGGGGAATGATAATTTCATACACTCGAATGTAGGGGGCAAAATTAATTCCATCTGCATGAAGTGGCTTGAGTTTCCTGCTGTCATAATGACTTAGGGAAAAATAAAGGTTCGTTGTGCCTGGGAGTGGCTCAATAATATTGCTGGAAACTATCAGGCAGACTATACCACCGCAGTCTCTGGTCCAGGTGAAAAACTCTGGTCAAAAAGGAAACTTGGTCTTCTGAGTTAGTGTCTGCATATCTGCATTCTTTTTTTTTTTTTAAAGATTTATTTATTTGAGAGAGAGAGAATGAGAGATAGAGAGCACGAGAGGGAAGAGGGTCAGAGGGAGAAGCAGACTCCCTGCTGAACAGGGAGCCTGATGTGGGACTCGATCCCGGGACTCCAGCATCATGACCTGAGCCGGAGGCAGTCGCTTAACCAACTGACCCACCCAGGCGCCCCTATCTGCATTCTTTTGTAATGTCAATCACAAGTTTTTTGAGGTAATGAAATCCTTCTCTTTTTTTTTTTTTTTAAGATTTTATTTATTTATTTGACAGAGAGAGACAGGGAGAGCAGGAACACAAGCAGGGGGAGTGGGAGAGGGAGAAGCAGGCCTCCCGCTGAGCGGGGAGCCCAATGTGGGACTCGATCCCAGGACCCCGGGATCATGACCCGAGCCGAAGGCAGACGCCTAACGACTGAGCCACCCAGGCGCCCTGAAATCCTTCTCTTATTGGTGTTTTTTTATACAGAGGTTTAATTTTAAATATTGATGTCTTGAAACTTTCATATTAAATGTTTTTTTTAAGATTTATTTTATTTATTTTTAGAGAGAGAGAGAGAGAGAGAGACTCCCTACTGACCATGGAGCTGGATGCAGAGTTGGATCTCACGACCCCAAGATCATGACCCAAGCTGAAATCGGACATATAACTGACTGAGCCACCCAGGTGCCCCTTAAAACTTTTATATTAAGTTTAGGGGTACTTTGTATATATTTATAAATTAAATTGTAATGTTTAAGAGAATTTTGCATACTAAAGATTCTAGTTAAATATGTATGATTGAGTGATTGAGATTTGTGATTTTATGTGGAAAGGTATAGGAGACCACATCAGAAAATTTTTTTTTTTAAGATTTTATTTATTTATTTGAGAGAGAGAATGAGATAGAGAGAGAGCATGAGAGGGGAGAGGGTCAGAGGGAGAAGCAGACTCCCCGCCGAACAGGGAGCCCGATGCGGGACCCGATCCCGGGACTCCAGGATCATGACCTGAGCCGAAGGCAGTGGCTTAACCAACTGAGCCACCCAGGCACCCCACACATCAGAAAATTTTAAGAAATTTTAAGACTAACTATATTTGTAATTTTTTTTAAGATTTTATTTTTAGGGTGCCTCAGTGGCTCAGTCAGCTGAGGATCTGACTTTTGATTTTGGCTCAGGTCAGATCTTAGGGCTGTGAGACTGAGCCTCACATTGGGCTCTGCACTGGGCATGGAGCCTGCTTGAGATTCTCTCTCTCTCCTTCTCCCTCTGCTCCTCCACCCCCCTCCATCTCTTTTTTTTTTTTTTTTTAAAGGTTTTATTTATTTATTTGACAGAGAGTTAGAGAGAAGAGCACAGCAGGGGGAATGGCAGAGGGAGAGGGAGAAGCAGGCTCTGCACTGAGCAGGGAGCCTGATGCGGGACTCGATCCCAGGACCCTGGGATCATGACCTGAGCCGAAGGCAGACGCTTAACCATCTGAGCCACCCAGGCGCCCCCCCCTCCATCTCTTAAAAAAATTTTTTTTTTAAGTAATCTCTATATCCAACATGGGACTGAACCTACAACTCTAAGACCAAGATTCACATGCTCTACTAACTGAGCCAGCAGGCACCCTTCTATAATTTTAATATCTTGGATTTAGAAGAATTGTTTACATACTTGGGTAAGTTGAAGTGCTCAAAAACAATACAACATGTTAAAATGATTAAAGGGGGTGCCTGGGTGGCTCGGTCAGTAGAGTGTGCAAGTCTTGATCTTGGGATGGTGAGTTCAAGCCCCATGTTGGGTGTAGAACTGACATTAAAAAAAAATGACAAAAAAAATGATAAAAGGGGCGCCTGGGTGGCTCAGTCGTTAAGCATCTGCCTTCTGCTCAGGTCATGATCCCAGGGTCCTGGGATTGAGCCCCACATTGGGTTCCCTGCTCTGTGGGAAGCCTGCTTCTCTCTCTCCCGCTCCCCCTGCTTGTGTTCCCTCTCTCGCTGTGTCTCTCTGTCAAATAAATAAACAAAATCTTAAAAAAGACAAACAAACAAAAAAACCAAGGGAGCCAATGAACATACATTTTATTTATTTTTTTTAAAGATTTTATTTATTTGTCAGAGACAGAGAGAGAGAAAGAGAGAGCACAAGCAGCAGCAGGCAGAGGGAGAAGCAGACTCCCCACCGAGCAAGGAGCCTGATGTCCCATGCTCAACTTGAATGGATTAAGTGAAGGTGATTTTAGAATTCTTGCTTCATAAATACAATTTTAAAATTGTGAGTCTTTAAGTTTTAAAGATAACTATTAAAATGCCCTTTTTTTAAAAGGTTTTATTTATTTTTGACGGAGAGAGAGAGAGTGTGTTCAAGCAGGGGAAGCAGCAGGCAGAGGGAGAGGGAGAAGCTGAGCAGGGAGCCCAATGTGGGGCTTGATCCCAGGACCCTGAGATCATGACTTGAGCCGAAGGCAGACGCTTAACCATCTGAGCCCTCAGGCGCCTCTAAAATGCACTTATTTTATAAATTGAATATTAATTTTTAAAATGCAAGTATCAAAGGACATCTGGCTGCCTCAGTCTGTAGAGCATTCAACTCTTGATCTTGGGGTCATGAGTTTAAGCCTTATGCTGGGTGTAGAGCCTACTTAAGAAAAATGCAGGCGCCTGGGTGGCTCAGTTGGTTAAGTGTCTGCCTTTGGTTCAGGTCATGATCCCAGGGTACTGGGATGGAGCCCTGCTCAGGCTCTCTGCTCAGTGGGGAGCCTACTTCTCCCTCTCCCTCTGTCTGCTGCTCTGCATACTTGTGTTCTCTTTCTGTCAAATAAATAGATAAAATCTTTTTTAAAAAATAAAATAGACATTTGTTTAAAAAAATGCAGGGGCGCATGTGTGGCTCAGTCAGTTAAGCATCTGACTTGGTCTCAGCTCAGATCTCGATCTGAGGGTTGTTGAGTTCAAGCCCTGCATTGGGGTCCATGCTGGGTGTGGAACCTACCTACTTAATTTAAAAAAAATGCAAGCATCAAAAATAGCACTCTCTGCCCATAAAAGTCATACATTGATATCAAAAATCATTGGCAGAACGTATTTTTAATATTTTAAGTAATCTCTACGTGCAACATGGGGCTCGAACTCACAACTCTGAAATGAAGAGTTGCATGCTCCACAGACTGAGCCAGCCAGGTGTCCTGACATTGGCAAAATATTTTAAATTTAAAGTCAAATTCTCTATCTATTACCTCCTCTATTCCAGGCTTTTGGCTATTCTGTGACCTCTTCTCTATAAGTTATAAAACAGAATAATATTTTTGATGGTGGAGATGATTTAAACCAATGACGTTCTGGTTCAAATGAGAACAAAACGATGAAAGGGGAATTAATTTACACAGACTGTCCATAAGCCAGACAGAGACGGGCTTTGCAAAATGAATGAAAAACATATTATGTTGGGGCACCTGGGTGGCTCAGTCGTTAAGCATCTGCCTTCAGCTCAGGTCATGATCCCAGAGTCCTGGGATCGAGCCCCGCGTCAGGCTCCCTGATCAGCGGGGAGCCTGCTTCTCCCTCTCCCACTCCCCCTGCTTGTGTTCCCTCTCTAGCTGTCTCTCTCTGTCAAATAAATAAATAAATAAATAAATAAATCTTAAAAAAAAAAAGAAAAACATATTATGTTAATATTTTCTTTTAAACATAAAAAATACTTTTGTTTTAGAGAAGAGTTTTCCAGCTGGTGTTTCTTGATCGTGCTCTAAATTTCCAGGTTCACTCTGATCATCCTTGAACAGAAAACAATTTAAGAGATATTCAGTAATCAAGTGACTGAAAGCTTAAAACTTTCCTATTCCCAAATAAGTCTAGAGGTTAAAGTCAAATTGTGTTGTCATGTTCCCAAACAAAAAAATTTTTAAGCGACCACCTTTTTGGTTTGATATTTGCACAATTAACAAGTCACAATAAAAGAATTAAAGGGGCAAAGAGAAGGCAAAGGTTAGCTTTTTTTTTTTTATTTATTATTTATTTTGAGAGAGTGAGAATGAGAGAGAGAGAGCACATGAGAGGGGGGAGGGTCAGAGGGAGAAGCAGACTCCCTGCTGAGCAGGGAGCCCGATGCGGGACTCAATCCCTGGACTCCAGGATCATGACCTGAGCCGAAGGCAGTCGCTTAACCAACTGAGCCACCCAGGCGCCCAGCTTTGTTTTTTTGTTAGCTTGAGCATATTATGCTTTAATGTTCTGTAATGATTTTCAATACTTAAAAAATTTGAAAGAGGATCTGAATTTTCAGGAAAAGGAGTAAGGGAATATTACTATGTAACATCTATTAATCCTCTAAGAGAAAACACCTGTGTGGAATATTAACCAGAAGAGTGAAGTCCCTGTACACTTACATTTCCTCTAAATAATTGTTTAGCAATAATAGAAGTTAACTTTTCTGAGGATTAAATATTTGCCAGGTACTTTACAGACACTATCTCATTTAATCCTCACTATATGCCTATTAGGTCTTCATTCATTTATTGAGTGTCCTCCTGGCTGGGCACCAGGCTAAGCACTGAGAATTCAGTAGTGAGCATTATCAACCTGAGCATTATCAGCCTAGGTCAATCTCAAGAAGCTTAGCCTAGTAATTATGCTACCCCCTTCTTCATAAGAGGAAATGGAGGATAGGCTCTGAGAGATTAATTTACTTGTCCAAGGTCACACAGTGTTGGAGCAGCTTACAAGAACCAAATTATCTCATGTCAAATCTTAACCCTCAATCGCTAAGCTGTTAATAGACTTATCTATAAGATTTTTTGGTTGTAAGTCCTCTGATGTTTTTCAAATATTTTTTTCAAGTATTTTTATCTTGGAGGAAAAAGCCTTATAGTCCACAACCTCTCTGCTGCCTCTTCTTTTTCACAGTGTTGACGAGAGAACAGGTGGTGCTTTTATACTCTTAACTGCAAGGTATTTGGGAAACTTAAAGGGCAAGAAGCCAAGTCCCAAGGGAATGGGGGACATTTTTGAAGAAACAATAGCAACCCGACACAAGGCCAGACCGTAAAATCCAGGGCATAAAGAAGATCCATTGCCAAGGGAAGCAGTTTGTTTTTTCACCTTCTCTTTGCTTTTCTCCACTATTTCCAAGGGTCTTTAGTTAGTCGTACCTAGTCCACTGGCTCCAAAAGGCCGGAATATCTAATTTTTATTCTACACCCATAGCCTCCGAACCCCGTACGGTCTCCTTTTGCCTTCTCTTTTACATGCTTTTCACTTCTTCACTCTTGGGGGATAATCTATACCTGACGGTTTTCGTTGTATTCTATCGCCATATGGAGTAGGTTCCCTTATGGCGACCTTGACACACACCAGGATGGGAGGCCCGGGGGAGGGGAGAAGCGGTCAGCTCTGGGAGAGAAACCTTCAGATAGCTGTGAGGAGGCGCCACAAGGAGGAGGTGACCACCGAGCTCCACTCAGCGTTCAGTTTTTGAAAAGATTGACAGGAAGTGTACCAACTGTCTTTGCTCTAGCGTCTTGCGCGGTCTCGCGAGATACGGATGTCTTATGTGGAGGGGGTGTCGAAGGCTCCGCTCTGAGTGGGGGATGGGAATATCTGTGGCGCAATCATTGCGCGAGATTGGGCCATGGTCGCTGGGGCCATGCTTATATCTCGCGATATTTCAGCTGCTCCTGTCTGGATCTAGAGGCAGCTTCTCGCGAGAGCCCGTGCTGAGAGCTCTGTGAGGCCCCGTGTGTTTGTGTGTGTGTATGTGTGTTGGTGGATGTGAGTACGGGGAAGCAGCGGCCGCCATTTCAGAGAGCTTGCTGAAGCTGTCGCAGGGGTGGATCCTGAGCTGCCGAAGCCGCCGTCCTGAACTTCCGCGCGGGCTCCTCTAATCCCATTGTTTCTTTTAGATTCGCTCGGGCCTATCCGCCCTCGGAGCCCGAAATTCGGGCTGGGCGGAACCTCGGCCTGGGCCTAGCGGCTTAACAGTAGCAACAGCGGCAGCAGCAGCAGCACCCCTTTTTCCGAATACAAGCACCCCAGGGGCCCGAAAGCCCGCACAGGTAAGGAGATGTCGCAAGCCTGTGTATTGTCAGAGCTTTTCAGAGGTCTGGTTTGAGGGGCATTCCTTAGGCGGTCTTTAACGACTCGGGGGGGGGGGCTCGAGAAATCGGCTCCATTTCAGCGACCGCGCCCTTATTTTCCGGTCGTGCAGATTTCAGGGTTCTTGGGTGGCAGGGACTCCAGAGAGGCTTCGGGCGGATGGCGACCGGTTCCTTCCAGGCCTGGCCGGCCGCGACCTCCCAACATGGCGCCAGCCGAACGCTACCATGGCACACAACCCCTCCCAACCGAGGGAGTTTCCCTTTGCCCCTAAAATGGCAGCGCGGGTTTTGCGCGGAAAGAGGCGCTCTTACTCATTGCGCGCGGGTTCTGTTTTTGCAGTTAATTGTGGGCTTTTTTTTTTTAATCGTATATTTAATGTATTTCTGTGTGTTTAGTCTTGGAGACATTTCAGATTTAATTACTAAGACTGGTAAAGTGCATCCTGCCACTTTAGTCATTCCAGGGCTTTTTGAAGGTTTTTCTGAAGTTTCGGAGTTTGTCGCGTAAGGGGGAGACTAATCGGAATTGAAAAATGTTTACTCACTGAATTACCTTTCTTATTTTCTAGACGTTTAGAGAGAATGGCAGACGATATTGATATTGAAGCAATGCTTGAGGCTCCTTACAAGAAGGTGAGAAAAAAAATGTCGGTGAGGTTTATATATTTCTTAATTTAGCATTATCACGAAACTACTGCTGAAATGTAAACTAACCTCCCCGGAGCCCTCTTGATTTATCTTATCAGAGATGCATTACGTGTAACTTACAAAAGTAAATATATGCTATTGATGTAATAATATTGTGCAGTAGTTTCACTTCAGCGTGATGAATAAATGCCCATCTATCTCTCTTTGTAGACTTGCCTAACGATATCTCACCTCTACTCCCATGAATTCACCTTTGATTCCAGTGTGAACTGTCAATCATAAGGTAGTAATTGAGTGACTTATCGCTGTACCGTGGTCCCCTAGGTAAAATGACTCAACTAAGAATTACCAGCTCCAGTTTGGTATAGCAAAAAGGTGAATGTAGTGGTTTGGGAAAATAGCAGGGGTCCAAGAATAACAAAGCATAACCAGTCTGTGGCAAGCAAATCTTTAAGTTTTACAAGAAATGGGTGAGATTTAAAAATTTTTTCTATATACATATATATGACTGGTGATAGTAAATAATGAAACAGGCAGGTGATGATCTGCTCAGTTAAAAACTACTGAAATTCTTGGATCCCTGAAAATTTTTTTAAAGCAAAGGAGGCAGTATCACAACTTAGAGTCACTTGATGACTGTTTTACTGTGCTCCGTGTTGTTTTATTTTTAATTAGTCCCTGCCATAATATTTCACACTAAAAGCTACAAAGGAATTATTTTGGCTAGTAGTATAGTCTGACCCATTTCAGTATCACAGTAAAAGTAAAGTGTCTTTTCATTCTTTCACCAGTTGGTGGTGAAAATAGCAGTATGCATGCATTATCACTGGTGTCGCAAACTGTAAGCTTTGTGAGTTAGCACTTCTATAACTGATGTGATCAAACTTTAAAAATAAACATTGCGCTAAACCTTTTGAAATAATACATCTGTTTTTGGAGTGTATAGCACGACCATGTGGTACCAATTTGGAAGAATTCTTTTTAGTTTAAATAGTGTATGTAGTTTTATAATGCTTAGACTCTTGAAGAACTTTCTGTTTTAATGTTAAGATTCTTGTGTCTTAGTTTAACATGGATGTAATTCCATGTAAACAGGTATGGAAGTAGGAAATGTTTAGGCTGGACTGGTGGATTATTAATTGACTTTCTTGGGTTCTTGGGAGTCAACATTACTAAAGCAGTGTGAATCCCTGTTTGCTTCAGGGCGAGATGTGTGACAGAGGTGGCATCAAGCTCTTACAGTCCCAACCCTCCAACGGAAATGGGCGAAGATCTCAGGAATGGCATCGGTCACAGGAAATCGATAGTGGCTGGCTGCTAGCATGGCCACTTGGGGCTTAGGCAGAAATAGAGCCATGGTACTGACCAAAGGGACCATAGCACATGGAATAAAACTCAAAACAGGACTTCATTCATGTTTTATAGAAATTCTCTTTAACCACTTCAACCCTGTAAATCTGGATAACTTAATATCTAACTATATAAGAAAGTAAAATTTAACATGTTAATATGCATTTTTATTTTTGTATCTTGATGACTTAATTGTAAGCAACAAAGTGGTTAAACACATACCCATCTAAATTTTTTTATAGCCTTCCATGTTAAACTATAAACAAGTAATTAGTTTTAAAATTGTTTTGTATTTTCTTATTCCTATTCCCTTTACCCTTTGACAACTTGAAATGTTACCACTTCGTCCTCATGATGTTCTTCTATCAACCCTGCTTAGGATGAGAACAAGTTGAGCAGTGCTAACGGCCATGAAGAACGTAGCAAAAAGTAAGTTATAAGAAGGGACCTGGGGTGGGGGGACCCTTATGTGATTGAGATCATAAGTTGTGTTCCTGTGGCTGTAGCATCAAACTAAAAGTTCTCTTCAGAAGCTTTTCCTTGTCTCTCTTAGAAAAGTTGTTCTTTAAGGAATGAGAAACTATTTGAGGATATGAAACTATGGATTCTTTCCCTAGATTTCAGGATTAGTTTCAGGGACCTTTTGGGCACCTTCCCTTCCAAGTCTATCCATGACAATCTGGATAAGAGTTCCTGTATTAGAGTTTGTCTTTTGTCTTAAATTTATAAACTTTAGCTTAATGTTTTGGTGGTGTGTTATCAACAGATAACCAGCCCATGGAAAATACTGTTTGCTCTAAATCACGGAAGGAGTCAGAGCTGTGAATTATATTGATGCTCCTTGCTGCTTAAAGGCCCTTTTTGTAGCAACATTATAGCATGCTTAAGTACTTTTTAGGTGCTTTACATGGCTTTTGTTGTCTTAAGCTTTTTAAACTCTAATAGACTTAAATGTTGAAAATGGAGTTTTTTAAAAAATTGTGCATATTAATGTTATTTACTAGGTCAAATGTGTAACCGTAACAGGAACTCAGTGCTACAGACTAGTATAGAATACAGTATATGATAAGTCTCAATGACAGTATAAGCCAGAACCACTTTATAAAGTCAGATCCTATTTTTGGAGTATTTTCTGCTCTAAAAATTAGTGATTCTTAACATCACGTGGTCATGTTACAAGCATTAAATTGTTTTAGTAGCCTATTTTGTGATATCATTAAAATAACTTGTCACGTACATGACCCCATCTAATGAAAAACTAATAAAATGAAAACATAGCCTCTTGATTTTTTTTTTTTTTTTTTTGGTTCTTTAATGAGAGCTCAAAATGCTTCATAATACGCTACCTCAACCTCCTCACAACTTTGTTAGGTAGGTTGATGAGAAAATTCTTAGATTGGATTATGCAGGCTTTGTTAACGCTGGTTTTTTTTATTCTTAAAATTCCCCTAAAAATGTAATGGATTTAAAATGATGCAGTTTGTAGAAAATGTCTTACTTTTTTTTGTTCAAAGTTGGGTAGAGGATCTGTTACAGTCCAATCACAACAGATTGTGGGAATTAATCACATGGGGTTTAGTTTTGAATTGTTACGGTTTAAGGCAATTCAACCAATTATTGCATGGTTTAATGTCACCTGGTTTTAAGACGTTTTACCAAAGTAAGTTTCCTAATTAACGGTTTTAAATCCCAATTTGTAATGAAAACCTAGGAAGGAGTATCCACATAAATTGAAATGATCCAGTCTAGGTATCAGGCCTGTTGGGTGGGTAAAGATCTCACCCTAAGTACCAAAAGAATGAGGATATGCACTTTGGGCACAGAGTTTTCTTTGTTCGGCCATTCTCAGATGTCACTCCTTGCTACTAACTCGATCTCCAGTTGATACTTGTTTTCATTCTGCATCTAAGCTCATTAAGGCTACCAAGCTTTTACAGGAAATGTAGCATCAAGAGACTGATGCTTTGTGGCCTTTATTTAATGTAAATGGTCTTGTGACACTGAATAGAAGAATGGAAAATTTTCTTTCATTGGCTATAGGATAGCCAATTTAAGGGAATGTCCTTTTGAAACATCCCAACTACCGTCTAGTATCTTTTTAAATGTACAAATTGTTTCTGTCATACTTCTCATTCTCAGTTAAAGCTGCTTAATTAAATAAACGGCTTTTTTCAGTCAGGAACTTCTCACCCATTTTTCTAAAGGGAATTGATCTTTCAAATTAATTTCAAAGTTATCTAGAAGAAAATTTGTATCTAAGGTTAGATAAAACGTAAAACAAATACAGTATGCTGTGCTTTAGTGTTCTGCATAAATTCTCTTAAAGTGCCACGTTGCATTTTTCATCCTAAAACTTCATTGTCTTAAAAGCAGTTGAGTGTTGGGATATAGTTTTAAGGTAGTAAGAAAATGCACGTTCTGAGAAACTGAGTTTACCAACTAGTAAACGTTTTCTTTAAAAATAGTTCTGATTCTCAGTACGTACACTCAGTTGTATTTTGGTGGTAGTAGAAGGAAATAAGTTAAATATAACACAAATTGGTTATCAGTTAGCCTTCTTTCTGAAGAGCTATACCCCTGAGTTTGGCAAGACCTCAAAGTATACCTTTTAAGTATCTGAGCTTGCCTTCATGGGAGTATGATTTGTTAGTGTAACCATTTTTGGAAAGTCTAAACCAGTGTCCAGTTAAGCTCTTTAGAAATTACTCAGAAAAGGATAACAATAAAATGACACAGTTGAAATATATTGGCTACTGTGTGTGGATTATAAATTTTGGAATAAATGACTTTTCTATTTTTTTTCTTATTTTCCAGAGTACTTTGCATTTAAATTTTAGATCTTCTTACATGGAAGAGGTCAAATCCAGTTATAGCAAAACACCTTTACAGCAGAGGCCATATAACCAAAAAGTCCAAAGGCCCAGCCCAGTGGACCATTTACTTCAATGATGTTCAGTACAAAATTCCACTGCCACTAAAGACTTTGGAAAGTCCCTTTTAAGTTGTAACAGGATTTGACTATTAGTGTGGATTTTGATAACCCTTCTTTAGTTAATGTTCTTTCAAGTTGCATTTTGTTATAGAGAAGAATATTGTTTGCTTAAATTTTTGTCTGGGCTTTTATGAAGAGGATCGTGCTTCTGAATGTCTTAGTATGTTGCTGTGTTTTTACCTGTCTGGGGTTGCCTTCAGATGTGGGTGGGGACTCATTTGTAAAAAGTTCTAGGAAGACTTTTAGTTGAAGTTAGCTTTCCGATTTTCCAGTCCTTTCCTTTGGCAGAATAAGTTTTGGGCCTACAAAAAGGTATATTGGGAGGTTGGCTGCCTCTCTGCTGTGGGCCTTCTATGAGCAGAGCAATACTTTATTTGTCTGTCCTTTGTGGGGGATGGAGTTACTTTGTCCCCTGATTGATTATATGTAGGACTTCCGATTATAGCTATCTCACAGAATTCATAGGCTAAGACATAGTGTCAGGTGTTTCAGGCAACAAAGTTGGAATGTAATCTGTTGCCCTTCTGGGCATTGCTTTGATGACTTCTATATAAATAATGAGTGTAGCCTAATTTTCTGTCATGTGCTACCTAGCATATACATTTCTGACAGTCAGGTGGATTATCTTGAAATTTTAGACAAAGTTTCTGCCTCCTTGGAAAGCTCTACATCTCCTTGTGATTGGAGTGTGGGTTTCAAGATTCCAGAAGGTGGGTGTCTTCATTTTCTATTTTCAATGCACTCTAAGATGACCTGCTTACAGGTTCTCTGAGGCAGACTTCAGTTGCTCTTGTGCTAACTTTGCTTTGATAAGGACTAAAGAGTTTAAATTTTCCAAATGATGTAGAGTTGTCAAAATGTTTAATTATCTTTTTAGCCACTACAAATTGACATTTTAGTGGAATAAGTTTATTTTTAAATGTTTTTGAATTTATATTGAAATATCTGAAGGCACCTCTAAAATTTGGGTGATGACAGAGGTACAGATGGTAAGATTTAATTACAAAATGAATGGGTGGTATACTGTGAGGAATACAGAAATGAACAGAAAGATATGACTGACTGGCTTTTTTACTTTCCAGAATTTGAGATTTTATAAAGATTGATAAAGGTGTTGATCCTTGTTTTTGATTGCACCCCCACAGGCTTGTATAAACTGGCATGCTCCCATTTTCTGGTGTACTCATTATAACTTTAGATACATCTGAAAAGGTCACAAAAGTCTAGGTGTGTCAGAATGCATGTTACTGCGTTAGTTTTATCGTTCTTTGTCAGTACTTGTAAGTTTGCCCATGAAAACCAAAGTATTGATGCTTGTATGACCCTTTGAAGTAGAAAATATTCATATGTGTAGATTGAGTAAAAATTGGCTCACATAAAGGAAGTTAGTGGTTTTAATGAAAAATTTTTTATATGACCCACTATTACTTAAATGTTAATATATTCTACTGTAACTTTGATTTTTATTACTGTATCTAGTGGATTACAGTAATAACTCGTTGGCTAGTTACATGTTTGTCAAACTATTTAAAGGTTCAGGTTTTTATCTACCCCCCAACAAATGATTTCATTGTAACTGATTCTCAGGTCTCAGGAGCGATCATTATAGTTCTCTCAACTGATTGTCAACTGACTGCTGATTTTCAGTAGTAGAAGGCAAAGGTGGGGTGCTATTTACCTTACCTAGGAATTATTTTTCCATAAGTATGATTATGTATCATTGTATAATAGTAAAAATAGCAAGATAAACTTACAAAAAGATTTAAAAAGATTTCTGACCATAAAAGGAAGTATATTTTGACAGTTTCTTAAACTAGCAAGATAATGGTAATTTTTTTTCTTCTCAGGAGGAAAAAAAGCAAGAGCAGAAGTCGTAGTCATGAACGAAAAAGAAGCAAAAGTAAGGAACGGAAACGAAGTAGAGATAGAGAAAGGAAAAAGAGCAAAAGCCGTGAAAGGAAGCGAAGTAGGAGCAAAGAAAGGAGACGGAGCCGTTCAAGAAGTCGAGATCGCAGATTCAGAGGCCGCTACAGAAGTCCTTAGTATGTAACTATAATTATGATGATTTTGGTTTGAGAGTCATTCTCTGGGTATCCAGAAAACAAACCTGCGTAATTTGCATTGTAAAATTTGTTTTTCGATATGACTAGTTAAAAAGGATTAAATAAGGATATTGGCATTGAAAAGACTAGCAAAGTAGAAATATAGTGTGTGGACCAATACATAACTTTTGTTTTACTAGGCATACTGTTTGTTATTCCATCTAAAATATTTTAACTGTATGCCAGTCTAAACTAGACCAAAGCACTAGAGTGCTTAAAAGACTTGATATTGTAGTGCCAAATATTTGAAAGCTTAAAAGTATGTGAGCTATTTCAGATATTCTTTGCTGAACATAAATTTAAAGTTTTAGAGCTCAAATAAATACAAATAGGCAAATACGTAATTTGGCTGTTTTTCAGCTGAAATGACAGATCCTTTGTGAATTTGGTGTATGCTCCTTGATAATGATGAATTTTGGGGCTCATCACATTTATATTTAAGGTTTTTAAAAACAGTAAAACACTAAAGTGCTTTGAAATCACTATGGAAATTTGACTGGTTTAACAAGTTGGAAACATGTTCTAGTATGTCATTTAAAAAGCTATGTTAAGTTTGGAAGGAACGTACCTACAACTCTTTGGCAAGGATTGAATCTAGCAGTCCTTAGCCCTTTTTAACCTTGTTCTTTCTTCTTAATGAATATATTGTTGTAAACTGTGGGGGAATGTATTAAAATTAGCACTCCTAACTTGAATGGTTGGAAATGGACTTGAAAGACAAACAGACCTGAATAAGAGTTTTGATTCTTCTACTTGGACAAGTTAACACTCTGAGATTTAATTTTCTCATCTTTTAAGAAAGAGGTAACAACTGACAGATGAACTTTAATGAGTATTGAATCGACAAGAGAATGAAAATAAAGGACCCACAATACTTAATTGCTACTCATGAAATGCTTGGGTATTATTGGAAGCCATTAAAATTAGTAACACTTTGGGTTCTGATTCTGGCTTCTTGTTCTCTTAAGTTCCTGCTAGCTGCTTATTTCACAAACATTTAAGAGCTGAAAGCGGACCACAGTGTTTTAATTCTGAATGATTAAATAATACTTTTTTGATCTAATTTATTAAGACTTATCATACTTGTTTTTACCAGAATTAATTAAATAGGAGGAAAGGGATTACCATAATAAATTCTGTATTTATCTCTTGTTTTAGTGATGAATATTTGAAGTCGGCCTATAATTCTGGTTTGACTTAAAAATGATTTAGTTCTTATGTGTAGTTCATGTGATATCTAATTTGGTAAATTTATATTCTTAATTGTGATTATTAGTCTGAATTGTGAAGGACCCAATTAATATAAAATTTATTTGGAGCTGCTTGGGTGTCGGCAGGTTTGCTTAGAGTCCATGAAAATGAGTCCAAATGTGGAACACATACCACTAGATACTTCGATTTTGCTACCCTTCTTGAAAAGGAGAGTAGGATGAGCACTAAGGGACATCTGACCTGTCCTTTAAGTTAATTTGGTCTTTCAAAATTAAAAAAAAGGCCCCAAAACTATTAGGCCTTTTTAGAATTCAGAATAAAACTGGATCTTAGAAAAATGTTACGATGTCTTTTGAAAATATTCATTTATTATGTCAAGTTCACAAAAAACTTTTGAAATACTAATTTATTTTCTTCACATCTTTACTATGGAATATTTTGTCACAGAAATATGACACAGACTGCTTTCATGCAGTCTCTGAGACATACTGTTAAATGGAATAGTTGGGAGTTTCACGATAATAAAGAATTAGTCCCCTTTTAAAAATTCCTCAAACAAGAAAACGTTATGTATGAATTTTGTATATATACAAACATATAAATACATAAATTCCTGGGAACGGATCTGCAAAGATACACACCAAATTGTTAACTGTAGTTACTCCTGGTGTGAGGGAAATTCAGGGTGATCTATTTTCACTCTAAAAAAAAAAAAAAGTCCTCAGGAATGTATTCATAAATGTGTAATTAAGAAAAAACAATAGACTGAAAATGATAGAATTTTCAGAATCTTAACAACATTGAGGCTGTAACCTTTGGTCTCGGCACCTCTCCGTGGTCCAGGATGGATAACTCTAAGAGCAGTTGCCTGGGATAGAGTTAAGAAAAAAGAGTCTTTTATTTCCTCTTCATAATTGAGGTGGAAAAAAATCAGCCTAAACAATGTTAAACTTGCTGGAGAGCGCATGAACGCGTCTTAGCAAGACCCTAACCCTGTAACTAGTGTAATTTTGTGTTTCCTTTTTAGCTCCGGACCAAAATTTAACAGTGCCATCCGAGGAAAGATTGGGTTGCCTCATAGCATCAAATTAAGGTTTTTAAACATACTTCTGAATTGTTTAAATTGTTTTTCAAGGAACTAATGTGGTGTACTTGTTTGGATAATTTCTGAAACTTTTTAACTTTGCAGCAGACGACGCTCTCGAAGCAAAAGTCCATTCAGAAAAGACAAGAGCCCCGTGAGGTAGCTGTTGTCCCTTTTTTTTTTTAATCTTTAGCACTTTCAGCTTTTGTAAAGCTTTTGCAACTTATGTATTGTTAAATTTATTAATATTTAATAATTTGGACTATGTTAAATCAATGTGGATGTTTTAAGTTTTCATTTTAATTTTCTATAAGAACGGAGCAGTGATTACAATTTTAAGGTATAAGGTACTGCATGTGCTCTTAAATCCCTTTTAAATAATGGTAATTATAGAAAACTTTAAATAGACTTGCCTCTGCTTATCTTTGGAATTAATAAATTTTGAGTTACTATAATACCTCATGGGAAAATTGGTTGTACAGTCATGAGTTTTATTAATCTGGCTCTCTTTACTGAGATAAAGTATTTAATTTCCAAAATCTTAACCAAGTTGACTTGTTTCTAAGTAGTAATCTTATGTTATCAAATGTTTGTGAGTTATTTTCCTCTTAAATATAAGAGTCACTTATGAAGGCTACCATTTATTTTGGCTTAAGGAAACTTTTGATAAATGGCAGCATTGTTTACTGATACTCTTTCTGGCTTCCCTTAAAGGGCACCTTTTAACTTAGAGTTCCTTATTTGGTATATTCTAATTCTAGAATTTGATGTGAAAACCTTAATGATTTTAAAAGCTCTTTTTTTGTAACCTAGAGCTTTTTTTACACTCTTTAATATTTACTCTTGTAAGAAAATCCCGTTTTCTCATTCTCTGGATGTAGTCTAGCTTTGTACCTCTGTTTTATACTTTGAAATTACCTGCTGATTTGCCAAGGAAATGTACCAGAATTTTGTAGGTGGAATATTTCAAAAGGACCTTCCTGAAAATGTCCAGAAATGTGGATAAGAGCATGTTTGTGCTTTTATCTTTAGGGTTTCACTTAGAACCTTAACCTTTAGTGATGGTTTTTAATAAGTAACATTAATAGGCACTTCTGTTTTTTTCCCTGAAATTCATGAAATTTTCATCTCATGCTTTTACTTGGGCACTTTAGTTTCCTCTATATAATAATAAGGGCTCTTGATCTTCAAGGCTGTGTGTAAGAATGAATAAATTGAATCCCACTATTGGTATTTATTTAGATAATTTCCTGCTTTTCATTTTTGATTTGTATATGGGTATTGTTTCTGTATTTTATAACCATCAAGAAACATTGCTTTGGATACTAAATTTGTAGAGTGTAAGACTTGATAGAATAAACAACCACGATTCCATAGATCTATCTCAATTTGTTAAATAAAATTCAGGGGAAAAATCAGAATAAAATAGTTCTCACCATCTCAAGTTGGTCATCTATGATTGTCAAACTTTATTTCACTTCATGGTCTTACTGTTTTGTTATGGAAAGTCATCCTTTCCACTAATTTGGACCATTCTGACATTGTAGCTAGTAAGTCGTTATTTTCTGTGACTATTCTTAAACTCTCAGGCTTCGGATTGGTCTTTTATTATTCTGCAGAAATTACAATTTGTAAGATTGAGATGCTAATGGACTTTTGTCCTGATACCATGTAAGATATAAGCAGAAGAAACGTTAAGTAACTATCTTGTTGAAGGAATTGAGTCACACTGAATTATTTTATGGACATTTTGTATAAATCTTGGTGAAAATGAGCTTGGGAGGGGCAGCTGGGTGGCTCAGACAGTTAAGTGTCTGCCTTCCACAGGTCATGATCACCTGGCACCCTGCTCAGTGGGCGGAGTCTGCTTCTCTCTTCCTCTGCCTCTTACACTGCTTGTGCACGTGCTTTCTCTCTTCCTCTCTCATAAATAAATAAAATCTTAAAAGAAAATGGGCTTGGGAATAGTGACTACTTCCGGTAAAGTTTGTTTATTGAAAACGAACCTTATAAGGTTATTTTAAGAATATAGTTTATAAAGTTTATTTTTTGTTCCTGTTAGGGAACCTATTGATAATCTAACTCCTGAGGAAAGAGATGCAAGGACAGTTTTCTGCATGCAGCTGGCAGCAAGAATTCGGCCAAGGGATTTGGAAGAGTTTTTTTCTACAGTAGGAAAGGTAAGTTTTTAGTCTATTTCGGGAGGTCGAGTAAATGGGAATTGTGAACAACTTTTTAATTGTCAGTGTGCCTGGTTAAATTAGAGAATATTTAAACACCAAATCTTTTGACTTAGAATTCAGTTAGGGAAACTTTTGCATAACATTTCTATTTTGCCTCAGTTGGAAATTAATAGTGTTGGAATTAATAACTCATCACATACTCATTAAAAGTAGAAGTGGACTGACAAGTTCACTTACTTAAAACATTGGGGGGCACCTGGCAAGTTCACGCGGAGGAACATGCAACTCTTAATCTCTGGTCACGAATTCATGCCCCACTTTGGGCATAGAGATTACTTAAAAGTACATAAACCACATATCAGTAAAATTCCTTTAATGGTTTATGGTGAAGGGTTGCATAAACAGAAGCTTACGTTAAATGTGTGTCTTCTTTTTAGGTTCGAGATGTGAGAATGATTTCTGATAGAAATTCAAGACGTTCCAAAGGAATTGCATATGTGGAATTTGTTGATGTTAGCTCAGTGCCTCTAGCAATAGGATTAACTGGCCAACGTGTTTTAGGAGTGCCGATCATAGTACAAGCTTCACAGGTAATTATTTTCTTGGTTAGGAATTTGATTAGTGATCGTGCAAGAAACCTGTTGCTTAGTGTTACACTATAATGTCTTAAATAATCATTAATTTGAGTTAGATGTTCTCAGAACAGCTTTTTCTTTTAAACTTTGTCTTGGTTACTTTGATAATAGTATATTCTCAACAACATTCTGTTCTAATACAAATTGTAAATATCTATTTCATGGAAAAGACCTGAGAACTTGGTCTAGAATTTTATTGATTTGTGATAATTTATTGGTTGGGGATACAAGCATTTAATTAACATGTTTATCCTTTCTTTCAAATGGAGTGATTTTGACATTTTTTTTTTAAAGATTTTATTGAGACAGAGCGTGCGCACATGAGAGGGGGAGGGTCAGAGGGAGAAGCAGACTCCCTGCTGCGCAGGGAGCCCGATGGTGGTTTCTGTTTAAAACGTCTTCTGTTTAATTTCTTTTTGCTGGTACTTTATTATATAGTAATTCAGTATTGCTTTTGGGAAATGAAATTAGCTTTAGTAATATTAGTTCATTTAAATGTGGAAAAATTGAGTTGTATTTTATTATATGATAGTATTTTTAAGATATCAGTAGCTATTTTTATTAAGACCATTATTGATACGTTACTGCTTGCTAGCTCAGGTGTTTTTTTAATGGAGAATATAGGATTTAAAGAATATTTTTTTTTAAAGATTTTATTTTTTTATTTGAGAGAGAGAATGAGGGAGAGAGAGAGCATGAGAGGGGGGAGGGTCAGAGGGAGAAGCAGACTCCCCGCTGAGCAGGGAGCCCGATGTGGGACTCGATCCTGGGACTCCAGGATCATGACCTGAGCCGAAGGCAGTTGCTTAACCAACTGAGCCACCCAGGCGCCCAAGAATATTTTTGAACAACGCATAAAATAGTCATGTTGATAGCCTTCCAAACCACTGAAATAAGTACTCTAACTCCTCAGTAATCTGGTTACTTCATCAAACTTACATGATACTATAAAGTTATGCACAAGCTTTGGAACCAGATCTGACTCCAGCTTTACTCACTGTTAATAAGCTGTATATAACAAATTGATCACGTTAGTAGGTTCTGTCATATTTAAAAGACAATAATAGGTCCTATTTAGTGTTTTAGAAGTATTTATCACTTGAATATATGTAAACAATAGGAGAGTAATTGTTAGGAAATGGGAAAAGTAGTTCCTTGATTCACTTCCTGCAATGGAGGATAAATTTAATAGTGTGTAGATTGGCCTGAAGAGGGCTGAGAATCCTCAAATGAGGTTTTGAATTCATTCAACTTTAACCTCCTTTGGACATAGATACTCAAAATGTCGCAATTTGTTAAGGAGCTTATGGTAGAATATGAATTAATAACCATTACCTTTGAGAAAGACTTCTTTTGGAAAAAGTGACAGCTAAACTTGATGCTTTGCTTGATTGATTTTATATTGACAAAAAAGCCCCTTTATGGCAGCCAGCCAGTTGGTGTATACTGTACTTTGAGTAACAATGAATTTGGGAGTACATTAATATTAATTAACGAACGTATTTACCAATTCCAGGAGACAGTCTTATTTTCCACATTTAGCATGTCTGATACTAGGATGCCTATCACTTAGATGGCATAGTGTACTTTCAGGATTGATTTCATTTTTTACATATGAAATGGAGTGTATGATTGCTTTATATATGACTTGCATATGCTTGTAAAACTTCTCTAAAGTTTTTTGTGGCAAAATATATCTTAAGTTGAATAAAATATTGAAGTTTTTGTTTATAAAATTGGCATTGGAACCATTTTCTTAAAATTTTAATTCAGTGCCATTAATCACAGTCACATGTAAGTGGAATATTTGTCCTGTGTATGACTTACTAAATTTAGCGTAATTTCATCACTAACCTTTGGCATCACTAGTCATTAAGCAAACTCAAAGTGAATGGGATTTTACTATGATTAAAATGATTTGGATTAGTGCTGTGTGATGTGCATTTTGTCTTATCCAACTTATAGGCAGAAAAAAACAGAGCTGCAGCAATGGCAAACAATCTACAAAAGGGAAGTGCTGGACCGATGAGGCTTTATGTGGGCTCATTACACTTTAACATAACTGAAGATATGCTTCGGGGAATCTTTGAGCCTTTTGGAAGGGTAAGTGCCAATATCGTCAATGATCCTTAATAGGTTCTTATCCAAATATCACTGCATAATAATTCTGTATATCTACTTTGTCATGTTTCGGTGAGCTTAATAATAAGATGGGGAAGGGTGGTTCTGAAAGGGTTTTGTGGCATGGTAGATTAAGATAGTATCTCTGAAAGAAGGTAACATTTGAAGATAGAGAATCTGTTAGTGTTGTCATTCATAATGTTGCAGTGAAATGTATAGAGTATCAGAAGCAATCAATTTTTTCAAGTCAACATGAAAATATCCTGTGCATTTGGAACAAGAAATTTTTTTTTCTTGGTTGGGTCTTTGGGGCGGTATTTTTTTTTTTTTAATGTACAGTCTACCTCTCCAATGTGGGTGCCTGAACTCATGGCCCCAAGATCAAGAGTTGCGTGCTCTTCTGACTGAGCAAGCCAGGTACCCCCTGTTGATGTTTTTTTGGATGCCTGTATTTTGTCTACTGAAGATTTAGGGGTAGGTAGAGAAGCTTCTCTATCTACTAAATTAAGGAGTTAGACTGTTTCTGTCCAATTGGTCCTCCTTTTAGCATGAACAGTTTATTTTAGAATAAATGTTAATACTAGTAAGTTGTAGTTTAAAAGATTATGTGGCCATGAATAAAAATGTTGGTAACTCTTAAACTGTATCCACTACTACTCTTCATTGCCCTTGGATATACTTTTTCACTATTTCCATTCAACTCTTTTGTTAAACTGTTTGAAGAGTCAGTAATGGTAAAAGCTGGGTGTTGATTGTGGGTGTTTTATTAAATTCGAAGTATGCACACCCTAGTGATGTACAAATGGTGTTCTTTTTGTTTTTTTGGGTCAATCACCACAAAATTAATGCATTCCTGAAATTACCAGGACATGAAAAAATGTAGTACATCCATTCCGGAAAATTTTTTTTTTAAGATTTTTTTTTTTATTCATTTGACAGAGGGGGATAGCACAAGCGGGGAGAGTGGCAGGGAGAGGGAGAATCAGGCTTCCAGCAGAGCAAGGGAAGCCCTATGTGGGAGTTGATCCCAGGACCTTGGGATCATAACCTGAGCAGAAGACAGTCATTTAACTAGCTGAGCCACCCAGGTGCCCCCATGCTGTGTTTTAATTTTTCATGCTTTCTGTGTATGAACAGCTTTATTGAGATACTGTGATGTAAATAAACTATATACTTCACCTGCTTAAAGTGAACAATCCATTGCCTTTTAATGTGTTCACAGAGTTGTACATTGATAACTACAATCAGTGTTGATTTTATTAAGATTTTAAGATTTATGGGGCAGGGTTGGGGGTGACCAGGGGGGAGAGAGAGAGAGCGCCTCAAGCAAGCTGAGCGTGGAGTACCATGCAGGACTTGATCTCTCAACCCCTGAGATGATCTGAGTTGAAACCAAGAGTCAGACATATAACTGTGCCACCCAGCCGCCTTTGTTTGTAAGATTTAGTTATTTTTTAAAGATTTTATTTATTTGTCAGAGAGCAAGCGCAAGCAGGGGGAGTGGCAGGCAGAGGGAGAAGCAGGCTCCCCACTGAGCAAGGAGTCTGATGCTAGACACTGGGATCATGACCTGAGCCGAAGGCAGATGATTAATAGACTGAGCCACCCAGGCGTCCCAGTATTTTTATTTTTAAGTAACCTCTACATCCACTGTGCGGCTTGAACTCAAAACCCAGAGACTAAGAGTCACATGCTCTACTGACTGAGCCAATCAAGTGCCCTATTTTAGCATCTTGGACAATTTATCATGTCTGGTATTATTGAGAATTAATGTTCAGTGTTTCTGGCATAATGGAAAGGAAACAATGTTAATTTTATTTCTAACACCTGATTGTAGTTCACAAGGGACCTCTGGTTTTTAGTGGTTTATTTTTGAGGCAGAAGACTAAGATTGTACTTTTTTTCTTTCCTGCTCCACAGTGCAAACTTCTTGTTTGGGAATTATCTAGGCTTTCAGAAGTTCTTTTGGAAGTGAGGGGTTGTGATGGTTGGTTTTTGGTTTTAGGGGGAGAGACTTTAAATCATACTTCAAGGAATAATATGCTTTTGCTTCCTCCTTTGCACTTAACATAATTGTTTTTATTTTTAGATTGAAAGTATCCAACTCATGATGGATAGTGAAACAGGCCGATCTAAGGGATATGGATTTATTACGGTAAGCATTACCATTATTAACATTGTGACTTAAAGGTTTGATTGATTGACTTTAAGGTTTTAGATCAAAGTACCATAGTAAAACTTGATTAGTTATTGATAGTGGGTAAGGGTTAATATTTTTTTTTTAATTTTTTTATTGTTATGTTAATCACCATATATTACATCATTAGTTTTTGATGCAGTGTTCCATGATTCATTGTTTGTTCATAACACCCAGTGCACCATGCAAAACGTGCCCTCCTCAATACCCATCACCAGGCTAACCCATCCCCCCACCCCCCTACCCTCTAGAACCCTCAGTTTGTTTTTCAGAGTCCATCATCTCTCATGGTTCGTCTCCCCCTCTGACATACTCCCCTTTTCTTCCTCTCCTGTTATCTTCTTCTTTTCCTTTTTTCTTAAAGGGGGTTAATATTTTTGAATGGTTCAAATTGGTTTGCCTTTAGTAGCCATGTTTACGAAATGTTGCCGTTTAGCCAGTTTTCTATTATCCTCAGTTTGCATAGCTAAGTTGCCATGTAATTGAAATTTATGAACCCATTATGAGTTCTTTGATCTGTAATATTTTTATGATACGATTTTGTCAGTTGAAAGTGTCTTCATACTCTGTTTTACTTAAAATTACTATTATATGTATGCATCTCGCAACCACAATCAGAATTAGTTTATTGAATAAGTGTTTTTGGGGGAGGTCCGGGGTGGCCCAGTTGGTTAAGCATCTGGCTCTTCATTTCAGCTCAGGTCCTGATCTCAGAGTCCTGATACCTAGTGCTGCATTGGGATCTGCACTGGGCATGGAGTCTGCTTGAGATTCTCTCTTCCTCTCCTGCTACTCCTCCCGATGCTCACACATGTGTGCTCTCTCTAAATAAATAAGTAAATGAAATCTAAAAAGTTCGTGGCTAACCTTTGCAGCCCATTCCCTGATGAGTTAGGTGGCAGCTGGAATAACTGAATGGAGGTGCCCCTTTATTTTTTATTTTTTTTATTTTTAAACTTTTTTTTTAAAGATTTTATTTATTTATTTGAGAGAGAGAATGAGAGATAGAGAGCACGAGAGGGAAGAGGGTCAGAGGGAGAAGCAGACTCCCCGCTGAGCAGGGACCCTGATACGGGACTCGATCCCGGGACTCCAGGATCATGACCTCAGCCTAAGGCAGTCGCTTAACCAACTGAGCCACCCAGGCGCCCTGGAGGTGCCCCTTTAAAAGTAAACCCTATTTATGTTTCTAATTCCCAGTGCAGTTCAGTTACATAATAGCAGTTTTTTGAATGTTTCGTGTTAGAACTTTGGAAGGTTCTGAAATAAATAAAATAATAAATCTTCAAAAAAAGTTATATAATTGTATTATAGCCAAATTTGGCACCTGATTGCTTCACTAGGTTAGACATCTGACTTGATCTCGGCTCAGGTCATGATCTCAGAATCGTGAGAGCCGGCTCTGCGTTGGGCTTCACACTGGGCATGGAGTCTGCTTGAGATTTTCTCTCTCCCCCGCCTCCTCTCTCTCAAAAAAAAAAAAATGTTTTTTAGTGATAAAAGTTTTTTTGGTCATTGGGATTTTCATCTTTATATACTGGTGAAAGAAAAGTTTATAAAACTGTTAATAACTTTAAAAAAAAAAAGATTTTGTGAGTGAGAGGGAACGGGGAAGAGGGAGGGAGAAGCCAACTTCCCCACTGAACAGAAAGCCCAGCTTGGGGCTCATTCCCAAAACTACGGGATCATGACCTGAGCCAAAGGCGATGCTTAACCCACTTGAGCCACCCAGGTGCCCCAATACCATTTGTTCCTAATAACATGAGTGTGGTTCTTTTCCTTTTTCCTCAAAATGGTGTGGTCAAGGGATTTTACACATAACTTGTATTAAATTGAATATTTTACCATGTATTACCTAAAGTAGTTTTTTTTTTTTTAAGATTTTATTTATTTGAGAGAGAATGAAAGAGAGCATGAGAGGGAAGAGGGTCAGAGGGAGAAGCAGACCCCCTGCTGAGCAGGGAGCCTGATGTGGGACTCGATCCTGGGACTCCAGGATCATGACCTGAGCCGAAGGCAGTCGCTTAACCAACTGAGCCACCCAGGCGCCCTACCTAAAGTAGTTTTTTATCAAGTCATGATCCCAGGGTCCTGGGATTGAGTCCCACAGTGGGCTCCCTGCTCAGCGGGAAGCCTGCTTCCTTTCCCACTCCCCCTGCTTGTGTTCCTGCTCTCACTCACTGTCTCTGTCAAATAAATAAAATCTTAGAAAAAAAAAGAAGGGAATACTTCGCAAAGCATTTTAATAAAAACATTTTTTTTTTAAAGATTTTATTTGAGAGAGAGAGAACAAGCAGGGGAAGGGGCAGAGGGAGGGGCATAGAGAGAAGCAGGCTCTTTGGTGGGTGGGGCTCAATCCCAGGACCCTGGGGTCATGACCTGAACCAAAGGCAGGTGACACTTAACCGACTGAGCCACACAGGTGGCCCTATTAAAAACATTTTTTTTTTTAATTTTATTTATTTATTTGAGAGAGAGAGAATGAGAGATAGAGAGCATGAGAGGGAAGAGGGTCAGAGGGAGAAGCAGACACCCTGCTGAGCAGGGAGTCCGATGTGGGACTCGATCCCGGGACTCCAGGATCATGACCTGAGCCGAAGGCAGTCGCTTAACCAACTGAGCCACCCAGGCGCCCTAAAAACATTTTTAATATTAACTATGTGTGAACTATTAGCTATGATTTAATGGTCTGTGTACAAAGCTAGATTATTTAAATTTACATGTTGCTGTGTGTTGGTAAATGTAAGTATCTGTAATTTTTCCTCTTTGAATAAGAGAACATGTTTTGAATCCTACTGATGAAAGATTGAGCAATGGGATTCCTGGGAGTATTTTTTTTTCCCATTAAATGAAAATCAGTGTGCAACTAAGTTTGTGTTTGCATCCTGGGAATTAAGAATTTTCACAATTTAGGGGCGCCTGGGTGGCTGAGTTGGTTAAGCGACTGCCTTCGACTCAGGTCATGATCCCGGAGTCCCCGGATCGAGCCCCACATTGGGCTCCCTGCTCAGCAGGGAGTCTGCTGCTCCCTCTGACCCTCCCTCCCCCCTCTTGTGCGTGCGCGCGCGCTCTCTCTCTCTCTCTCTCTCAAATAAATAAAAGCTTAAAAGAAAAAGTGTTTTGATGTTAGAAAAATTATTTTACATATTAAGATTCTGTATTTCCAAATATAGATGTCGTTGTTTGGTAATATCTTGCTGTTCAAACCATCACTTTAGCAAAACTGATTTGAATGAGCTTGTGGACTGATCATATAGGTTATATTACTTAAAGCTAGAAATTTCCACTTATCCACCCAGTTGTATAATTATTGAATAGACTAGACTTACAAGTAACCATTTTTTTACCTTAGGTATATATGTGAACTAACATACTGGACTTTTTACTTTCACCCCTCTCTCAATTACAGTTTTCTGACTCAGAATGTGCCAAGAAGGCTTTGGAACAACTTAATGGATTTGAGTTAGCAGGAAGACCAATGAAAGTTGGTCATGTTACTGAACGTACTGATGCTTCCAGTGCTAGCTCATTTTTGGACAGTGATGAACTGGAAAGGACTGGAATTGACTTGGGAACAACTGGTCGTCTCCAGTTAATGGCAAGACTTGCAGAAGGTAAGTTTTTCCATGTGTTGTGAATGATTTATTGTGGATATGGTAATGGAAAGCTAACACTCACAGACTAATAAATGAAAAAATAATTTTTTCTTATTTTGAAGTTGACCTTATCCTTGGGTGGTATATGCAGTTTCATAGATGA
The DNA here is from genome assembly GCF_003265705.2 of Callorhinus ursinus. Classification (NCBI taxonomy): domain Eukaryota; kingdom Metazoa; phylum Chordata; class Mammalia; order Carnivora; family Otariidae; genus Callorhinus; species Callorhinus ursinus. Next base: position 10,374,527 of record NW_027397100.1, read on the forward strand.
GGTTACTTTTCTTAAGGTTCTAATGGAATCTACTTTATGGTGGTGCTTCTTGAGTGCCACAGCATACATTATAGGATTCTTTTTGCTTTTTTTTAATAATTATATTCTCATACTTAATAAACTTAGTTTCCAGTATTATACCATGTCCTGCTTGTAAATACTTTTGGTGAAGTGACTTTGGTAGTAGTAGTAACCCAGAAAATTGGGGTTTTTTTTGCCCTTACCATGGTAAGGACTATAAGATCTATTTCTTTTACACAGGTACAGGTTTGCAGATTCCACCAGCAGCACAGCAGGCTCTACAAATGAGTGGCTCTTTGGCATTTGGTGCTGTGGCAGGTAGGAATTGAATCTTTTCTAATTTGAAATCATTGTTTTTTCACCTAATTCGAAAATTTGCCAAATTTTTGTATTTAAAAGGACTTACTGAGAATTCAATTCATAAGTACTTTTTAGCCTGTAAATTTAAAGGAAATGGAGATAGAGACTGGAAGTATTCACTAATAATAATAGGCTATCGGCATTTTTTTTGAACACTACATACTATTTTTTAGTTAGCCTGTTAGACCTTTTTAAATATATGACTTTTCTTAAACACCAAGTTTATATTGTTTCAAAAAATGTTTCTTTATAAATGTTTGAGTTGAGAAAACTATCAGGGGCCTTTAAAATAATTATAGTATCAAGAGTGCAAAGAAAACTGCTTTCTTCTACAGGGTATTTTGAGATTTTCTCTTAGGGTAATGGGAGCTCCTGAAGAGGGCAGGAAAATAGAGAAGTGATGGTTTATTACAGTTGTGTAACAAGGGGTTTAGTTTATGAAACACTGTTTTCATTATGGCTTAAGTACCTCAAATCTGCTTTTATAAACCTTGATGCTAACCCAGATCTATGAGCTAGGGTAGCATTTAATTTTGAAATGTTGAGGACCTTGCTTTTAGAACATCTAAGAAGAGCCATTTGTATTTTGGACCTTGGAAGACAGGGACTATATATCCCAAGAAAGTATGGCACTTTGTATTAATGAATTTTATCTATAAAGAGGGCACGTTCTGCATGGAGCACTGGGTGTTATATGCAAACGATGAATCATGGAACACTACATCAAAAACTAATGATGTAGTGTATGGTGATTAACATAATAATAAAAATAAAGTGAGACTCTTGACAGTCTAAGACCACAGTACTGCATCTGAATATACAATAAAGGTCCATGTGGTTGATTCATGATTTCAATTTAAATCAAAAGCTCATTAATTAAAGGAGAGGATCATTTTTGCTTTTATATTTTGTTATTAAGAGAAGGGCCCTTTCAGTGTTTTCTTTTTAGTGGATGTCTACAAGTTTGTGAATAAGTTTAGAAAATCTGCCTTTTGTGTTTTTGTGTTTCACCTGTCAGATTATGTTATTTATTTTGAAATCTGATAGGTATTTATAAAACTTCTGAAAAAACTGGGGCGCCTGGGTGGCTCAGTGAGTTAAGCATCGGTCTCTTGATTTCAGATTAGGTCATGATCTCAGGGTTGTGAGATCCAGCCCCACCTCGTAGCCAGGCTCCACAGTGGGCATGGAGTCAGCTTGAGATTCTCTCCACCTCTCCCTCTGCCCCTCCCACTCATGCTGTTTTTTTCTCTCTCTCAAATAAATAAATCTTAAAAAATTTTCAGATAAAACCATGCTAGTTTATCCTTATGGGGAGAAAATCATAACCATTAATGGATTTCTGTATTTTTTTTTGTCACTGGGTAACTCCCCCAAGTATCACTAAATAGTTTTGACTTTTATTAGATATTTAATTTCTTGAGTGACCAAATAGCCAAGAATGCCACTTGATATAATCAAAGACATGTAAGGAACCCATCCCTTCCAGAAATGTAACTCTGTCGTTTTAAACTTGCTAATTAAATCTGAAAACTGTAGCCTCCTATTACTTCCCATTGTTCAGATCATTCTTTTAATAATTTAGAAAATGCTTGTTTATCATATTCTAGGTATTTCACTAGAGGCTAGTGAGTATTTGTCAGCTGTCTTCAGGGATTTGGTGTAGTAACATAGGATTCGTTTCTAAACAGTCTTATGTTATATCCTGGGTGCGGTATCAAATATGTTCATTCAGTGTTCTTCATAAACAATATCTTCATCTAATTGAAGATTTTTGAAAGTTAGACCTTACTACCTTTCTTAGCCTTTACTTCCTGATGCACGATGTATGGCTACACCTTGGGCACACTTACTGTGCAAGTTTATACTTAAGGTGGGCTGATTGTGATCAACTAGAATTCTACAAAGGTGAATGTGGATTGGTTAAAATAGCCAGTTATCTGTATTTTTTTATATTCACCCTTATTAGCATTTATTGAGATTATATAAAGTTTGATTCTGTCTTAAACTTCCTATAAATTGCTATTGCTTAATCACCCAAGTTTTAGGTAAATATTTACATAATTTTACATACATGTACATTACAAATTTACATGCATAAACTCAGTGTTTTTCTCCAGATAGTCATCATTGAAACCTTACTTTTTGTTAAAAAGGTGTAAATTGCTGAGTGTTAATGTGTCCAAAGCCCTTTCTCCTAAGTTCTTTAAAGCTGCTTTTAAAACCAAGGGTGAGTCATCACTCCATGCACTTTATTTTGGAAATTTAACAAGTTGTTTCTAAGAGAGATTCCGATGAAACCTATGCTTTGTTTCCTAACTTGTCACAAATGACCTATAAAGTCATTTTTGAAATCTTGATAGTTACTTACATACCTTTAAAATACCGTGGATTTTTTTAAGTTTTCATTTATTAAACTCTACATCCAATGTGGGGCTCGAACTCACAACCCTGAGATCAAAAGTCCTGTGCTCTTCTGACTGAGGCAGCCAGGCATCCCATAGGATAGGTTTTTTATATCTATACCTTTTTTCCTATTGTATGGAAAGAAAAGATAAATTGGGTTATAATTTAAGGTTTGACAGTGTTTCTATGGTCCTATCTTCATGTGCCTTCAGAATATACCAGTTAAATTTCTTCATCTCCCTCATACACCAGTTTTGAGCACTTAGGAACCAGGTGTTTTTTTATCCCAGCATAACTGGGGGTACCGATCCCTTTTCCTTTTTGCCGCCCCCCCTTAAGTTTTTAAGTAATCTCTACATCCATTGAGGGGATTGAACTCAGAACCCTGAGATCAAGTTGCACTGTCCACTGACTGAATAAGCCAGCTGCCATTTTTAATTTTTTTTCTGTACTCGGCAAGACACCCAGATGATAAAAGTGTTGCAATTGAATCACATGTTAATGAAAATTAGGTTATTGGATCTAAACAATTTTTATATTGTGTATTTTTATAATTTTAAACTTCAAGCTAGCACAATGACATTTTGTTCTTTTATTTACACTTGTTGCAGTGCCAAGCAGCTTTCTGTTAACTTGCCTTCCAGTGGAGAATTTAATGATTATATACGGGGAAATATATTGGTAAAAATCTCCATTCTGTTTTTAATAGTGACTAGATGATTAAATTCTTCTTGTATTTCATAGATTATAGTAAAGTTGGTTAAAGTTTATTCCTGCTTCATTAAATTTCTGTACTATGCCAGGAAACCAGACCTAATTAAACTGTCATCTTCTCGGCCAGAGTTGAATATCCCAAGTACTTGGAATTGAATTCTCAAGATCAGGGTTTTCATGGATTTTCTGACCGGTGTGCTTCCCTTTCCCCATTTCCCATTATTCCCATGTGAAGGGTAGTATAGTGGAATACATAGGAGTTGTGGAAGAGTACTAGGAGTAGGGAGACAGAGGCCTAAGTAAGTTTCCTAGGATAGGAGGAAAGAAAAAGGCCCCAAAGCCTTGTCAATGAGGAATGGGGAAGGAGGTTTGGCTGCCAGGTTTTACTATAAGTTTATTTTTATAAACCCTGCTATGTAGTCCTCTTTTATTAATGCTTTCCTGACATTTACCCTGTTAGTTGAGGCTCTTCATTGTTCCTGCACTGAGCTGTAGAATTCTCTTTTGTTATAGATTTGCAAACAAGACTTTCTCAACAGACTGAAGGTGAGTTGAGCTTTTTATTTGTCTTTGAAATAGATGTCAATGTAGCAAGACACAGTGTTTATTTATTATATCACTTGTTACATTTTGTATTTTGGATTGTTTTTGAAGAATGACTAGTATGGTGTATATACAGTAAGCCATCTTTTAATGTATATTTCAGTTGGCTTAATCCCAATCATTATGACTCTGGATTAAAATCGAAATTTGCATGTGCATTTCTTTGCTTTAGTTTGCTTAGAATTATTTTTAGTCTCGTATGCTTATCTTTGTGTTCTGATTGTTAGTTTTATATAGAAGTCAGAAAATGGAATTTGTTGTTCTAATACACAAATCTTTCAGGAGTCTGAACTTAATGAACGTAAGGTTAAGGACTCCAACTTCAGTGATATGTATTAATAGTACCAAGCAATGAGACAATTACCCAGAACTAAATTGCATGCATATTTCAAAGATTGAAATAGTTATTTCTAAAGTAGGCTATTTTTTATTTTTGATTACCAAATTTCTGCTGTTTGTTTAGAGCATTTTGCTCTTGAGCTAATTCAGTATCCATCTTTCATAGGTTTTAATTAAAAGTTTAGGAGAATGATTCTACATGAAAACGTCTGCCATGTTCCTTGATAGGAATTAAATGTGTATTTTAATTTTTTTCCAGCAAGTGAGACAGTTACACTCAAACCTTTTTTTCGCAGATTTTAAAAAGTATAACTAGTGGAATTTTCTGTTAGCTATATTTCTATGCTGAATTCATTGTGTTCTGCATTCATCTAGGTTTAGCTGGACTGTTCCTATCAGATATTCTTAAAATTTTTTTTAGTATTCCTAATTCATTTAAGAAAATGGAAAAAATAAAGTACTCCTCAGTTGTTTTATAATGACCTAGTGTTTATTTTATTTTTTTTGTTTTGACCTAGTGTTTATTTTCAAGAATACTTCCATTTGTTTATGATAAAGTACACAGTGGGCCTCATTTTCATATTCATTGTAACATAAACATCATACATCTTTACCTTTTCTGAATGGAATATGACATCTGTTTGCTTTTTTAGCATTTATGTTTTAATACAAAGATTCATGAAAGAAAAAACTTTATTGAAGTAATAAAGGGTCAAAACACTTGTAATTTTAACAGAATAATTTTTTATGATGTATTTCATGCATGGCCCTAATTTTTATTCAGTGAAATAATTTGTGATATTTCCTCAGGTGACTGTTAATTTTAATTACCATAATTTCTAATGCGCTGTTTTATCCTTAGCTTTGTTTATTGTTATATATTGGAATGAAATTTGGTCAAATAAAATGATTACGGTGAGTTCTGTAACAGCTACTGGTAATGTTCTGTGAATCATATAAAAGCAATGGGGCAGCTGTGTTGGACAGTGCTCTCACTTCAAACCTAAAACCAGTATGGCTTTAAAATGTTCCTTCTGGATATTAGTGTCTAGTAGTTTTTTATTTTTAATAGTATTATAATATAGATATATGCTATTTTTAGTGTTTCTTGTGCTATGACAGACCTAGTCATTTAAAAAATACTCATTTGATTTTGAAATAGGGTTTATATTCGTGGGATATTAAATTGTAAATGGTTGGATGGTTTTCTGCATCTTTTAATCCTTTTATAATGTTTATTTAAAAGAAAATATGTAACTGTATTCATGGGCAGAAACCTAAGAAAAGATTGTATTTTCATCATCCCCTGTTTCTTGGGGTTAGTATAAACTCAAGCAGTTATACAAAATCAGGCATTTATTTTATCCTTTACCTTTCTGGATTGATTTGTACTGATATTTGTCTAATTGAATTTTGATCACACGTACAGTTTAATTAACCTTCTAAAAATAAAATTTCCAACTCAGTTAAGATTGGCTATTTCAAATGTTAGGTTGCTTCAGTTTCCTGGCAACTCAAATTGGGTATCGTTAAACACTCCGATCACACTATTAATAAGTAAGGTAAATTAGGGAAGTGACTGACTATCCTAATTTCACAGTTGCGATTTAGTGGGGGTTTTTTTTATTTTATTCATCAGGGTTATTCTGATGCATTTTCCATGAAACTAATTTCTCTCTCTCTCTCTTTTTTTTTTTTTTTTTTTTTAGCTTCGGCTTTAGCTGCAGCTGCCTCTGTTCAGCCTCTTGCAACACAGTGTTTCCAACTTTCTAACATGTTTAACCCTCAAACGTAAGTAAGGGTATACCAGTGACACTTGAACAATGTGGGGATTACCAGTGCAGATTCCTGCCTGCACAGTCGAAAATCCGTGTGTAAATTTTGACTCACCCTAAAACTTAACTGCTAACGGCCTACTGTTGACTTAAAGCCTTACAATAACAAACAGATAATAAACGTGTCTCTTGTATGTTACATGTCTTCTGTAGTGCATTCTTACAATAAAGTTAGAGAAAAGAAAATCTTAGAGCAACTACATTTATAGTGCTGTACTGTATAGGTGGACTTGTGCAGTTGAAACCCATGTTGTTCAGTGGTTAACTGTACTGTGAAAGTATTAATACTCAGCTTTTCTAAGTTAACATTTTGGATGCTTCAATATATTTTACAGTTCAAATAGTAAACAACAGTTTTCATCCTTTTAGGGTATTTTAATAACTTTTTTTATTGCTAAATCCTTTGGGTATGTTTGTAAGATTGGAAATGAAGTAAAAGGTATGCAGATTTTGTTTACCATTAGTAGTTTTCTCAGAAGTTTTGTATCAGTGTTTATCACTTGTAGTTTACATACCTTATGTTGCATTAGTTTCAGGCTCATAACAGTTCTTCAATTCTACACCTTATGCTATGCTCACTATAAGTGTAGCTTACCATCTGTCACCATATAAGGCTATTACAGTACATTGACTATATTCCCTATCCTGTTCTTTTCATTGTTTTTGACATACTATTTCCTTAACTGAAAGCCTGTACTTCCCACTCCCCTTCACCCATTTTACCCAGACCCTCCTCCCCTCTGGCAGTCACCATTTTGTTCTCTGTTTATGGGTCTGTTTCTGCTTGTTTTGTTTGTTCGTATGTGTGTTTGTGTTTATTTCTATTGTCAGTTTACTCTGCTACCAGTTCTTGGCTTTGAAATTTTAATACTATTTTAATCTTTTATAGGAGAAGAGGATCTTTTTAAGTATTTTTCTTAGATTAATGCAGGCCAGGAATTAGGAATTTCTCTTTCCTAATGCCTAGGCACAATGATTAGAATGCCATTTATTTATCAGTCCAAACTCTTCTGTTTTGTTATAATACATTCTGAGGTAAATGTAGATACCTGTTCAGTTGATTGGATAAATAAACCATTATATATATATAAAACATACTTAGGTTTTATATAAGAATATGTTACATGCTGTTTGCATTGTTTATATTAGTTCATGGTTTACCAAAGAAAGAGAGCCTTGGATTCTTGTGTTTAACACCAAAAGAAAATTTTTTTTTTTTTTAAGATTTTATTTGTCAGAGCGAGCACAAGCAGGGGGAGCGGCAGACAGAGGGAGAAGCAGGCTCAATGAGCAAGGAGCCTGACGTGGGACTCCATCCTAGGATCCTGGGATCATGACCTGAGCCGAAGGCAGATTCTTTTTTTTTTTTTTTTTTTTAAGATTTTATTTATTTATTTGAGAGAGAGAGAATGAGAGAGAGCACAAGAGGGAAGAGGGTCAGAGGGAGAAGCAGACTCCCCGCTGAGCAGGGAGCCCGATATGGGACTCGATCCCGGGACTCCAGGATCATGACCTGAGCCGAAGGCAGTCGCTTAACCAACTGAGCCACCCAGGCGCCCCCCGAAGGCAGATTCTTAACCCACTGAGCCACCCAGGTGTCTGGAGAACACCAGATTCTTTAGTTAGCTTTATCTGGAAAATGATAAACTGCTGGTATATGAAATTTGATATATGTCAGTAAGTACTTTAAATGTTAATTTAGAGTTAAGAAATTCATAAGCTGGGATGCCTGGGTAGGTCAGTTGATAATTGTCTGACTTTGGCTCAGGTCATGATCTCAGGTTCCTGAAATCAAGCCTGGCGTGGTGGACTCCACAATCAGTGGGGAGTCTTTCTCCCTCTCCCCCTACTCACGTGCACACACACGCCAGCTCTTTTCTCTAAAATAGTCTTAAAAAAAGAAATTCATAAGCATTGTTCGAAACGGTGCCTTACCTTGTTTTTGATTTTCTCCAGTGCACTACATTATTAACATCAACAAGTTTTAAATTAATTAAATGAATTCATATTTAAAATATTTTTATACAGATGAGTATGTAACATTATATAAGTTTGAATGGTGTCTAACAGACCTTAATATTTTTTTGTACAGAGAAGAAGAAGTTGGATGGGATACAGAGATTAAGGATGATGTGATTGAAGAATGTAATAAACATGGAGGAGTTATTCATATTTATGTTGACAAAAATTCAGCTCAGGTATTTTATTTTTTTTCCCTAAAGCCAGAAAAGTTTAATCTGCCCTTTATGTACCTCACTTCAGGTGTTGTGATAACTAATAAAGATATGAGGTTGTTACTCTTTTATGACAGCCTTCACACATACTTGGGGCAGATTACCACTGTCCCAGGAAGTTGTTTTGTTTTTTAATTCTGAAAGAAATTTTAACATAGTGACTGACTATATATCCTCCAACATAAGGACAGTCTTCTAATAAATGAAGATTAGACCAGGCCATTGTGTAGCAGTGTTGCTGGTTAGTGTTGAAAGTTTGGCATGAAATCTAGCATCTTGATTCATTCTTCATCTGGTTTCAAGTCATAGAAAAAAAAAAATATAACAAGTTTGGGGAGGATAAAATGATTTCAGTAAAATTCTAGGTGTACATGTTAGTTAGCTAATAAAACAAGTATTTGGTTATAGAGCTCTGAGGGGTTTTTTTCCAGGCAATTTGTAAAAATTGTATACCGCCCTTATCTTTTTGTCATTGTATTTCAGGGCAATGTGTATGTGAAGTGCCCATCAATTGCTGCAGCCATTGCTGCTGTCAATGCATTGCATGGCAGGTGGTTTGCTGGTGAGTTTGATCTGTTTTCCTGAGTGATGATTATGAAAGATGTAATTTAAGTGAAAATGCTAAACCCTCGTATCTGTTTCTTTCAACAGGTAAAATGATAACAGCAGCATATGTACCTCTTCCAACTTACCACAACCTCTTCCCTGATTCTATGACAGCAACACAACTACTGGTTCCAAGTAGACGATGAAGGAAGATATAGTCTCTTATGTACATAGCTTTTTTTCTTTCTTGAGAATTCATCTTGAGTTATCTTTTATTTAGATAAAAATAAAGAGGCAAGGGTCTACTGTCATTTGTATACAATTCCTGTTACCTTGAAAAAATAAAACTGTTAACAGGAATGCAGTGTGCTCATTATCCCTAACTAGCAAATCCCACTGTATACAAAGCTGTTCTCTTGTTCTGCCTTTTAAATGTACATGTAGAAATTTACATTAAGGATCTATAGGAATAGCTCTAGGGGGGAACAAATGTGCTTAATGTAAAAAGGCAGACAGGGATGTAATTATGTTTTTAATGTTTCAGAAGCCTAACTTTTTACACAGCAGTTACATTTCATGTTTCACTAATGTTGATACTTGGCTAATGGTTTAGCAGATTCTGGAGTACACATTTAGTGTATGGAAATTCAAGACAGCTAAAGGGCTGTTTGATTAACATCTCATCTTGCATCGTGATCAATTGGCAAGAAAAGGAGTTTTCAAGATTACATTTCTGGATAGTATCTTTTCAATTAATGTATCTGTAAAAGTTTCTTTGTAAATATTATGTGTTCTGGTGTGTCTAAGATTCCAAACAAAATGATCCCTGCATTTCCTCAAGATGTTTAGTGACAGTCTGGTAAGCAAAGCAGTCTGAGCAAGAAATAGGAAATGCAGAAATAGGTTTTGTCTGGTTGCATATAATCTTTGCTCTTTTTAAGCTCTGTGAGCTCTGAAATATATTTTTGGGTTACTTCAGTGTGTTTGACAAGACAGCTTGATATTTCTATCAAACAAATGACTTTCATATTGCAACTACCTTTGTAAGAACCACTCAAATAAAATTCTCTTAAAAAGGCCACAGGAAATCTTCATTTTTGAAATGTTTTAAAGTCATAGAAACTTCAAAGTTAGAATACTAGTTTCTTTGACTTTTAGTAGTTATTAAAGACTTGCTTCTTGGGGAAAATTCTTAAGTGTGCAGAGTCTGGGAAGACTGTTGCCCTCAAGTTGTCTCTGTATATTCCTCCATTTCACTATATCTTTGCACTGTACTTATCAGGGTAATGTATCAAAATCTTAGGGATTTTCTAACAAGAAAACCAAACAAATCCACCCAGGCCTTAAACCTGGGTGTTTTTTGTTTTTTTTTTAAGGGCATCTCTGAAAAAAATGTTTAAATACCAGACAAAATGGTTTAAGTTCAAGCATTTAACTGATTTCCCAAATTGATTTAGCTGCATTTGTTACTTTACTAAGAAATTTGAGCTTTAACTGCATTTGGGCAATGAGTCATTTATATTCTGAACTCTGCTTCAAGTCTGTATCTACCTTGAGCCTTTTGAGTAGGCATTGTTGCTCCTGCTGGAATGGTTAACTTTTCAGTATTGACTTCCTCACCTCTTTCTACTCTATTTCTTAGTGTTAAGGCACAAATTTTACAGGTTTATTCTTGTGTCAAGATATTCAGTTAAATTTGGAGGCATTTTTTTATGCCAACCCTTTTGATGGATAGTTAAAATTGCTTAAATTGCTTCAGTTATTGAACCTAAAGAAAATTTTCAAGATTTGAGTTTTTTTCTTTTTTAAAGATTTTTTTTATTCATGAGAGAGAGAGAGGCAGAGGGAGAAGCAGGCTCCCAAGAAGCAGGGAGCCCGATGCGGGACTCGATCCCAGGACTCTGGGATCATGACCTGAGCTGAAGGCAGACGCTTAACCATCTGAGCCACCTAGGCGCCCTCGAGTTTATTTTTCAACAATAGGCAGCAGTGTTGTTTGGGGCAGACTTACGTCAACATTTTTTCTTGCCAGAATATCTCCTAGTATCTTCGTAATTAAATTTATTTTTATTTTTTTTTAAGGATTTTATTTGACAGAGACACCAAGAGCAGGAACACAAGCAGGAGGCGGAGTGGGCGAGGGAGAAGCAGGCTTCCCGCAGAGCAGGGAGCCTGATGCGGGGATTGATCCCAGAACCCTGGGATCATGACCTGAGCCAAAGGAGACGCTCAACGAATGAGCCACCCAGGCGCCCCTAAATTTTATTTTTTTAAAGATGATTAGCACATGAGAGGGGGGGAAAGTCAGGGGGAGAAGCAGACTCCCTGCTGAGCAAGGAGCCTGATGTGGGACTCGATCCTGGGATTCCAGGATCATGACCTGAGCCGAAGGCAGTCACTCAACCAACTGAGCCACCCAGGCACTCCTAAATTTTTTATTCTTGATAAACGTCCTATCTGCTTTGTTCTGTCATTTTCCAGGGAGCTGGGCCAGCAAAGATGAATGTTAAAAAGAGGTGGCAAAAGAAAATTTCCCCACTGCCACAGAATGGAATTTGGGTTGTAAATGATATTAAAGCAAATGTAATAAAAGTAACTTGAATAGTGTGACAGAAAATAAATGAATTCTCAGTGAATCTTAACAGGTAATCCATTCCTGAGAGAACATCCCACTCTGGGAAATCTAGCTGTTGTAGCTATTCTGGTAGTGTCCTCATGACCCCCCCAAATATGCCAGTGTAGTTTATGTCCATCATAACATTACCATTTTCCTTGAGGGGCAATGCAGTTTAAAGCACAATCTGTCAAGGGCTGTGTGGCCAGAGTAGGGGAGAGGCACTTGTCCTTATTACAAGGAACCTACCTTAGGAACCCAATTAACAGAATTGTATGTGGGGGGTTGGGTCATTTTATACAACTGACATCCTCATGGATGGCTGGTTAGAAAATTGGGAGGTTTATGCCATTAAGCTATATTGTGTCAGTTTGTTTCCCAGTGGATGGTTCTTTTTCTGCTTAAGTCTGCACAAAACCTGAAGGATGAACATATCTTTGGAAATGAGACTTGGGTTAACACTACCTTTTGCAGTGCAACTTTGAGGAAATCTAGACTTAGTTCTTCACCTTTAAAATGGTGAGAACAGCATCAACCTTATGGGGCTGAATAACAAGAGTTTATTAGAATCTACACAAAGTTCCAGGCATGGAAAATTTTTCTAACTTTGGATTAACAAAGACTGGATTTAAGAAACAGACCCCAAACCTACTCATTGGCCCATCTCAGCAGCTTTCTCTAAGCTGGGTATAGGCAGAAAGAAGAAAAAATGCCTTTAACACTCCAACTACTCAAAGACTTGTTTTATTATAGTACATGAGCTGGGACTGATGGGAAGGAGTAGCTGTACTGGGCAACCACTGCCCTTATTAGCATCGGATGCCCATCCCGATGGCCATGAATGTGCCAAATGTGCCGCCACTCTGCATCATGGTTTTCCCGATGCCGCCCATCAGCTCCCGACCCCGCATTCCGATCCTAAGAGAGGAAGAAAATATGGAGCCAACTGGGAATAAAAATACAAGAAACAGCATTAACTGCCCTTTTCCAATTTGTTTTCAAAGTAAATCAAGCACTCTTGAAGTTGTGCAAGACATTATCTATTCCCACCCGAGGCAGGTAATGACTAGAAAAAAGATGCATCAGGGTCTCTAGGGGTATTCTGATGAATATCCTATGACCTGCCTTCAGCTTGTGGGAGGCAACTGATGCAAAGTATATAGAGAAACTAGTTTTTTGTTTTGCTTTTACCTCCAGGATATATATACGTACACACACACCCACAGTCTCCAATTTGTCTTTCTGATGGTTTCCTGGTTTTAAAGCAATGATTGTGGAGTCAGATCTGTGTTCGTGCCCCAGCTCTACAATTTACAGGTTGTGCTAACTAAAATGGGGATCATAACCACAGAACACATGCAGCATTTGGAACAGTGATTCACACTGGGTAAGTGCTCAGTAAATGGTAACTTACATCGTGGAAAAATGGGAATAATAATCTCTACTACATGTGAAAATGACATTTAGGATGTAGGTGTAGAGTTTATCTGCTCCCGTATCTATACCTTGTTTGCAGTACAGTAAAATTGCTCAACTTTGTTTCACTATGCGCAACTGGAAAAAACAGCGACAGCAGCAACAACCATTTATTGCGCACTTAATGCCACATTCTGTCCTAAGTTTGCTCTGATTTGATCCTTACAACTCTATGAGGTAGATACTACTGACCTCTTTCTACACTTAAGGAAACCCAGACTCTAACGTGCTTAAGGTTACAGGAGTAGAGTCAAATTTTCTGACATTGTTTGAATCAGAACTCGTATTCTCAAGCGCCGAGGCAAGGTGAGTAGGAAATCAGTCTCGCTCCTTAAACGACAGCGAGGGAATTGAAGTAGGCTCTATCCAGGCTACCGGCCAAGTGGCGCGGGACGGGAAGGTCCGGTAGTCCCGCCCAGAGATCACCGCCCGCGCCCCTCACCTGAGACAGGAAAAGGTGCCGAAGAGCGCCCCGGCCGCCATGCCCACTGCGCAGCCCATCACAAAGCCCATCTTCACGCGATCGAAGCAGCTCGGCTGGGACTGTCCGTAGGGCCCCACGGCCACCGGCATCTGCGGGGTTCGAAGGTTAGGGGAGTGTGGGCCTAGCCGCCTGCCCGAGTTGGGCTGGGGCCGGAGGAGGAGGGTGGGGAGCGGATCCAAGGGTTCGGGGAAGTCCAGAGAGGAAAAGAAGCGCGTAGCCCGACTCCATCACCCTCTTAGCGTTCGGGTCCCCGCGCCGGGGCGCCCCCCACCTCACCTCGCTCGCGGCTTCGGTCGCTCAGCTCTACGTCTCACACAGAACGCGAGGCGGAGCGCGTCCGCAGTGGAAGGAATTGTTTCCGGGGCACGGAGCAGAACTTCCGGGACCGCGTAGCTGAGGACTGCCGCCGCTTCGGGCGGGGGGCTTTGCCTGCGGGACCATGCTACTGCGAACCGCTTGGAGGCGGGTGGCTGCGGCTGTGCCGGTCGCTCCGGGGCCCAAGTCCGATGCTCCCACTCGGGGGCTGCGCCTGCGCGGTACGCTCCGGGCCCTGCTCGCCGCCACCGTCCCTGCAGGCGCGGACCTTCCCCCTTGGGGTGGCGACGCACCTGAGTATTAACGGAGCCTCCCTCTTCCGCCCATTACCCAGACCCCCTGACCTGCCTTCTGGCTGCACCCCTCAGACTTCCCCAGGCTTGCCCTCAGACCCATTGACTCCGCCGCGTCGCCCTTTAGATCCTGCCCCACAGGCCCTCGGATCCTTGGAAGCTCGGTCGGCCTTCAGACCTCTCCTGGCCAACTTTAAGAGATGCTAGTCATCCAGCCAGTAATCTTTGAGGGAGATCTTACCTACTCTGTCTCCTCAGTCCTTGTAAATGGCTTTGCCCTTTCGGATCCCTCCCAGCTCCCAACGAAGCAATTCGAATATTGTCCCAACATCCCCCTCCAAGATCATGCATGGTCTGTCTCCCTTTCTTTTACAGTTTAACTTCTGTGATGTTTTTTTCTTTTCCTTTGAGCTTCAACCCCAGCATCCTTTCAGCTCATCTCACCTCCATCCAGCTTTCACCTTCTGTCTTGGATACCCTGCGTCCATAGGTTTTCTCACGCTTGGCCACTTCATACCTTTTTTTTTTTTTGTCAGTTGTAGACCATTCTCCTCAGTCGGCTGTTCCCTCAGATACAGCCACTGCCCCACAGGCGGAGTCAATGCTGCGACCTCTGTATATGGATGTGCAAGCTACAACTCCTTTGGTAAGGATAGAGGGACAGCTTTCCCCAATGCTATTTATAACAGTTATATTGCAGAACTGACAATGCACAGAAATGACTGGATCCTGCAGAAGTGAGAGCCGTTTCGAAGTGTGTGTTGGGAAAAGCAATGAGCCAGAAGTCAGGAGGTTTAAGTTGTAATAAACTAGAAATGGCTCTACTACTTACTAGCTATTGACCTTGGTCAAATCACTTCAGTGTAGGCACTATAGTAGGAATAAAAGCATAGGCTCTGGAATTAGCTGGATTGCTACTTACTATGTGAATTTGGGTAAGTATTAAATAGATTAAAAGACATAAAGCAGCCCTTTAAACAGAACTTGGCACATGATAAGCACTTCAATATTAGTGGAAGATTTCATCAACATGTGGACTCTTGTCATATCCTGGCTCTTATAGATCCCATCACCTGGTAGGAATGGAAACACATGCAGAAACAGCTGTCAGGACAAGGCAAAGTTTGTAGATTACCTGAGGAGATGGTAGAATAATCATCTGGTAGAATGATTAAAGGTGGGTTGAGAGTGGGAGTATATTAGGCTGATATTTGTTTAGTACCTGAGGGGATGGAAGAATGTTTGAAGCTCAATCTAGGCAGTGTCTGAATGGTTGGGAGTGTGTTGAGGCAGGTTGGGCAGGTCTGAGGGGATGGAGTGGGGCCTGAGTGATCTATGGACTCGAGACTGATCTATTCTGTTGTGCTCAGGACCCTCGGGTGCTTGATGCCATGCTCCCTTACCTAGTCAACTACTATGGGAACCCGCACTCCCGGACACATGCTTATGGCTGGGAGAGTGAGGCAGCCATGGAACATGCTCGCCAGGTTAGTATAGAAGATTCTAGGAGGTTCTGATGTCAGAGGTTCGGTGGACTGGGAGGTATTTCCTTGATAGCTCTGGGTGGACGTGGAAGTGGTTTGGGGCTCTTTCAGAAAGAGATTTAGAGAGCAGGCCTTGGAGTCTCTCTAAAGGCATTTTATTAATTTTTACATTTCCTAACTAAATGAACTTTGGAACGTTATCTAATTTCTCTAAGCCTCAATTTCTACACATTGAAAATGGAGATTCTAACAGTTCCTATTCCTTAGGGGTTTTTTTTTTTTTTTAAGATTTTATTTATTTATTTGACAGACAGAGACACAGCGAGAGAGGGAACACAAGCAGGGGGAGTGGGAGAGGGAGAAGCAGGCTTCCTGCTGAGCAGGGAGCCCGATGCGGGGCTCGATCCCGGGACCCTGGGATCATGACCTGAGCCAAAGGCAGGCGCTTAACGACTGAGCCACCCAGGCGCCCCTCCTTAGGGTTTTTGTGTGGATTCAGTGAGATACTGCTGATGATGTGTTTATTAACACATGCTTATCCATACTAAGAGCTCCATAAGTGCTTTTTATTTTATTATTTTATTTTTTTTAAGTAGGTTTCATGCCTAGCGTGGAGCCCAATGTAGGGCTTGAACTCATGACCCTGAGATCAAGACGTGAACTGAGTGAGATCAAGACTCAGTTGCTTAACTGACTAAGCCACCCAGGCGCCCCTCAATGAGTGCTTTCTAAAAAGCCAGTATTGTGGGGCGCCTGGGTGGCTCAGTCGGTTGAACATCAGATTCATGATTTCAACTCCGGTCAGGATCTCAGGGTTGTGAGATGGAGCCCTATGTTGGGCTCCACACAGTCATGCTCAGTGGGAAGTCTGCAAATAAATAAATAAATAAATAAATAAATAGCCAATATTGGGGCACCAGTATTGGGGCACTGGCTCAGTCAGTAGAGCATGTGATTCTTGATCTCTGGATTGTGAGTTTGAGTCCTGTGCTGGGTGTAGAGATTACTTAAAAATAAAATCTTCGGGGAGCCTGGGTGGCTCAGTCAGTTAAGCTTCTGCCTTCTGCTCAGGTCATGATCCCAGGGTCCTACTTTTTATTTTAGATTTTATTTATTTATTTGACAGAGAGAGACACAGCAAGAGAGGGAACACAAGCAGGGGGAATGGGAGAGGGAGAAGCAGGCTTCTCGTACAGCAGAGAGCCTGATTTGGGGCTCGATCCCAGGACCCTGGGATCATGACCCGAGCCGAAGGCAGACGCCCAACGACTGAGCCACCCAGGCGCCCCTCCGGGGTCCTACTTAGTGGGGAGTCTGCTTCTCCTTCTCCCTCTGCCCCTGTTCCTGCTCGTGTTCTCTCTCTCAAATAAAATCTGTAAAAATAAATAAATAAAATCTTTAAATAAATAACCATTATTGTTATTATTTTGTATTAGGCAGGGAAAGAGCCTCAGATCTGGGATGGAACTGAATCTACCCATTGTCTGACCCTAGTGGATGCAGAGCTTCTTCCTGGGCGGTTGATAGGGTGCAGTGGAGCTTTTTTTGAACCAGAGCTCCTGTCCCAGCTGTGTCTGCAGTTGCATTCCTGCCTGGGGAACTGATGTCATTTATCTCTGTTTCTTGGTTTGCAGCAAGTAGCATCTCTGATTGGGGCTGATCCTCGTGAGATCATTTTCACTAGTGGCGCTACTGAATCTAACAACATAGCAATTAAGGTAAGAAAACCAGAGGGCATATCTGGGCTTTCCTGACTTGGGAGATGGTGTCCCTCCATCATTTGGGCTCATAAATGTATTTCCCAGCTACCCACCCCTACCCTATTTTGAAAAAAGACACAGGCAAACATACGCTTTTTCTAATTTGTTGCTTCCTTCAACCCTCTGTGATCTACTCCATCTTAAATCTTTGTTCCTGTTGAACTAAGTTTAGTGAGGTAGTCGGACATGAAAGGAGGTGGCTCTTTAACCGTTAACCACTGGTGTTATGGGTGGCAGCTACTTCAGGGAGTGGATAATGGTGAATCAACCCTTTTCCTCATCCTTTTTTTCTTTTAAGATTTTATTTATTTATTTATTTATTTATTTATTTATTTATTTATTTATTTAAAAAGATTTTATTTATTCAGGGGTGCCTGGGTGGCTCAGTTGTTAACTGTCTGCCTTCAGTTCAGGTCATGAGCCCAGGGTCCTGGGATCGAGCCCTGCATCAGGCTCCCTGCTCGGTGGGAAGCCTGCTTCTCCCTCTCCCACTCCCGCTGCTTGTGTTCCCTCTCTTGCTGTGTCTCTCTCTGTCAAATAAATAAATAAAATCTTTAAAAAAAAAAAAAAGATGTTATTTATTCATTTGAGACACAGATACAGAGAGAGAGAGAGAGAGAGTATGAGCAGGGGAAGAGGCAGAGGGAGAGGGAAAAGCAGGCTCCCCGCTGAGCCAGGAGCCCAATGTGGGGCTCGATATCAGGACCCTGGGATCAAGACCAGACGCTTAACCGTCTGAGCCACCCAGGCGCCCCTAAGGTTTTATTTTTTTTAAGTAATTTTTATATGCAATGTGGGTCTCCCACTCACAACCCCCAGATCAAGAGTCACACGCTCTACCGACTGAGCCAGCCAGGTGCCCCTTCACTAACCTTTTGATCTAATCACAGTGACGTCCAAAATCCATTTGCAACTGGGCATGCTTCTCTGCTTCTTGTTACCAGCTTTACCCTTATATGTGTGGTTTCAGGGCTGCCCTCTTCCCACCTTCCCTTTTCTTCTGATGAGATGTATTTGCAGCAAGTTTTTCTTGTTTCTTTTTTTTTAAAGGTTTATTTAAAAAAGGGGGGGTGCACCTGGGTGGCTCAGTTAGTTAAGCGACTGCCTTCAGCTCAGGTTATGATCCCGGGGTCCTGGGATCAAGCCCCACGTTGGGCTCCCTGCTTGGCGGGAAGCCTGCTTCTCCCTCTCCCACTCCTCCTGCTTGTGTTCCCTTTCTCGCTGTCTCTCTCTCTCTCTCTCTCTGTCAATTAAATAAATAAATAAAATCTTAAAAAAAAAAGATTTATTTATTTTAGAAGGGGGAGGGGCAGAGGGAGAGAAAGTCCCAAGTTGACTCCATGCTGAGCACAGAGCCCAGCATGGGGCTCAATCCCGTGATTCAGAGATCATGACCTGAGCTGAAACCAAGAGTCCAACCAAGAGTCCAACATTTAACTGACTGTGCCACCCGGGCACCCCTTTTTAAAAATTTTTAATTTGTGAAAGATTTTGTGTGTGTGTGTGTGTGTGTGTGTGTATATATATATATATTTTTTTTTTCTTTTTGAGCGAGCACGCACAAATGGGAGGTGGTAAGGAAGGGCAGAAGAAGAGGAGAGAGAGACTCTCAAGCAGGCTCCGTGCCCAGCCTGAAACCCAGTGCAGGGTTTAATCTCATGACCCTGAAATCATGACCTGAGCCAAAATCAAGAGTTGGATGCTTAACCAAGGGGTGCCTGGGTGGCTCAGTCAGTTAAGTGGCCGATTCTTGATTTCGGCTCAGGTCATGATGTCTGGGTCCTGGGATTGAATCCCATGTTGGGCTCCCCACTCAGCAGGGGTCTGCTTGAGGATTCTCTCTCTCTCCCTCTGCCCCTCTCTGCACTTGCTTGTGCTCTCTCTCTAAAATAAATTAATAAATCTTAAAAAAAAAAAGAGTTGGATGCTTAATCGACTGAGCCACCAAGGCGCCCCAGGATTTTATATTTTCAAGTAATCTCTACACCCAGTTTAGGGCTTGAATTTATTTATTTATTTATTTTTAAAGATTTTATTTATTTATTTGAGAGAGAGAGAATGAGAGATAGAGAGCACGAGAGGCAAGTGGGTCAGAGGGAGAAGCAGATTCCCCGCTGAGCAGGGAGCCCGATGCGGGACTCGATCCTGGGACTCCAGGATCATGACCTGAGCCGAAGGCAGTCGCCTAACCGACTGAGCCACCCAGGCGCCCTAAGGCTTGAATTTATAACCCCAAGACCAAAAGTTGCATGCTCTATGACTGAGCCAGCCAAGTGCCCTTCCTGTTTCTTTAGATGTTCCCATTTTGAGGTATTGGTTGCTGTGCTTCTGCAGGCCTTCACTGCATTGTGGTGTCTCTCCTGATTGGATGGGGGCCCCCAAAATGTGGGGTGAACCGATTGGGTTGAAGTCGGTGGTGCGGGTGGTGAAAGGTTGCACCTGAGGCAGAACAAAGGCGATAGAAGTTTATTGAATACCCAGCAGGGGAGTGGTGGGCAGGGCAGCAAAGGAGAGATGGTCTGCAAGAAGGCAGTGGGTGGGGGCTACTTTTTGAAGGGGAGGTGAGGAGGTATGGGGATAGATGGAATTTCCCCCTTTTTTGGCAACTGTGCCTGGTTGTGAGTAGCTTATTGTTTAGTTAGGGCCTCTGGATATTTTGAGGTGGGTCTCCTGATGTCTGTTTTCAGCAAGGGAGTCACTGTGGGCCCTTTTACCTTGATCAGGTCTCCATTGCTCAAGCCTGTTGTCTAAAAGCAACCTCTACGTTCATCATCCATTCTGAGATCAGTCACTCTATCTTTGGGTCTTTGGTGCTAACAAAAGTAAAATTCCACTCTCGGTAGTCATGCTGGTGTTTTTCATGCAATTTAATCACATTGGATTGGGCCTGGTTGCCAGGACCACTTGTGTAAATACCAAGGCTCTGAGAAAGTGTGTACTGCTCTAGGTTCAACTGTCTCCACCTCCTCTCACCTTTGTCTCTCAACTGTGCTGCCAGTATTGTTTCTTCTGAGCTTAGACTGTGTGTAGGGGGCCTGGGAGGAGGTCCAGAGTTGTCAGCACCCTGCCTGATTCTGTTAGCCGGAAGGTGTCCTTCCTTTGGAATGCAGAAACCACAGAACCAGGGTGGAGATCCCTCCAAAAATGGGGATGATTTCTGGAATGGGGAGCGTTTTTAAAACTGAAAATCTCTACTGTCCCCAAACCTAGAGGCCAGGGATTGCTAAGATTAGTTGTATCAATTTTCCCCTTAGTCTCCTGAATGGGTAAATCTGTTGTTACAGGATTCAACACTGTGGGTAACTGAGATAGGAGAGAATAGAAAGGGGTGGGGAACTTTTCTTTTTTCAAGTGAAGTGAAAGTTTATTAAGTGAAGGTGAGAACAGAAAGGAAAGAAAAAAAGCTCTCTAGAGTGAGAGGGGTCCTGAATGGGTTGCCCAGGGGTGGGGAACTTTTAAATGTTTTCCTTTTTATGTTCCTTATACTCAAGAACATACAGTTTTTATATAGTTATAGTTTTGGCCTAATTCGTTTTACATTCTGCTTTTTTATTTTTATTTTTTAAATTTTTTAAAAAGATTTTATTTAGGGCACCTGGGTGGCTCAGTCGTTAAGCATCTGCCTTTGGCTCAGGTCATCATCCTGGGGGTCTGCTTCTCCCTCTTCCTCTGCCTGCTCCTCTCCCTACTTGTGCTCTCTCTCTCACTCTGCCAAATAAATAAATAAAATCTTAAAGAAAGAAAAAAGATTTTATTTTTTTACTTGAGAGAGAGCAAGCGCAAGTGGGAGGTAGAGAGAGAGGGAGAAGCAAACTCCCTGCTGAACAGTGAACCCGATGCAGGGCTCGATCCCAGGACCCCAGGACCATGACTCGAGCTTAACCGACTGAGCCACCCAGGCACCTCTATATTCTGCCTTTTTTTTTTTAAGATTTTATTTATTTATTTATTCGAGAGAGAATGAGCAGTGGGGAGGGGCAGAGGGGGAGAGAGAGAGAGAAGCAGACACTCCCTGCCAAGCAGGAAGCCTGTTGCAAGACTTGATCCCAGGACCTGGAGATCATGACCTGAGCCAAAGGCAGATGCTTAACTGTCTGAGCCACCCAGGTACCCCTATATTCTGCTTTTTAAAAGATTTTATTTATTTGAGAGAGAGAGTGTGATGGCAGGGAGGGTGCAGGCAGGGAGCAGAGGGGGAGGGAGAATGAGGGGAAAGAATCTTCAGCAAATTCCACACTGAGCATGTGGAGCCCAGCGAGGGGCTGGATCCCAGGACCCTGAGATCATGACCTGAGCCAAAACCAAGAGTTAGACTCTTAACTGACTGAGCCATCCAGGCACCCCTATATTCTGCTTTTAAAGTAGTATTCTATTATAAGCTTGTGGGGGAAATGGGGTTGCATGGTTTTTGTTTTGTTTGTTTTAAGTAGGCTCCAAAGATTTTGTTTATTTATTTGAGAGAGAGAGAGAATGAGAGAGAGCATGAGAGGGAAGAGGGTCAGAGGGAGAAGCAGACTCCCCGCTGAGCAGGGAGCCCGATGCGGGACTCGATCCCGGGACCCCAGGATCATGACCTGAGCCGAAGGCAGTCGCTTAACCAACTGAGCCACCCAGGCGCCCTGTTTTGTTTGTTTTAAGTAGGCTCCACACTGGGTGTGGAGGCCAATGTACAGCTTGAACTCACGACCCTGAGATTGAGACCTGAGCTGAGATCAGGAGTTGGAGGTTTCTTTTTTTATTATTTATTTTTTTGAAAGATTTTATTTATTTATTTGACAGAGAGAGAGACAGCGAGAGAGGGAACACAAGTAGGCGGGTGGGAGAGGGAGAAGCAGGCTTCCCGCTGAGCAGAAAGCCCGATGTGGGGCTCAATCACAGGACCCTGGGCTAATCACCCTAACTGAAGGCAGACGCTTAACGACTAAGCCACCCAGGCGCCCCAAGAGTTGGAGGTTTAACCGACTGAGCCACCCAGGTGCCCCACCGCATTTTATTTCTTTTTATTTTTTTTCCTTTAAAAAAATTTTTTTTAAAGATTTTATTTATTTATTTGAGAGAGAGAGAGAGCACAAGTAGAGAGGAGGGGCAGAGGGAAAGGGAGAAGCCAACTCCCTGCTGAGCAGGGAGCCCCACATGGGGCTCGATCCCAGGACTCTGAGATCATGACCTGAGCTGATGTCAGATGCTTAACTCACTGAGTCACCCAGGCATCCCTCAAACTTAATAATTTTTATTTTTATTTTTTATTATTTTTTTAAAGATTTTTTATTTATTCATTTGAGACACAGAGAGAGAGAGAGAGAGCATGAGCAGGGAGGGAGGCAGAGGGAGAGGGAGAAGCAGGCTTCCCGCTGAGCCAGGAGCCTGATATGGGGATTGATCCCAGAATCCTGGGATCATGACCTGAGCCAAAGGCAGACGGTTAACCATCTGAGCCACCCAGATGCCCCAAACTTTATAGTTTTTAATATAACTACCTTCTTTTTCATGGAGTTGTGTTATCATACTTTACTATTCATTTCTCTGTTGTTGGATGTGTTTAATCTTTCCTTTTTTAAAAATTTTAAATTCAATTAGCAATAATCTTTCCATTTTTTTTAAAGATTGTAAATACAGCAAAAACATATTCCATCTCTATAGCTTGACCTGTCTTTTGAAATATTTCCCTAAGGTAAATCCTAAAATGAGGAATCACAGTTAAAGACTGTGAATACAGCTTTTAAGACATCTTTCTAAATGATTTTCTGAAGAGATGATAGCATAATTACTTCCATCAGCAAGGAATGAGTGAGTGAGTTTTCCTTCTACACTGGCAGCTTTGGGTATCAGTGTCACCATATCTGCATGTTTTACTATTAAGTGGAAATAAAGAGAAGCTTTTTCCTGGGATGCAAGGATAGGCATGTTCCCTATTTTCTACTTGTGGTATCATAAAAAATATATTTTCTTATATAAAATATTCCTGGCACAGAGCCTCAAAAATCCTTGGATTTCCTGAATAATAGAAGTGTCTTTTGTTATTCATAACAAATCCCTTTGGACCTTCTGAATTTATGGTATTGAAGTGACTCATGTGGACTCTTGGTTGCAAGGGATTGGCTGGCTGCTCCAGAAGAACAAAGCTTATGATTAGAGGGTTGGAACTTTCAGCCCTACTTCCCTCAGTGCAGGAGAGGGGAACTAGAGATTGAGCTCAGTCCTCTGGCCAGTGATTCAATCAGTCATGCCTTGGTAATGAAACCCCCATAAAAACTCCAGACAGTAAGGCTCAGAGGATCTTCCAGGTTGGTGAACTCATGGATGCTCTGGGCAGGTGGCATGCCTAGATTCACAGAGACAGGGCATGGAAACTTTGTGCCCATCCCCTCCTCAGGCCTCGCCCTATGCATCTCTTCCATTTGACTGTTCCAGAATTGTATCCTTTATAATAATAGTAATAGCGTAGTGTTTTCAGCGAGTTCTGAGAGTCATTTGGGTGAATTATTGAACCTTAGGGGTTATTGTATCCTTTATAATAATAGTAATAGTGTAGTGTTTTCAGCGAGTTCTGAGAGTCATTTGGGTGAATTATTGAACCTTAGGGGGCTGTGGGAAGTCCAGAATTTGTAGCCAGCTGGGCGAAAGTACTGGAGGCTGGCTTGTGACACCTGGGCCTTGTGGCTGACATCTGAAGTGGGGTTAGTCTTGTGGGACTGAGCCCCTTAATCTGCAGGATTTGACTAACTCAAAGTAGTGTCAGAATTGTTGATTGTAGTACATTGGTGTCACAGAATTGATGTTGGAACATACAGCTCTTTCCCACTTTTTCTTTCAAGTGGGATTGAAGTCCTTGCTGTTTCTCTGAGTATACCTTCCTTCCTTCCACCACCACCAATTTTTAGGGGGTGGCCAGGTTCTATAGGTCACGGAAAAAGCACTTGATCACCACTCAGACAGAGCACAAATGTGTTTTGGATTCCTGCCGTTCACTGGAAGCTGAGGGCTTTCAGGTCACATACCTCCCGGTGAAGAAGAGTGGGATCATCGACCTGAAGGTAGGAGTGGCTACTGGTAGGAGGGGCAAAATAGGAGGGGCTTGACTTCAGCCTGTAAATCTGTCTTCAGCCTCAGCTGGAGCTTGAAGGACTAGATCTAATGGTGAGGGGGAGCTTAGAGAAATAGGCCTGGGAGAGAAGCTGAGCATATATTCCCCCTGAGTGTGCACTATCTTCTTTTTCTCTGGAGGAGTTTTTCTCAGCTTTGTCAGTGCTTCCTGGTTTGTCTGAGGGCCACTGGGTGTGTGTGCAGGATGCTAGGGATTCAACACTCACCATGGAGAAGCTCTGGCCTCCTTCTCCCCTGTACTGATGTTTCTCATCCCTCTAAAGAGAGGTGTAGTTTTTGTGAAGAATATTTCCCTTTGTGGCCCATATCCTTATCTGTACATTTTGGGTAGGGAGTTCATGCATCTTGTTCACCAGATTTTGGATACCAGCATCCCTAGTCAAATCCTAAGATACAGTTTATGGACAGAGCCATGTTACATGCAAGTAGAGATCATTTTACTTCATTTCCACCCTGGATGCCTTTATTTATTTATTTTTTTCTTGCCCAGTTGCCTGGCAGGAGCTTCTAGTACAAAGTTGAATAGAAGTGGTGAGAACAGACCCTCATTTTGTTCCTGATCTTGGGTGAAAGATTTCCCCATTATGTATGATGTTAACTGGATTTTTCATAGCCATTCTTGCATAAATGTCCTTTATTAGATTGAAGAAGTTCTCCTCTAAGTCTGTTGATTTTTGTTGTTGTTGTTATCATGAATGCATTTTGGTTTTATCATTTGGTTTTTTATGTTTATTGAGGTAGTCATGGGGTTTTATTCTCTATTAATATGGTGTATACATTGATTGATAGCTTGCTGGATTTGGTTTGCTAGTGTTTTTTTGTTTTGTTTTGTTTGTTTTTTAAAGATTTTATTTATTTAAGAGAGGGAGAGCAAGGGCAGGTGGGAGAGGGAGAAGCAAGCTCCACGTTGAGCAGGGAGCCCAGTGCGGGGCTCAAACCCAGGACCCTGGGATCATGACCTGAGCCGAAGGCAGACACTTAAATGACTGAGCCACCCAGGCGCCCCAGTTTGCTATTGTTTTGTTAAGGATTTTTGTTTCTATAGTCCTCAG
Source organism: Callorhinus ursinus (assembly GCF_003265705.2). NCBI lineage: Eukaryota > Metazoa > Chordata > Mammalia > Carnivora > Otariidae > Callorhinus > Callorhinus ursinus. The sequence goes on from NW_027397100.1 coordinate 10,400,167, forward strand.
GGATCCTGATTTGTAGTTTTCTTGTGATATCTTTGTCTGGTTTTGATACTCAGGTAATACTGGTCTCAGAATAGACATGGTGGTTGTCACCTAGTGTTCCAATATTGTTGACCACTGTGCCCCTTCATAAAACCCTCCCCTTCAGCCACACTGCCTTCACATCTCCCTGATCGGTCCTGGCCAATCCTGTTGCGGGCCTGTTCTCTCATAGCCCCGTACCCTTGGTATCTTCTCCTTTTCTTTGCACTTTCCTTAATTCTCTCCCTCTTTTAACCACTTAACTCAAGTTCAGCTCTTTGCTGAAATTATTTTGGCTGCCCCAACCCCGATTAATATCTTTTTTCTCTAAATTCCTTAAATTCCTATTGTTTTTTACTACTGTGCTCTGTTATATGTTTATGTCTATCTCTCCACTAGGTTAAGTCTTTTGAATACTAGGAGCATGTATTTTCTGGCTTTTTATTTCTCGTAATACTTAACATGTGCTTTTCTTTCGCCTTATAGTATTTATTATTCCATAGAGCTTGGCACTAGGGATAGCGGGATGAACAAGACAAGCTTAGTCCCTGCCTTCAGGGAGCTTACATTCTAGTAAAGGGGACAGTTAACATATAAACAAACATATAAATGAAGTAGTTACAAACTGGGATAAATGCTATGAAGGAAGCAAACAAGAAGCTGAGAGAAATACGACATTGAGCCCCTCTAATAGACCAGTGTCCGGGAAAGCAAGATATTGGGAGGCTGATTAATAATTCCATTATGAGAAACATTTTCGTCCAATGAGGTCCCTACCTCAGTGTTGTCACCAATAACCTTGTTTTTTGCTACTTACTTTGTTGTTTGCAGCTTACTCTGACAACCTTAGGAAAGGTTCTCTCTCTTTTTTTTATTAAACTTTTAATTTTTAAGTAATTGTAGATTCACATGTGGTTGTGAGAAATAGTACAGAGAGATCTCATGTACCTTTTACCCATTGTCCCTCATGGTGGTAGTATCTTGAAAAAGTATAGTAGAATAGCACAACCAGGGTACTGACATTGACACAGTCTGCCAATCTTATTCTCATTTCCCCAGTTTTACCTCTACTCACTCATCACATGTAGGTTTGTGTAACTACCACCACCATCAAATTAGTTTTATCACCACAGTGATGCTTCATGTTGTTCTTTTAAAACCACTAATTTGGGGGTGCCTGGGTGGCTCAGTCAGTTAAGTGTCTGCCTTTGGCTCAGATCATGATCCCAGGGTCCTGGGATTGAGCCCTGCATTGGGCTCCCTGCTCAGTGGGAAGCCTGCTTCTCCCTCTCCCACTCCCCCTGCTTGTGTTCCCTCTCTCGCTGTGTCTCTCTCTATCAAAAAATAAATAAATAAAATCTTAAAAAAAAAAACCCACTAATTTGAACTCCATTTCTTTAATTTTGTCATTTCAATAATGTTATATAAATGGAATCATAAAGTATGTAACCTTTAGGGACTAGCTTTTTCATTTAGCGTAAGTCTTTGGCAAGTCATTTAGGTTGTTAACATGTCTCAGTAGTTTGTTCTTTATGTTGCTGAGTCCTAGTCCCTGTGGTGGTTCAACAGTTTAACCATTCCCCTGTTGAACGACCTCTGGGTTGGTTCTAGGTTCTGGCTGTTCTGACAAAAGCTGCTATCAACATTTATGTATAAGTTTTTTGTGTGAATCTGTTTTCATTTCCCTGAGATAAATGCCCAACAGTGCAATTACTGGGCCATATGGTAATTTCATGTTTAGTTTAGTAAGAGACAAAAACTATCAAACTGTTTTCCAGCGTGGCTATGCCATTTTACGTTCCTACTAGTAGTAATAACCAAGTGTGTGAATGATGCGGTTTCTCTGAATCCTTGCCAGTATGTGTTGTCACTATTTTTATTTTAACCATACTGATAAGTGGGTGGTGAAAGGCCCCTTTCCAAGACTAAGCTTGCCTACATTCTGAGTTAGGGAGGACTTTGTTGGTACTATATAGTCTCCTTGCTCCTGATACTCTTAGGAACTAGAGGCTGCCATCCAGCCAGATACCAGCCTGGTCTCAGTCATGACTGTGAACAATGAGATTGGAGTGAAGCAGCCCATTGCGGAAATAGGTGAGTACCATGGGTGGACCTTGATGCTTGCCCACCACTGGGATCCATATGAGGAGCCAGAGTGGTCTAGGAGGGAGATCAAGGGAAAGGGAGTTTTAGTTCCTTGTTCAAAGACCTATTGTGTATGGCATAGCAGTATTTGAATCCAGGTCTAGTATTCTTTCTGTTCTTTTCATTTAACTGCAATTGCTGCCCAAAACAAAACACCGCCCTTTTTTCTCTTCCTTTTTCACCTTTGTCACTTTAGTACATCTCTTTATTATGCTCACTTAGAGCCCAAGACTCACCCTGTAACTCCTAAGGCACATTAGCAAATAGCTCTGCTAATCTTTGCTTCCTTTAAATTAAGAAAGATATAAAAGTTGGTCTGATATATCGAAAGGCCTGTGTTAACAAGGTAAGAAGAGTCTTACGCATCAGAATATCAGGGATGTTTTGATTTGGTGATGTGTACTTGCCCTTACTTTTTCTAGTGAAGGAAACTAGCTGAGAATGACAGAGAGAGTGGGAGGAAGAGAGGAAGGGAGAGAGCGAGAAGTTATTTACTGTATGGCTAAAGGGTAATGCCAGATGCAGTTTTGCCTTAGAACTCAGGGTGTGTTGTTGGGTCACTGCCAGGTGACTTCCCAACATTGTGCTATGATTCTTCCCTTCTGTTGTTTCCTCAGGGCGGATTTGCAGTTCCAGAAAGGTATATTTCCATACCGATGCAGCCCAGGCTGTTGGAAAAATCCCACTTGACGTCAATGACATGAAAATTGATCTCATGAGCATCAGTGGTCATAAAATCTATGGTCCCAAAGGTACCAGCCTCTCCTAGAGTTCCTTCTCTCAGACCTCACAGTAAACTCCTTGATAGATGTTTCTTGAACTTATTTGAGACTATCGTTGCTCTCAGAGGAAGTTGTACAATCATAGTGTCTTGCAGAATGCAAGTGTCCTTTAGCAATAACCAAGAATACTTGCGTATTTGTAGACTCTTGCAGTTAACTGTATATAGCAGTCCATTGTTCCATGATCTCTTTAGAAAATCCTTAGAGGGGCGCCTGGGTGGCTCATTCGTTACATGGCTGCCTTCGGCTCAGGTCATGATCCTAACCTACTTCTTACTCTCCCACTCCCCCTGCTTGTGTTCCCTCTCTTGCTGTGTCTCTCTGTCAAATGAATAAATAAAATCTTAAAAAAATAAAGAAAATCCTTAGAAAGCAAATGAAGGTTAATTTGGTTGAGGATCAAAGGGTTTTATCATATCAAATTTAGCTAGATAAGGCCAGCTATCTTGTCTGCCCCACTATGATATTCAGAGCAATGTGCTTTGAGTCCTTCATTCCCTGTGTCTTTCTGTAGCCTAGGGGAAGATTGGGCTTTTACATCTCTTTTTTTATTTTATGGTGTTTATGCCTATATTTAATGTGTTCCTGTTAGTCTCTCAAGGATACTTATCTGTTCCCTATGGTCCTATTGGCCCAGGATTGTTTCCTAGCTAGAATTCTTTTCACTCCAATCTTGTTTTCTATTTTATGGAGGTAGCCATAAAATTCCTCTCTCTCTGAGGTGAGGGCCTGTGGGGGTTGGTAATGCTGGTACACTTTCTATATCCATAGGGTATGTCATTGGGGTATACACCCTGAGGAGAAAGCTGATAGCTCCTGGAAATATGTAAGATGGCTTCTTCTCAAGGTTCCCAGAGGTTATCGAGTGTTTCTGTGAGCTAGTATTATAAAAAACACAATAGGCATTCTATCTTTAATCAAAATGTTGCCTTTATTGGCTTTTATTATGGATATATGTATTTTGACAAAACCAATTGAGCAGAAGCTCTGATCAGCATTTAAATGTGTATATGTATCTCTCACTATCCAAACTCCTGCTTTCTGAAATCAGGATCTCAGTGGATTTAGATAACATGGCATCTTTCACTATCCAGATGTGGGGTCAGAGCCTGTGCTCTCTGAACTTGGGAACTGCAGAGAATCACATAGTGAGGATACTTGAATCTGATGAGGAAATGAAATATTTCTTAATTAAGTGTAGTTTGTTCTATAAATTATTTCAAAACTGGGGCCCTTTGTAATAAATTTGGGGTGTACTGCCTTAGTTTTGGTAGTTAGTACCTACAATCTCTGCCTAAGAAGTTGTTCTGCAACTTCTTAGTCGCAGATGGAAGAAGATGAACTTCACCAAGTGACCACTCTGTTTAAAACCTGTGACTACTTCGTGACTATCTTTGCACATTCCTGGTCATATTTTGGCATGAAATTCCTATAAGTTGGTTTGCCAAGTCTTAAGTATATACATTTTTTTAAAAAAGATTTTATTGGGGCGCCTGGGTGGCTCAGTCGTTAAGCGTCTGCCTTCAGCTCAGGTCATGATCCCAGGTCCTGGGATCGAGCCCCACATCGGGCTCCCTGCTCCTTGGGAAGCCTGCTCCTCCCTCTCCCACTCCCCCTGCTTGTGTTCCCTCTTTCGCTGTGTCTCTCTCTGTCAAATAAATAAAATCTTCAAAAAAAAAAAAAGATTTTATTTATATTTATTTGAAAGAAAGAGAGAGAGTGAGAGAGAGCGCACAAGCAGGGGGAGGAACAGAAGGAGAGGGAGATAATCTCCAGCAGACTCCTTGCTGAATGCAGAGTCTGACATGGGGCTCAGTCCCACAACCCCGAGACCACGACCCGAGCTGAAACCAAATGTCAGACACTCATCCGACTGAGCCACTTAGGCGCCCCTTAAGTTATATACGTTTTTAAGCTTTGATACACTTTGGGAGAGTGTGCTAATTTTTAATTCCACTCTCATCTTTCTGTTTTCTTCCCCCAAAGATTTTTGGTTTTGTTTTGTTGTTTTTTTTAAGATTTTATTTTTATGTAATCTCTACATGCAACGTGTGGCTTGAATTTATAACCCCGAGATCAAGAGTCACATTTTCCACTGACTAAACCAGCCAGTCACCCACCCCTTTAAAAAAAAATTTATTCTGGGGCTGCCTGGGTGACTCAGTCGGTTAAGCGTCTACCATCAGCTCAGGTCATGATCTCAGGGTCCTGGGATCGAGCCCCATGTCGGGCTCCCTACTCAGTGGGGAGTCTGCTTCTCCCTCTCCCTCTGCCTCTTCCATTTGTTCTCTCTCTCTCTCTCTCAAATGAATAAGTAAATCTTTAAAAAAAAATTTTTATTCTGTTTAGATGAGGTAATATATTTACATGGTTCCAAATTCAAAAGCTACAAAAAAGTACAAGGCCAGAAAATCTCTCACATCTTTCTACCATTAATGTAGTTCTCCTCTGGGGAGGCTGTTTTTTGAATATTTTTCTAGAATTATTCTATATGTTTACAAGCACATATATATTTTCCCTCCTACCCCTATGTTTTTACTAAAAAAATAGCATGGTATACTCATTGTTCTGAATCTTCCTTTCTTCACCTAATAATGCTTTTTTTTAAGGAAAGTACAAACTTTATTCAGATTTCACCCGTTTTCTAACAATGTATCTTAGAAATTTTACAGTGGCAGTACAGAAGGAGCTTCCTCTTTCTTTTATACACCAGCTTTGTGTTTCATTGTGTGGACTATATCATAATTTATTTGCCCATTCCTCTGATGATGAATATCTGAGTTTCTGATATTTTGCTCTTATGAATAATGATACATTGCATGATGTCATTTCAGACATGCATAGGGAGCTAGTTTAAACCATTTGGTCATTACTCCTAGTACTTACCTTCCTGATGTTAAATTTTTTTTTTTTAAGATTTTATTTATTTATTTGACAGAGAGAGACACAGCTAGAGAGGGAACACAAGCAGGGGGAGTGGGAGAGGGAGAAGCAGGCTTCCCGCTGAGCAGGGAGCCCGATGCGAGCCTTGATCCCAGGATCCCGGGATCATGACCTGAGCAGAAGGCAGATGCTTAACAACTGAGCCACCCAGGTGCCCCAGTAATTTTTATAAATATTATGCTTTTACTGCCATTTCTCCTTTTCCTCCATTTTTTTTTATTTTGAAGAATTTCAAGCTTACAGAAAAGTTGAAAGAATATTTTGACCCCTTTTGAAAGTGATACTTTGTTTCATCTGCATTTTTCTTTTTTTCTCTTTTGTAACAAACTTTGTTTCCCAGGGGTTGGTGCCATCTACATTCGCCGCCGGCCCCGTGTGCGTGTGGAGGCCCTGCAGAGTGGAGGGGGGCAGGAGCGGGGTATGCGGTCTGGGACAGTGCCCACACCCTTGGTGGTGGGGCTGGGGGCCGCATGTGAGGTGGCACAGCAAGAGATGGAGGTATGGGGAGGGCAGTTCCCTTCTGCAACTTCTTCCCCTGTTCGGGTCTCCTATTGAGGCTTCTCAGCACAACTCTGCTAGAAGAGGAGGGTTAGGAAACCCATCCTTGTCCCAGTACTGCTGGCATCTTGTTCTGTGGGAGGTGTTATGGGCTCCAAAATCCAGGTTCTTTCAGTAGTTACCGGCTTATTTATTTCTAGCTTATTCGAACCATGTGTCCAGTTATTTTATTTATTTTAATTTAATTTAATTATGTTAGTCACCATACAGTACTTCATTAGTTTTTGATGAGTGTTCCATGATTCGTTGTTTGTGTGTAACACCCAGTACTCCTTGCAATACGTGCCCTCCTTAATACCCACACTGGGCTAACCCATCCCCCCCCCCCCTCCAAAACCCCCCGTTTGTTTCTCGGAGTCCATAGTCTCTCATGGTTTATCTCCCCCTCCAATTTCCCCCCCTTCATTTTTACCATGTGTCCAGTTATTTGAGCACCTTTGCATGCCAGGTACTGTGCTCAGTACTGGGCATACAGTGATCTCCATTTGTACTCCATGAGTAACACAGGATGATAGGTGGGCCTGATGCACAGTCACTTCTGAGCACAGGAGTAGGGCTCCTCATCTTGTATGTTTCTGAGCTGTTAATGGTCACTGTGCTTAGTCCTCCCTTGCCTGCTCCTCAGTATGACCATAAGTGGATCTCAAAGTTAGCAGAGCGGCTGACACAGAAGATAATGAAGAGCCTTCCGGATGTGGTGATGAATGGCGACCCTGAGCACCATTACCCAGGTATGGAAATGCCCTTTCTATCCCCATTCTGGAAGAGCCTAAGACTTTGAACCTCCTCTTATAGTGATTCTCTCTCCAGGCTGTATCAACCTCTCCTTTGCATATGTGGAAGGGGAGAGTCTGCTGATGGCACTCAAGGATGTCGCCTTATCCTCAGGGAGGTGAGTTGGACTGGATAGACAGGGGGGACCTATGATAGGGTTCATTAGCCTGGCCCCTAAGTGGTGTAACAGATTATTAAGCTTCTTAGTGTGGAGATGACAGGCACGAGCTCCTGGTTAAGTGTAAAGGTCAGTTTGTAAGTGCTGATTTTTTAGTTGGCTTGGCACTGGCTGAAGTTTGCCACCTTAAGAAGGCTTCCTGGGGTAGAATTTTGTGCCTTTTGTGGCCCCAGGAGATGCGTGCATCTGTTCTAGTGTTACACTAGCTGTTCTGTTGCAGACCTCCAGAATTGAAGGATGCTCCAAAGGCCATCAAAGGTTTAACTGCCATCTAGGCTGGTACTGATGGTGTGTTCAATCTTAGGGGAGTGAACACTTGGTTCTCTGCTGCTCCTGGTTGTCAGACCCAGCTCATGTGGTATCATGTTCTTTCATACTTTGGTAATGTCCTTGCCCAAGAAGGATATCCTCCGTAAAGTCCAGAGGAGGAGCTAGGTTCACATTCCAGAAAATGCAGGCAGCATTGGGCCCTTTAGCTCTCCCAGATTAGAATGTCTCTTTTATCTCCATGTAATGACTTCAAGGACCTGGGGGTGGGAGCAAGACTAGGGGTTTGTGGGGGCGCCTGGGTGGCTCAGTTGGTTAAGCGACTGCCTTTGGCTCAGGTCATAATCCTGGAGTCCCGGGATTGAGTCCTGCATTGGGCTCCCTACTCAGCAAGGAGTCTGCTTCTCCCTCTGACCCTCCTCCCTCTCATGCGCTCTGTCTCTCATTTTCTCTCTCTCAAATAAATAAATAAAATCTTAAAAAAAATAAAAAAGACTAGGGATTTGTGACTAAAAGCAGTTGTCGATGATGAACTGAACAAGGTCCTTGTCTTTCTCCTCAGTGCCTGCACCTCTGCATCCCTGGAGCCCTCTTATGTCCTTCGAGCAATTGGCACTGATGAGGATTTAGCTCACTCTTCTATCAGGTCAGTCAGTTGAGCTGCCACATTTATGAAAAGCATCCTCTTTTGTATTATTCATCTCCTATTATAGTCTCCTCAGACTTGTTTTCCTTATCCCTTCTTGATTCTTCTTGAAAGTTTCTAGAGCAGTGGTTCTCAGACTTCATTGAGTATCACTTGGGAAGTTTGTGAAGATTTCTGAGTTCCACACTCAGAGATTCTGATTCACTAGGACTGGAGGAGGTATAGGAAACTTCTCTGGTGACGTGATTGTGGGTGATCCACAGACCCATGTTCTGAGAAACTCTGGCTATGTTCTTTCCTTGTCTTTTGTGGAATAGATCCTCATTGAGTATTTGCTGAATGAATTTACCCTGGTGCCAGAGTTCAGATGTGGAGCTCTTCTCTTGTGCCTTTTTTTAGGTTTGGCATTGGCCGTTTCACTACAGAGGAGGAAGTGGACTACACAGTAGAGAAGTGCATTCACCATGTGAAGCGTCTTCGAGAAATGAGGTATGCACTATGCACCAGAGAACCTTTGGAAGAAATTGTAGTGCTGGCTCCTCTCTTTTCCTCCAGCTATGTATTCACACTGCCAGAAACCAACCTTTGAGAATACTTGGATTTTAGGATTTAAAAGTTCCACAATGTTGGGGCCCCTGGCTGGCTTAGTCGGTAGAGCATGTGATTCTTGATCTTGGGGTCATGAGTTCAAGCCCCACATTTGGCATGGAGCTTACTTAAAAATACATACATACATACATACATACTTATATACATAAATAAAAGTTCCACAAAGCCAGACAGTGGATCTCCTTGGCTACTTGTTTTCGGAATGGGACAAAAGTGTTTTTAAAAACTAAAGAACTATGTAAATTCAGATGTTTTTCATTATTATAGTATTAATATCAATACAAAATTAGCGATTTTTAGACTAAGTAGAGGAAAACTCTCTTTAAGATACGGATTCTTAATTTGGGTTATGTGGCTAGACTTTAGGAGGTACATGATAGCCCTGAAATTGTATGCTAAATATTGTGTTGTTTTGCATTTTCTTTGAAAGAAAGTTCATAGTTTTCATCAAATTCTCAAAAGGTTAAGAACTACTCTTCAGAGTGTTCTTTGTGAAGGTGCTTTATAAGCAAGGTCAAGAATGCTTTGTTAGCCAGTTGCCACCGGGGCTTCCCTTAATAGCCATACAGCTCTACTTCTTCTTGGGGACATTGAGGACTCTGGAATTTTTCAGAGTCTGGCTCCATCCTGGTTAAATTCAACTTTCAGGATTCTCTTGGTCTAGTTATTGAGAGTGAGGAAGTTTGGGTATATGCCCTTCTTCCCTTTATGAACTTTCCTAGGCCTTTCTGGGCTCTGGATTTTCCTTCCCAGGGTCTAGTTGTATTGCTTAAATATCTACAGCTTGCTTAGTTTTCTTAGGCTCAAGATTCCTCCTTGGCTTGGCTTTTTGGTACTCTTTGGCACACTCAAAGGGCATTTCTACTGACCATGCTGCAAAGCCTTATTCTTCTTATTTGTGGCTTCAGCATCTTCACCCTACTGAATTCAGCCTGGTCTCATTAGCCCTCAGCTAAAGCTTTACAGTGTGAGTCTATGACAATAAGTGACCTCTAAAGAGAAAGGACAGAAAGGAGATGGCTAATTTTAAGAGCCATGGAAAATGTCATACATAGAAAGGCATGCTGGGAATGCATGGCATAAAGGAGAGGGATAAGCAAAGAACAGAATGAAATTGGGTAGAAGAATATTAACTGGGGAAATCCAAACCAGAATCTCATATTCATAACACATTGAAGTAATATCTGGTCTGGGAATGTTATCTAAGGCATTGAAGCTGAAGGGAGTCAGAGCTTAGCAGATTTACCAGCAGCAGTTCTTGTGTGAGATGGGATGCTCAGTTCTAATATCCAAAAGGTACTTTTGAATTGGAACCAGGGATGTTGGAAGCACAGTCCAACTCTGGGGAGATGAGGCTGATAGGAATTGGTTAAGGGTGCTACATACCTAGGTAATTATGGCTAAGCTCTAGACCTAACAGAGAAGTAGAGCAAAACCCAGAAAGAAGTGTGAAAAGTGGTCCACATGTGATAGGGATGAGTAGAGAGGCTGAAACTTGCTGCTTACACAGGTTCCAAGGGTCTTGGTACTACCAGGGAAACTGTGTCCATAGTCTGTCATGAATGGGATGAGAGCTCCTTGAATATGACCACAACCTGATGCCACTGGCTTGGCCCCACTGGAGCTGAGCCTGGGCTATCCAGTTATTGTTTGTTGGCAGCTATGGAGAGGCTAAAGCTGACAAGGATTTAAAGAGAGCTGGGAGGGCGTCTGGGTGGCTCAGTTGGTTAAGCATCTGCCTTCAGCTCAGGTCACGATCCCAGGGTCCTGGGATCAAGTCCCACATCTGGCTCCCTGCTAAGTGGGAAGTCTGCTTCTCCCTCTCCCCCTCCCCCCGGCTTGTGCTCTCACTCTCTCTCTCAAATGAATAAAATCTTTAAAAAGAGAGAGAGAGCTGGGAAAGACTTGCTAACCACTATGTTGGGTCTGTCAGGGCAAGAAAGTGGAGAGACAAGAATGGATGAAGAGAATTCATGGCTCAGGGTTCAGAGACCAATGTCGGTTGTTTCCTGTCTAAGCCCTTACTCACCCAATGTCTCTTTCTTTTGGCAGCCCTCTCTGGGAGATGGTGCAGGATGGCATTGACCTCAAGAGCATCAAGTGGACCCAACACTAGAAGAGTGAGCCTCTGACTTTGTGCTGACCTCGCTTCTCCTGCCTCACCAACCCATGCACATCTGGATACCTTGTTATACCCAGTGGGTATTTCATGTTCAAACCAGAATTGGTGTAGCCCAGTTGACTTCAGCATCAGCCCACCGTCAGACTAAGATAGAAACACAAGAATACTATCTTTCCTGAGCCTCAGCTCCTTTGGTGGGGAACACTCACCATTTCTCTCCAGGAGTCCTTCTCTGGTCTTACGGTGAATGGATGTTCTTGGTGGGGAAAGCCAGAGGAACTGGAAGAAGGTTCTTTGTTCAGAGACCTCAGTGCTCTATGTGGACATTTGAATTGTTGCTTACTACTGTTCAGCAAGACTAATTCCTTCAGGAACACGCATAATCGACTACTATTTAATTTCTTTTTTGGCTCCAAAGCCCACCTCTTCATGTTGATTATAGACTGACAGCAAGTTTCTTAGAAGGCTTGTCTACTGTTCTTGCCCCCCCTTATTTTTTTTGACCTAATGGAGCTAGAAATATCTATATGACTCCACCTACTATTCTAATACTTTGTTTCTTTTTAAAAATTGTTAATTTGCAGATTAGAGAAATAAAATCACCTTCCTGTATTTAATTTGTGACTTCATGAAAGTCTCAGAGAAAATTCCAGCCTGTGGTTGGGAATCAGGAACAAACTACCACTCCACCGGATTCCCATAAATGACTTTTTAAGGAGGTGTTACATAAGCAAAAACATGATTTCCAGCCATGGAAAGAACTAGAGATGAATGAGAAATGAAAAGGAGCTGGAAGAATAAAGGGCCTGAGGTTTAAAAAGGCATGATGTGTTTGAGAAACCAGTAGGCTAATATAGCTAGAGTAGTTCTTCCATTTGTGGGTCTGACACTATAGGTGAATAGTTACCAGCACTAAAAAAAGCAAGAGAAAAAAATTGAGTACATCACACATATTTTAAGTAGTTTGCTTGCTTATTTATTTATTTATTTATGAATAAGTAGGCTGTACAACAAGCGTGTAGCCCAAACCTCTGACCTTGAGATCAAGAGTCAGACGCTTAACCCACTGAGCCACCCAGGCACCCCTTATTTATTTATTTTTAAGTAATCTCTACATCCATGTGGGGTCCAACCTTCAACCCTGAGATCAAGAGTCACGTGTTCCACTGACTGAGCCAGCCAGGCGCCCCTTAAGCATTTTATTTTGATTTTATATTTGAATGTGTGTGTATACCTGGTTGCAAATGTATTATGTGAGTGATGGTCAAAAAAGTTTGAAAGCTACTAGCTAGAAGTATGGTAAATGCAGATGGATGGGGGAGGAGGTTTTTAAACAATTTTTTTAATTTGAATAATTTTAGATATAAAGTTTGCAAAGATAGTACAGAGTTAGATGTCCATCACCCAATTTCTTCTAATTTGAACATCTAATATAAAACTCCCATGGTATATTTGTCAAAACTAAGAGATTAACATCTGTACATTACTAACTTTAGATTTAATTCCGATTTCACCAGTTTTCTCACTAATGCCCCTTTTCTATTTCAGGAGCCAATCTTGGATACAACATTGCATTTAGTAGGTTTTGTTTTCAGTGCACTGTACTATACTTGCAAAGAGTATATATAACAAAGTATAGGTTCAGTTTAAAAAGGTGGCCTGGGGGGCGCCTGGGTGGCTCAGTCAGTTAAGCATCTACCTTCAGCTCAGGTCATGATCCCAGGTCCTAGGATCGAGCCCCACGTCGGGCTCCTTGCTCAGCAGGAAGCCTGCTTCTCCCTCTCCCTCTGCCTGCCACTCCCCCTGCTTGTGCTCTCTCTCTCTCTGTCAAATAAATAAAATCTTTAAAAAAAAAAGTGGCCTGGTTTTCTAATTTGCTGTTTTTGGCATACGGGGCTAGCACCAGGCAAGTCTACCACACAAGTCTTCCCCAAAAGTTGTTGTGGGAACTTAGTCCCTGATTTTCTTGCTCACTTGTCTCCTCACTTTCTGATTTGGAAGATAGTTTAATTTTGGTGATAGTCATCATGTTGTTCAAAACCGGGCTCTGTGCTCCAGAGCTGAAATAGAACGCAAAGGTAGAGATTTGGGCTTAAGAGGAAAGACAGTTTTATTACTTCCAGGCAAAAGAGGCTGCAGCAAGCTAATGCCTTCAAAACTGCAGCCTTGCTCTGTGTAAAAGGCTGAGGGGTTTATAGGAAAATACAGGGTCTGGGCGGTTTGGATAGAAATCTGATAGTACTGCCAGCCCTATTGGTTATGTCTTCAGAATGGTTTCATGACTAATGCTGGCAATGGCCATCTGAGTCTCATTCCTAAGTATACTTTGAGGTAAGCAAGATGTCAACATTGATGTGCAGTTCCTGGAACAAAGGATTCTACAGAAAAACAAGTGAAGGGAAGAGAGAAGCTCTAAGAATGAGGAAGAGTGGGGGGGGTAATTGTTCAGTTTAAGGTCAGTCTTGGGGTGCCTGGGTGGCTCAGTCGTTAAACGTCTGCCTTTGGCTCAGGTCATGATCTCAGGGTCCTGGGATCGAGCCCCGCATGGGGCTCCCCGCTCCCTGGGAAGCCTGCTTCTCCCACTCCTACTCCCCCTGCTTGTGTTCCTTCTCTCGCTGTGTCTCTCTCTGTCAAATAAATAAATAAAATCTTTAAAAGAAAATAAAGTCAGTCTTGCTGAAGCATTAATGTGTCCATCTTAATTTCCATCCATCTTTACGTTTCTATAGCGGCTTCCATCATGGTAACAGGGTTTAGGCAGGGGGAGTGGAGTCTGGGAAGCTAGGACCACAGAAGCATGAGTAATTTTTAAAAAATATTTTACTTATTTTTTGACAGAGAGAGACACAGTGAGAGAGGGAACACAAGCAGGGGGAGTGGGAGAGGGAGAAGCAGGCTTCCCGCAGAGCAAGGAGCCCGATGCGGGGCTCGATCCTGGGATCATGACCTGAGCCGAAGGCCGACGCTTAACGACTGAGCCACCCAGGCGCCCCAAGAGTAATTTTTTTAATAATAGAACAATACTAAAGTGCAACCATGGAGGGGTTAATGAGGACTGTTGGGGTGGGGGGCGCCTGGGTGGCTCAGTCCTTAAGCGTCTGCCTTCAGCTCAGGGTGAAATCCCAGGGTCCTGGGATGGAGCCCCGCATCGGGCTCCCTGCTCAGCAAGAAGCCTGCCTCTCCCTCTCCCACTCCCCGTTTGTGTCCCCTCTCTCGCTATGTCTCTGTCAAATAAATAAATAAAATACTTAAAAAAAAAAAAGAGGACTGGTGGGTAAGGCTCCCTGGACTGAAATTTTTAAATGGGAAAAAATAGCAGGTTTCGGTTCTGCCAAGGCATCATCAACAAAACCGTGCACTACTTTGTGGGCCATTTCATCCCCAAAACAATCACGCGAAGAAGGCACTATTTATTCCCTTTCGCATAAGATTGAAGAAAAGTAACTAGCACAAAGTCCCGCAGGGAGGGGCCGAACCACACACTCTGAGCCGAACCACACACTCTGAACCCAACCCACCCCGCAGCGTCACTCTCCTTAGGCGGGGTTAGTGCGCAAACGCCGCACGCACAGACTCAAAGTTCCCCTCGCCACAAATACCCGCAACTTCCGGAAGATTGCCCAACAACCTCAGCGCGCTTGCGCCACCCCGCCCCGTGACGTCTCCATTCCGTCCCTCCCCTTCTGGAACGCGGAGCCGCTGAGCGGGCTGTCGGCCATTTTGTGAAGCGGCGAAAGAGGTGGTGGCTGCTGTGGGCTCCGGGAAGCCGTTCGGGCTGGGGCTGTCGGCCGCGGGGCGGAGGCACTCGCGCGGGGGGTAACTCGGGTCTGGGTTCGGGTGCCGCGCAGCTCTCCCCGGTAAGACTCCCGCAGCCCGGAACGGGCGGGGCTGTGCGGGGCTCGAGCCGCCCCTTGGTGGCCCGGGGCGGGGCTTTCGGAGGCCTCCGAGCCCGCCGCAGCAAGCGCCCCACACAAAAGGGTCGCGGCATGGCTGCGGGGGGGCCTGGGGAGCCGCTTGCGCCTTTGAAGCCTGAGAGGATGCAGGAAGGACGCAAGAGAGGATCAGCCTGCATACCGAAGTGGGGACGAGGCCAAAGGGAGGACGCCCCCGTGGTCTGAGAGGGAGGAGGCCACAGCTGGGTGGCCCAGCGGCCTACGAACTAACGGGGATTGCAGTAAAAACACACCTACCTCCCGAATGAGCGAGATTTTCTATGCTTCCCAAAAGGGACAGAGATTGTAACTACATCTCTGTGCCCCGTAGTGAGGAGATAAACGTAGTGAAGACACTCCCTCCATCGGAAGTGGAAAGGAGGCTCCTGTGGCCTAACAGGAAAAGGGGACTAGAGTCTGGACACACCTGTGGGGAGGAAGCTGCAGTCGGTACACTCCTGTGAGTCTAGGAAGGAAGTCTGAGAACTGGCCGCCTTCGTGGTCTGAAGGTGGAGGGGGTTGCAGGGAAATGCTTCCAAGGCTCAGCGCTGGGCGGGGTTTATCCTCGAGGGTGTCGGCGATTTGAGAAGCCGGCCTCTGTTGTGAGAAAGGGGGTGAGTACGCCTCCCAAACCTCTGAGAATAGTAGTTAAGATGCCAGGCCCTGGATTCCCAAGCAGGGAAGGAGCTGCAAAGAGCAGCACCTTTACATATCGCTTGGGAGACAGCCTCCAGCACTGAAAGAGGAGCAGGCCCAATAGGAGGTGGAGGGTGGGTGCTTTCGATCAGTGAAGGAGTTTTCTTTAGTGGAGGCTGGAGGTTTTAGTTGGCAGCCACGTGAAATAGGTGGGTGGGGCTTCGAGAATCTACAGTTGGTGTTGGGGATGGACACCAGTGCAGGAGGCTTAGCTGCCAGATTGTAAATACATGGACTTCATGTGTACCTGTAATGTGTACTTTATAGTGAAAAATATCAGCGGCTCCGGGGAAGATAACTTTGGGTTATTCAGCACAAAACATGCTGGGAGTTTTGTGCGCTGACTTGCAGGTTCCGTAGGAGAGGTTTCTGGACTCAAACTGTCCTTGACTCCTGGATTTCCAGAGATGATTTAATGTAAATTATGGTAGTCAGGAACCATTCCGTATTATTCAAGAATAGTGTAATTCCAGTCAGTATAACCTGAGAAAAAATGTAATTGGAGCTGAGGGATTGTTGAAGGAGGGACTTGTGACTGGAGTGTTCTTAGAGCTGCTTGCTTGAATGGTTTAAAATCGTGTAGTTTTTGTAAAATGCAGTATTAGTAAAATGAATTGCATTGGACTTTGTTACCTAGTTTATATTGTTAGTATTTCGGAGCATTTGCTGTTCAAAAATGTCCTACAGGTCTGGACATACGGGCTGATTTTTTTTTGTTTTATAGAAATGTAATACAAAACTGGTTGTACTCGTTTTTGAAATTTGGTGGTTTTGACCGAATAGACCATTTCTGGATTTAGTGGGAAGTAATTGTGTTCAGGCATTTTCCAAGAATATTAAAAAGTTGGGAAGAACTGCTACAGGTGGTTAAAATAATTTTATGGTAATTTTTTAAGAAAATGAAATGTTTGGCGTGTTTATATAAAGGTTGAGGACGTGCTCAGTATTATTGCTGGGAAATTTTTTAACGAAACAGGGAATGCATATTATATCATCTTTATATGCTCGATTAAATACTTATTTTGTTTATGGATTGTAATGCATAATTTGTGTTTGTGTTCATATCTGTTAGGTGAAAAATGTGAAGCTTTAGAAACCATTGTGGTAGTTACTTGGAACCTATCGTTATGTGCTAATATCAGCATACTTCTGGCTTCTTTCACTTTCTTGTGACATGCCAAATGTTTTGATGATTGCATATTGAGAGTTTGGGGGTTGTTGGTACGGTTTTTAGATGTGAAACTTGATTTTGTGGACCAGTGTGTGTTCCAGGTGCTGGAATCCAGTGACAATGTTCAAAACGTTTTTATTCCATTTTGTAGAGAGCCACTCCCATCTTTTGGTTTAGCTGAATATTTTCTTCTATAGATGTTGTAGAAAGAATTTCTAAATGTCAGTAACTGCACAAAAGATGCTCTTAGATATCTCTCTCTAAAATCTAGGGACTGTCGTCCATTTCTATATCTCCTGTCCCGGCCACAAGTCCTTAATAAATGTTTGTAGTATAAATGAATGTTGTTAAATGTTTAGGTCAACTAAGCAGAAAAATAACTTGATCTAATTTATAGTTTATCAGATTTTACTACCACCACTCATATACCTTTTGGTTTGCAACGAGTTTATTTCATTAAGTTTCAAGCAACCTTTTAAGTCTTAAGACCAACAGTGAGGGTGAATATGGTTGGCTAGGTTAGAAGTGATATTGTTGCTTTTAAGTTTAAATCAAGATAATGAACATATTTGTTGGCATTTGTGGGGGGGGATTGAAAAATAATATTACAGTCTTTTTGGCAGGAAGACTATATATCTTACTTAGAAATGTCTTTTGGTTTGCCACTTTTGAGAACTTTCTGGAGGTTAATGGGAAAGTTGAGTAATGAGCTGTCTAAAGGATTCATGTCCCTCAGTGTCAGAAGAATTGTTTCGTTAAGAATGATCCCAGAATCTGAAATGTGATTCATTTGGGGATGGGGACAAAATCAAGTGGATGAAGCTGTGTTTTTTTCCATAATGCCTACCATAATATGATTATGCGGCTTATAGCATTGTGCCCATTATGATTGGTTCTCTGTTGCTCATCTCTGAGGTGACTATTTGAGGGGTGCTGGTTTTTGTATTTTTTCAATCTAAAGAACTTAGCTCTGCTGTACCCTGGTTATTGTTGACTAAAGACTGACAACTGAACAAAGTTAAAATTCACTTTTTGATGTTTATCACCAGATGAAGAGTGGAAACGATTAAGTGCAACTGATTTGTGCTTTGACTTCCTGTTAAAAGAGGATTGTTGTCAGACATTTTACTCTGAAATTCCAAGTGATTGAAATGACTAGTAAATAAGAAAATATGCCGTGTCATAATAATATGCTAAATGTTCATAGCAGATATTTGTAATTTGTTCGTGTATCGTATTTCTTTAGCTGAAGCAAAGCCACTATGTTAGGACTAAGTCCTAACAAAGTGGAAAAGTATACTAGAGCAACCTTTTGTTTTAAGATCTTCTGAAATATATCAGTGAATTTAATGGCAAATCAGGCCCATTTTCTCCTTTGTACCTTTATGCTTTACAAATAGGTAAAACGTGTTTTAGATTGTTTTTGTTGCATAGAACTGTTTCAGTCTTAATCCTTCTAAAATTCACCAAGTCTTAAGGTGGTTGGAATGGATTTTTCATTTTGGGATCCTGCATTCTGTTGCTAGCTGACATTTAGAACACAGGAATGAGTAGTTCCTGGAGAACAGTGGTGCCTCTATTAAATTATTGTGCTCTTTACAAAGTGAGGTGTTGAAAACAAAAGTACTACTTCAGTTCTCAGTTTCTATTTACTTTGTCCATTCAAGGGAGAAGTGTAACACCAAGAGTTATGAAGTTCTAGTTTCTAGCCTGAACTTTCTGCATACTTTTCTTTGGTATGGGTTGATGTGGGCCTTCCCCTTTGCTTAAATAGAAAAGATTCATGAGTTTATTTCAAGATTGATTTTGTACTTTAAATTGAACAACGTAAAATTTGAGGCATTTGCCGAATTCAGCTGGAACGTCAACTTTTTCTTGTGGAATGAGATTTTCCTTCTTGTTATAGTAATTTCTGGCAGCCGTTTAGAAATTTTTGATAGTAGGTCTAGTGTGTTCCCTTTGGGCGTAACTGGCTGACTTTAAACTTGTTCATATCCAGATGGACATTTGGAGGCTTCTTGGGTCTGGAAGGGAAGAGGCTGAGGAACCTGTTTCCCTTACCTTCAGGGCATATATCCTGGCCCCATACCAGACCTTTTGAATTGTAATCTCCAGTGGGGGATCATCTGTGAATCATAAATGCTTAACTAGAAAACTGTGGTTCTGTTGGTTATAGAGTCAAACTTGTACGTTTAGAAAATATTATAAAATTCATGCTCTTCCTCTATGCTCTTGAGCATAACCTTTACCTAAAAGCAGGCTTTTTTGTGTGTTTCATGTTTCCCTTTGTGACCTGTTAGATAAACTTCTAGGTGTGGCTTTTAAATAAAGAGTTTTAAAACTCTTTAGACCTAATTAGAACTGATTTGTACAACACATAAAAAATTAATACAGTGCTCTGGGCTTTTGAAAGCATTGCTTTTGACATGTGCGTAGCTTTTGTGACAAAACAATCTCACTCTTCAGTAATTTGAGTAGTTGTCTAGAAGATGTTTAGCTTGTCCTTTAGAAAAAAATTGGAGTAACACTAAAATTTTTTAATATGTTTTACTTTTTGGTGATGAATATTAAGCTCACAGGTGGTATCTCGAACTTGAAAGATAGTTAAAAATGAGCATCGTTCTAAGTAGTGTTCTGTTGGTAATCTTGATACTTAACCAGTGATGATTTTCTTGTTTCTCTGAATTAAAAAATGATCTTTTTGAATGTAGTTGTTTAATTATTTGGTCTTATATATTGCTTGTGAATTGTTCACAACTTCACCAATTTGGGAGAAATTCCAGTAAGAGATGAGTGACTCATTTTTACTTTGGGGAGTCTTCTTAATATGCCAGACATTTTTAGGGAATTTTTTTTTTTTTTTTACAAGTTTCTTGGAATAGTTTTGGTGTTAGAAGGTAAAGAAAGCACTTTTCCTTAAGATTTCGAACCCCAGTGGTTTTAAATAGGAATTAATCATTATAGCCTGAGCTTTCACTTCATTTATGTTTCTCAATGCTTGATGCTATTTTGGTACAAAGGAAAATATTTTGAAAGAGCAATTGCAAGAATTTCCATAAGTACCCTTGAATTGATGGCTTTGTCTTTTGTCTTAGAACTGTTTATGTGTGAACTTGTGCTTTTTCATCAAGTGTTTGGTGGGACCTGAGGAAATAGGTTGTAGTTGGACTTGTATTAATGGAATTTTCTGGACTGGTTTAATCAAGTGATAAAAAGTAATTACCAGGTGTGAAGCTGAGCTTTATGACTGTTTTAGTTTTTAATTGATTTCATTCTTGGACTAATTTATGGCACATTCTTGATGTATGTAAATATATAATGTTTTGAGAAATACTCAAATTTGAAAGCAATACCAAGTAACAAGTATGTGTGGGATTTTGGTACATGTGGTTTCTTTCTTTCTTTCCTTCTGTTTTTTTAATATGCATTCTAATGAAGTACTCCGTGGTGGTTTCAGACTCGCCTTCATAATATACAGTTCAGTGTGGCCTGTGCGTGTTGTTTTGTGTTTCCTGCATTGATTTTTGCCTCCGTTTATTCTCTATTGCAGTCTAAAAGTTGGTTTTAATTGGTTGCCCACAGGATTGACTTGGCCTCTACTTCTTGTTAAGAAAATACATCTCTTGTTTTATCAGGTAAGAGATTTTGAATAGAGGGTTTGTTTTTATACAAAATAAAATGAGACAGCTTATTTAGTAACATGAAAATATGTGTAGTAACTGAATTGTGGGGGATTTTCTTTTTCTTTTTTTTTAACAGTCTTATCTGAGGGATGGGGGTGGGGTGGACTGGGTGCCTTGAACAGTCGTTGCTTTCTTCGGGGTTCAGTTTTATATGGATGCATTTCTTCTGCTGAATTCCTGATTATTAGGCAGTAAGCTGTTTTTTTCCCTCAGGGTAGCATTCCAGACTCATTACAAATATAGGTGCTTGTTATTGGTATGGTTTTTTAATATTCCTTAGAGGTAAAGGTGTAGATAATGGGTCATATGTTTTAGAGTACCTATTTTGACTTTAGATGGAACTTTAGTGATTGGAATCTAACCCTCTTGTTAAATAACAAAGGTAGGCTCAAGATAGTTGAAATGACTTACCTGTCAAACAGGCACTTAGTAGAAGAATAGCATATCTTATTTCATATTTTTTCAGAACCTAAAAACTTTTCTCTTTAGATGGCTCTATGAATAACTCTTGTGTTCTTTGGTTTAATCCTCAGCCCTTTTCTAGCTGGTAATCTGGGCAGATTTTTCAATATCATGATTTCATTTGTACCTTGTGCAGACTTCACTAAAGCCCTTCTCTTAGTAGCAGATGGTTTTTTGAGAATTACTGTGTCTCTTTAGCCCTGTGTTTAATTTTTGTGTTCTTGGGACTATATTAAATTCCCATTTTACTGTCCCAGTGCAAACTAACATCTCTCTATCTTTCAAGTGTTTGGGTGCCTAGATTACTTACCCATGATTGAGTGATTAAGTGATCAAGCATTTTTTTGAAGTTGAACAGGAATGCTGTCTTAATTTTGCATGTAGCCAATATGCTACAGACAGTAGGGAATGAGAATTTGATTTAATGTCTTGAAATCTCGATGAGCTTCCATATAGACTGCTAAATAGTCGTAAATAAGAAGAAAAGAGTTTGTTGGTGTGATTTTTTTTTTTTTAGTATTAATTTTTCTTGTTGACTCTTGCAAACCAAAAAGGAAAAGCTTCCCTCCTCCCCCAAATTTCTAGTGTTTTATAATGGTCTCATAAAGAGCATTTTCTGTTTGCCAGTCCATCTTCATTAAATTTGAAAGTGGCTTTTATTTTTGTGTATGTGTGTGAGAAAACTATCAAAGCCAAACAGTACATTTCTGTTTTGTGTACAGCAGTCATATTGGTTGAGATATAATTACAGATTTTGTTTTATCAAATTAATATTCACACAATATTTGACATTGAAAAACTGCTTTTGTGGAGTTACAGGATTCTTAGAGCTTGCAGTAGCTCTTTTAATGTTCCTGTTTGGGAAGTGATAAAACCAAAGCTCGAATCATTTATAATTTTTCTGAGGTCACAGAACTGGTTTAATAGGTTTATATTTAAAAGTTGATTTTTTTTTAAATTTTATTTATTTGTCAGAGAGAGAGAGAGCACAAGCAGGGAGAGCAGCAGGCAGAGGGAGAAGCAGGCTCCCCTGCACTCTGTCCCAGGACCCTGGGATCATGACCTGAGCCAAAGGCAGCCACTTAACTGACTGAGCCACCCAGGTGTCCGTTAAAGTTGATTTTTTTTTTTTTAAGATTTTATTTATTTATTTATTTTTATTTTATTTTATTTTATTTTTAAAGATTTTATTTATTTATTTGAGAGAGAGAGAATGAGAGATAGAGAGCACGAGAGGGAAGAGGGTCAGAGGGAGAAGCAGACTCCCCGCTGAGCAGGGAGCCCGATGTGGGACTCGAGAGTCCCGGGACTCCAGGATCATGACCTGAGCCGAAGGCAGTCGCTTAACCAACTGAGCCACCCAGGCGCCCCAAGATTTTATTTATTTATTCATGAGAGACACAGAGAGAGAAGCAGAGGGAGAAGCAGGCTCCCAAGGAGCAGGGAGCCCGATGCGGGACTCGATCCCAGGACCCTGGGATCATGACCTGAGCCGAAGGCAGACGCTTAACCATCTGAGCCACCCAGGCGCCCGTAAAAGTTGATTTTTAAGATGACTTGGAAAACACCCCATGTTGCTGATCACATAAATTTCAAGTTAATATTTTTTCCAGTCCCAAGAATTTGTTTTATATCACTTTACAAAGGGCTTCCCTTGCATTTGCTCTTGGAAGCCATAACAACTGAAATACTGAAATTTTATTTAAATCTGGGAGAAACTTCTCCAAAAGAGAAAGTTCAGAATGGGACTTTATTTAAGGAGACCAGTGAGCTTCCAGAAATACCACAGGAGTTATATTGAGTAAAGACTGTAACAGTCACTGAATAAAGTTCATACCCTTGTTCTTTTTTAAAACAAAAGCAAAACCAAAAAATACCCTTTTTTCGTTATCAGCCTTCTTTGGGAAAAACGAGACTTTTTTGAGTGTGTATGTGTGTTTCTTTTTTTTAATGGTGAGTTTGGAAATAAGTCATTGGATCTGAGTTTTAATTAAAACAGCTATGGTGAATGGCACTGCAACCAGGTTCTACTTTTTGGAGTGATGAATATAGATAACTAAGATTTGGGCTATTTTATTCAGTATTTCTTTTGGATTCTTTGTATGTATTAACCTTGTCTGTAATAAATAATTCCATATATAGTTTTCTTTAATAAATAGAGCTGTAATGCAGATTGAAGAGTTTTAGGTTGAGTATGGAATCCATTCTCTTTTGAGACTTGAGTCTACTTTAGTGTTAAGTATTATTTGTAATTCATTAGTATTCCAGTTTTCTGTTTCTGTTTTGCATTTTGAGATTGAGTCATATAAAATGACACTGATAATTCTACAAAGTTGTCATGTTTATAAGGAAAATGCTAAGCCACTTTTAAATACTAACTTTGATACATCCTTTGCATGTTTTTCCCCTGCAGATTGTTCAACTTTGTGTCCTGATTTGACTTACACATTTCTTTTAAACCTTACTGAATAATTAGTGGTCTGAATGATGTAATTGGTGATTCTACTTCTTATGGTGGTTTTTTCCCCCTGAAACTTTTGAGTCATGGGACTGAACTTCTAATTGTTTACAGAATTAATGCCTTTTGGAAGTTGAAATTGTCTAGGTTTTACATTGTAAATGGCACATAATGTTCAGTTTTTAGGATATTCAAATAAAAAAAACCTGCATTGCTTGTGATAGTTTGAGGGTATATTTGAGGGCCTAATATGGTAGCTGGTCATTCTTGTAGTTAAAAACTTGGTGTGATAAACAGGAGTCTGACCTGGCCGTTGCCTTTTCTCATCTGCAGGTGTGTGTGGTTTCAGCGCAGCATGGCTGTGGTCATCCGTTTGCAAGGTCTCCCAATTGTGGCGGGGACCATGGACATTCGCCACTTCTTCTCTGGATTGACCATCCCTGATGGGGGCGTGCATATTGTAGGGGGTGAACTGGGTGAGGCTTTCATCGTTTTTGCCACTGATGAAGATGCAAGGCTTGGTATGATGCGCACAGGTGGTACAATTAAAGGGTCAAAAGTAACACTTTTGTTGAGTAGTAAAACGGAAATGCAGAATATGATTGAACTGAGTCGTAGGCGTTTTGAAACTGCCAACTTAGATATACCACCAGCAAATGCTAGTAGATCAGGACCGCCACCTAGCTCAGGAATGAGTGGAAGGGTAAACTTGCCTACAACAGTACCTAACTTTAATAATCCTTCACCCAGTGTAGTTACTGCCGCCACATCTGTTCATGAAAGCAACAAAAACATACAGACATTTTCCACAGCCAGCATAGGAACGGCTCCTCCAAATATGGGGGCTTCATTTGGGAGCCCAACGTTTAGCTCAACCATTCCGAGCACAGCGTCTCCAATGAACACAGTCCCACCACCACCAATTCCTCCAATCCCAGCGATGCCATCTTTGCCACCAATGCCGTCCATTCCCCCAATACCAGTTCCTCCTCCGGTACCTACATTGCCTCCCGTGCCTCCTGTGCCCCCTATTCCCCCAGTCCCTTCTGTGCCACCCATGACCCCACTGCCACCCATGTCTGGCATGCCACCCTTGAACCCGCCACCTGTGGCACCTCTACCTGCTGGAATGAATGGCTCTGGAGCACCTATGAATCTGAACAATAACCTGAACCCTGTGTTTCTGGGTCCATTGAATCCTGTTAACCCTATCCAGATGAACTCTCAAAGCAGTGTGAAACCACTTCCCATCAACCCCGATGATCTGTATGTCAGTGTGCATGGAATGCCCTTTTCTGCAATGGAAAATGATGTCAGAGATTTTTTCCATGGGCTCCGTGTTGATGCAGTGCATTTGTTGAAAGATCATGTAGGTCGAAATAATGGGAACGGATTGGTTAAGTTTCTCTCCCCTCAAGATACATTTGAAGCTTTGAAACGAAACAGAATGCTGATGATTCAACGCTATGTGGAAGTTAGTCCTGCCACAGAGAGACAGTGGGTAGCTGCTGGAGGCCATATCACTTTTAAGCAAAGTATAGGACCTTCTGGACAAACCCATCCCCCTCCTCAGACACTTCCCAGGTCAAAATCGCCCAGTGGGCAGAAAAGGTCAAGGTCAAGATCACCACATGAGGCTGGTTTTTGTGTTTACTTGAAAGGGCTACCATTTGAAGCGGAAAATAAACATGTCATTGATTTTTTTAAAAAGTTGGATATTGTGGAAGATAGTATTTATATTGCTTATGGACCCAATGGGAAAGCAACTGGTGAAGGCTTCGTAGAATTCAGGAATGAGGCTGACTATAAGGCTGCTCTCTGTCGTCATAAACAATACATGGGCAATCGCTTTATTCAAGTTCATCCAATTACTAAGAAAGGTATGCTAGAAAAGATAGATATGATTCGTAAAAGACTGCAGAACTTCAGCTATGACCAGAGGGAAATGATGTTAAATCCGGAGGGGGATGTCAGCTCTGCCAAAGTCTGTGCTCACATAACAAATATACCATTCAGCATTACCAAGATGGATGTTCTTCAGTTCCTAGAAGGAATCCCAGTGGATGAAAATGCTGTACATGTTCTTGTTGATAACAATGGGCAAGGTCTAGGACAGGCATTGGTTCAGTTTAAAAATGAAGATGATGCACGTAAGTCTGAACGCTTACACCGTAAAAAACTTAATGGGAGAGAAGCTTTTGTTCATGTAGTTACTCTAGAAGATATGAGAGAGATTGAAAAAAATCCCCCTGCCCAAGGAAAAAAAGGGTTAAAGATGCCTGTGCCAGGTAATCCTCCAGTTCCAGGAATGCCCAGTGTGGGAATGCCCAGTGCGGGAATGCCCAGTGCAGGAATGCCCGGTGCGGGAATGCCCGGTGCGGGAATGCCTGGTACGGGAATGCCCGGTGCGGGAATGCCCGGTGCGGGAATGCCCGGTGCAGGAGGTGAAGAGCATGCCTTCCTGACTGTAGGATCTAAGGAGGCCAGCAATGGGCCTCCATTTAACTTTCCTGGTAATTTTGGTGGGTCGAATGCCTTTGGGCCACCACTCCCTCCTCCAGGATTAGGAGGGGCCTTTGGTGATGCTAGGCCTGGTATGCCTTCAGTTGGAAATAGTGGTTTGCCTGGTCTAGGACTGGATGTTCCAGGTTTTGGAGGTGGACCAAATAATTTAAGTGGGCCAGGATTTGGAGGAGGCCCTCAGAATTTTGGAAATGGCCCTGGTAGTTTAGGTGGCCCCCCTGGCTTTGGAAGTGGCCCTCCTGGTCTTGGAAGTGCCCCTGGGCATTTGAGTGGGCCACCAGCCTTTGGGCCTGGGCCTGGGCCTGGCCCTGGCCCAATTCACATTGGTGGTCCCCCTGGCTTTGGATCTAGTTCTGGAAAACCAGGACCAACAGTAATTAAAGTGCAGAATATGCCCTTCACTGTGTCTATTGATGAGATTCTAGATTTCTTTTATGGCTATCAAGTGATCCCAGGCTCAGTGTGTTTAAAATACAATGAAAAAGGTATGCCCACAGGCGAAGCCATGGTGGCCTTCGAATCTCGGGATGAAGCCACAGCTGCTGTCATTGACTTAAATGACAGACCTATAGGCTCAAGGAAAGTAAAACTTGTCTTAGGGTAGCTGTTCACATCAATTCTTTATAGGGTAGATTTTCATAGTGCTGTGATTAATGCATCCAGATTGTTTTCCTAGTATTTCCAGGTTAGAACCTGTGGATTGTTTCAATTGCATATAGATTGGTTTCTATAACATAGAGCATTGGTTGACTGTTTACAGAAGACTCACTACCAGGATAAATACTGCTGTATGTTACAGTAAAGCTGTCTGGAGAGAACACAAAAATGATTTTGGCGTACCATTAGAGAAACCATTTGTAAAACACAAATGACCACATAAAGCTTATCAAGGAGTTTAGATTGGTTTTGTTTTATACCATATGGGATGAAGAAAATAGAAATGTCAATAGAGCTCATTAAGGGTGCTCTTGCCAGCTGCTGAAAAATAGAAGTTGGCTACTCTTGGAATTTGGTTTAAAGCTGGACAGATTTGCTTTGTTATAGGGTCAAAGCTTTGTCTAAAGTCCTCATTTTCTTTTAAAATTGAATAAAATCTCTGTATACAGATTCACTGTATGTACCTTTATTGCTTCTTGAGGGTTCTTGCTGTATAGACAGTCCTGCTTCTGAAGTTGCTGCTTTTTTGTTTGCCTAATTGACTCATTTGTAAATGAGCAGAACTGTTTTGTTGTTGTTGTTGTTTTAATATAAAACTCCACACTTGGTTTGTGCTATAACCTTGAACTTTGATTTCTAATGTCACACTTAAAACTGTGTGAAATAAGTACTTTTGCCACAAAAATAAAATATGGAGTCCTCTACCTACCAGAGCCTTTTTGGTTTGACCGCCATGTTTTAGTTTAGTCAGTTTAAAAATTGTTCATGTTGTTTAGATGGCATTGAAAACCAGATACTACTTCTAATAATCATTGTTTAAGATGCCAGATTTGAAGTCCTGTCCATGATGGACTAATGTTTTGGCAATTTCCTTCTGTCCCAAATTTGTGTGAAATTTTGGCCTGTAACTAAACAAAGAGGGTCCATTTATAAGAAAGAGCATTATATTTAGGTTTTTTAAAAACTGAAGTTGAAATTGTTAGCTTTGTTAGTAGTAGTGTTATAGAATAAAAGACTCATAAGCTTTTCCATAGATGTGCATTTAATCCTGTTACTTGGAGGCTTTTTGGTCTAGTTGTTTGATCAGGAGCCTGTTCATAAAAATTCTTCATACAGAGTACAAGTGCAGCTGCCAGAGGGGAGAGAATTGAGACTCCTTGCCCTTTCATACTCTTCTTTGGTATTCAGGACACTAAGGCAGGAGGACCACATGGGTTCTGGTTGGTAAGTGTCCTTGTCATGAAAACATTTGCCTTACAACATCCTGCTCACTGCTACAAAAGGCTCTACTTATGGTTACTTTCCTTCTTAGTTAAAATGCTCTAAAGATGTGTCACATTATATTATAAACATATGGAATGGGAGATTGGTGAGATATCATGAAAAACAAATTTTGTCTTTTACATGGGCCTCTGTCTTGGTTTGAAATATCCCCAACATTTCCTGCAAATCAATGTACTTACAAAGGGGTCAGCCTTTTAAAAGAAGTATTTCCTATTAAAGAAAATAGTGCCTTTTTGGTGTTGCAAGTTAGTGGAACACTGAAATACAGCGTCTCGTGTAATTTAGAGTTAAGAGTGGCAGCAGTTTCATTGCGTGATAAGATTTGGAAAGCCTTTTCATCACTACAATCTTAGAGGATTGACAGTACAGGATTTTTTGTTTAGGGAAAGGATTGTTTAGACTTTCAAAGAAGACATGGCTGTGTTGTGGGTCTTTTGACAATTCATGAATACAAATTTGCTTTGACAGATCACTAGATATTGCCTCCTCAACTAAAAAAGCAATATGATGTTTATATATGCTGTTCAATTAAGTTTTCTGTTAAGTAATCATTTCTCATTCCAAAGACCAAGTGCAGAAAACTTCAGCGCTGCTTGGGAGTCTTATTTCAACTGCAGATTATTTTCCCATTGGAGAGCTGACTATTTTCATTTTAGAAAAATGGGTTGTTTGAAGATGAAAGCCTTTTATCTTTTTTCACAGTTTATTTTGGTTATATGTTCGTACAATCTTATTAAATATTTCATATACTTTATTGCAACTACTTTGTTATTTCTACATCTTAGATAAATGCTGAAAAGGAAAACTTGATTTCATTGTTCATCAAATTAAATAAATTAAGAAAATAGTGGTTTGTGTAGAATTTGGAGAGAACTATGTTTCATATTTGGTTGAGTCACAACAGTGCTTCTCTCGTGAAATGTAATTAAATGCTTTGCCCTCTGGAACTTGATTTTTGTGTATCTGAGACTTATTAATAGAGTGCTAACTGCTAAGCGTACTGTTCATCTTGTTATGGGCATTGGAGTTTGAGTTTAAAAAAAATTCTTGAAAATATGTTCTGTGCAATCACTCATACCTCTCTTCCTGCAAATTTTCTCAGAAAAACTAGGTTTGGGGTGAAAATGAATTTATTTTCTCATTTGCTTTGTATGGTATGAAGGATTTGTAAAGCTGCTCAAAGTTGTGTGCATTTGTAAACACTATCATGATATTTTCAATTTTATGTGTAAATTTTGTCTTTGGTGACTGACATGAATGGAAGAGAATCTTTTCCATTAGGTTTAATTCCTCCCACCCCCTTGCCGGGGTGTTTTTGGATTTTTTTAGTTTAAAGGATTAGAGATATCTACGAAATGTATTTTATAAGTAAGCAAATTTGTAAACTTTTTCTGAACTTCAGTGAAACATTTAGTTCACAAGCAAAATTTGGAGGTGTATTCTGTGTTTAATACTGTAGTTTGGATGTACAATTATTAGTGGCTTAAAAAAAAATGCAACACTGTTAAGTGAAATGTAGTTCCTAGCTTTGTGCTCCAAGTTGTCAAAGCATCAACCGTGAAAATTTCATTAGGGAAATTTTTATTCAAAATTTCAGAGAGTAATGTTCAGTGTAATTAGGTCGGTCTTAACCCACTGGATGAAAATCTAGGGCTGTATATGGACATAAGCAAACATACCTTGGATAAAATAAGGATCCATGAAAGCCTTAACCAAACTCAAAGTCCTTTTTATTGGATTCTGTCATTGTGTACAGGTGTGGGTCAAATGTTTAAAAATAAATCCACTCATCAATTTCAAGAACAGTTAATGAGTAAAGAAACCATAAAGTTGCTGCTAGTTAAATCTGTAAAGAATTTCTAGCAGTGATCACTTTTAAAACTTATTTCCCACTCTTGCAAAATTAACCACATTTAGTTTTACTGGCAGTTCTATGGTAGTCCAAGCGTTAGAAACCAAACACAATAAAAGGATTCATTGCCAATACGGCCACAACATTGCCAGCAAATACTGCCGTGGCATCATTCAGCAGAGGTTTTTGTTTATAAAGATGAAGTCTTGAATACTGTTCAATAAACTTGTCACAAAATAAAAGAGGCTGATGCTTTTAATGCTTTACACAAGAGTACTCTACTGAGCTATACCATCAGGGTTTTTTTGTTGTTGTTGTTGTTGTTTTTTTAAAACTCCTACAAATATTTTGTGCCTTTGGAAAGGTGGATTTGGTGATCTTGGAGGTAACCATTGTTGCTATCCTTGTCTGCTAATGGTCAAGTGTGGAAAGAAGATACCTGGAACGGCAGGGAGGAAACTTGATTCTAGGTCAAATCTGTGGTATCCACCTTTTCAGACTTTTATCTTGTATGCTTTGCTAGCAAGCCACTTCGTTATGTGGACTCAGAAAGAACCAGAAACCAGGTGCTCCTTTTTACAGAAGGTGTCTTAAAGGGGGCTATGAATTGTCTTTTTAAAAAACTGATTACTTTAAGAAATGGGAAAAGAAATCTTCAGAATACATTGTCAATTGCACATCTAATTAGAGCTTTTTCTTTTTTGTTTACTTTTGCATTAGTATGTGAGGTATTTTGAGGTGGGGAAGTGGGGAGAGGAATCAAAAATACTGCTGCTTTCTGACATTGATGTTCTCGTTTTGTCCCTTCCACATTTGTTCAACTGCTGAAAAAAAAGT
This sequence comes from Callorhinus ursinus, assembly GCF_003265705.2. Lineage (NCBI taxonomy): Eukaryota > Metazoa > Chordata > Mammalia > Carnivora > Otariidae > Callorhinus > Callorhinus ursinus. The sequence continues at coordinate 10,430,764 of NW_027397100.1, forward strand.
AGCAAATGAAAAGTTTCCATTAACTCCGGAGTCCTTTAAAAAAAAAAGCTGGATTGGAGTTGCAGAGAAATTAGTGGGCTATTCCTTTTAACCAGAGCTCTTGAAAAATATATATTAACTTTTACCTCTATCATGAGTTTTTAGCCTGTATTTTGAGTTTCAATACCCAGGTTGTTTTAGAGGGGTTTAGACTTAAACATACTTAATTCCAGGTGGTTGCTGAACTGTTCTAAAATTATGAAGGTTTGACTAAGCATTTGAAAAATCAGCTGATACCCAGATACCCAGAATGGCCTTTACCATCTTAAAAGGATAGATTGTATGCTAATAATATGTTTTGTTTTCTTGCTCAGGAGAAAAGTCTCACTTTAATTCATTGTTGTCTGCTTTCCAGTGTTTTACAACAAGAAATGGTTTATCAGTTATGAGCATCGCCACCATTCTCCTTAACCCCCAAAAGTAGAGCGTTTATAGGATATGATAGAGTCCAAACTTACGACTAAAAAAATTGCTTGATTTCAGTTTTGTCTTTTTAGTATAAAATCTGATAGATCACATTGACTTACTCTAAAATTTCTGGAGTGAGTGTATTCTGGTTGTGGCACAGTTTTCTGATGCTGTAGTGACTTTTCTGGAAAAACCCTTCTGTCCGACAGTATGAGCAAGTTCATCTCTTAATGGTGCCTGTTCATGTAAATGTTAATTCTTTATTGTGCTGTTACTGGATTTATTCTTGTTGCCTTGTGCTACTTTGTGCCAGAGGATCTCACAAGCATCTTAGAATATGGCTCCTTTTCTGGATCAACATAACTAACAACGAGCAACTAAGGTGGCACTGCTTTTCTACATACTGCTCTACTACTGAAGGGTCCAGAAGGGGCAAAAAAGCCACTTGAAAGCATTCTAGCTCCAGGGGCAGAAGGGCAGCACTCAAAATCTGGGGGCAACAAATAGTGCTGGGCAAAATCTCATTAACCATTATCTTTTAATTCCGAGAGGCCCAGGGACCTTCCCCTAGTGAAAATGTTGGTAGTTAAGTCCTAGAGACTAAGGAAACACCAGTTGTGGGTTAAATGACACAGCAGACATTGGAATTGGCATCCCAGCTGTACCAGACATCTGGATTCTGATTTTAGTAGCTTAATGTTTGAGGTCATTTTTCTTAGTGAGCCAGTGGCTTGCTATTTCATGTTGAGAGGAGGAGGAGGTGACTATTGGGGAAAAATAGGGCCATAACTAGCAAGAGAACATAATTCATTATGGACAGTCAGATATTGAAGAAGCATAAAACACTCCCAGGAGTGAGCTGTGCTATATTCAAACAGGCTGCCCCTTAGTGTTTCATTCCCTCTCCATGCTGATGCTGCCAGTTTTCCCCTTTTCCTTGCTTATAATAGTAAGTCCGTTGGTAACCAGGGCTATGAGTTTCTCACTGCTATTTCTGTAGCCTAGCCGCCTAACTCGGGGTGGGGTGGGGGCGAGGAATGTGAACTCACTCACAGTTCTTGATTAGTGAATAAGATTCATCACTTAAGCATGTGTGTTAACATGCCAGATGTAACGGCCACATTATGCTACCGTAAGTCACCTGTTAGTCCTTGCAGAGTGGGGAAGGCTTAAGGGTAAAGATATTCAGCTACTTAAGGGGTCTTAAATCATACTAACTGGTGCTGCTGATTTCATTTTTCTTTTGTTCCACTTGGGAGTGAGTTAATGCTATCCTCCACTACACTCCCCCACATACTGTGTTGCTGTACAGAGATGGTTATGTCCTTTATATATAACTCCCTTCTGTGGTGTGGGCCTATGGGACCAGGAGGTCCCTCTGCTATAAATCTGGCTAAAGTGGAAAGACTAATGCAGCTCTTATTTTCTGAAGTAGATACTGCCAATTATCTTTGCTTCTGTGACCACTGAATTGACAGGTTGGAATTGGAAATGTCTGTTGCCTCCAAGCTTTTAAGACAGTTTTACGTGGGTAATCAGCTTAGCCATAGCAGTAACCCATGTTAACTAAATTTTTTGAGCAGTGTTACACACCCAGCACTTCCACGCTGTGATAGAAAAGGAAGCAAAATAAGATGCTTGTTCTTAAAGACCTAAGGTTTTAAATTATACAAGTAAGTGCTCTGTTGTACTTGTGCATGTACGAGGTACACTCATGTCCTACAGGAACTGGATGGATAAGGGTTTCCTGTATAGTTGCTAAACAAGTATGATGGAAGTATAATGGAAGCCTTGTGTGTAAGCTGGGGAAAGGCATGATCTCTAACCAAGATTCTTGGGGACACAATATGTTAATTTAGTAAAATGAGATGTTTAATAGTGTGAGGGAACACAGTGGTACTATCTAAAATGTGTTTGTCCTGGAAGCTCTTAAAATTGTGCTATAACAGTGTAGCCTGAGTGGCGTGACTGAGCTGAATGGTGAGTAAGGCAGGCAGGTGAAGGTTGTACTGGGGTATCCTGACCTACCAGAGGGATAGAATCTTTTATCTTTTTAATAACCCTTTGATTAGCTGCCATATACTACTTCTTACAAACAGATGGCCTAATAAGACATTCATAAACGCTCCAGAATTAAGTGAATTTCCCCATCGATTTCACCACTTACACAGTCCACTATCTGAAATTGGTTCTTTTCTAGTTTTGCATTGATTTGATAAGAGTTTTAGCTTTTCTATATTAAATGTCCACCTTCTTGTTCTTGTTTTTCTAGACAAGTGCTGTTCCAAGAGAATTTTTTTTAAGATTTTATTTATTTTGAGAGAGCTTGTGAGCAGGGGGGAGGGGGTGCAGAGGGCCAGAGAGAGAATCTCAAGTAGACTCCACGCTGAGCATGGAGCCCAAAGTGGGGCTCAATCTCACGACCCTGAGATCATGACCTGAGCTGAAGTCAAGAGTTGGATGCTTAACTGACTGAGCCACCCAGGCGCCCCACCACTGTAGCTACTATTAAATTTAAAAAGCCGGCTAGTGGCTACTATATTGAACAGCACAATTCTAGATTCACAGAGCAACAGAAAATTTATTCTTCCATATCTGGTCTTTGGAGATCACCACGCTAGGCAACACTGACCAATAGAAATAAGAGTCATTTACGTTATTTAAATTTTTCTAGTAGCTATGAAAAAGGCAAAAAAAGCCAAGTGAAATTAATAAATTTTAGCCCAGTATATCTGAAATGTTACTATTTCAGTATATACTCTATAAAAATTATTGAGATTTTTTTTGGTACTGTTTTCAATTTATACTTTTCAGCACATTGTGATTTGAACTAAGCATATTTCAAGTGCTCAATATCCACTTGTGGGTAGGAGGCCATCCTTCTGGACAGTACAGATTTAGAATATGAGAAAAGTTATCCCCTGTCATTTCTGTTAGCTGTGTTGCGTCTTTCAGCTGTTTCTTTACTTTTGAGTATTTGAATTTTATTGCATTCCCCCTAACCTTTCCCATTCCTGTTATGTTGGCAGTTTTTTTGAAGCAGTTAACCCAGTTACCGTTTTCATGGGCTACAGTTACCTTTTTCACTGGCTAAAGGGTCTTATATTGTGAAATTATTAATCCACCAGAATCCAGCAGCAGAACTAGAATTTTCCCCATCCCCCGCCGATCCCCGCCCTGCACCCCATCTACAATGGCAAATGGGCAAGTCATTGTATGTCTGTCATGCAATTTCCATATTAAAGCCCTCTCTTTTCTCAACTTCCCTAACGTACAAATTCTGAAGAACAACCCATTTTAAGACTTCCTATGTATCCCAAATGGATTTATTCCTTGCACTATGAAATGGGTAGTTGGCACTGTGAACTTGCATAGTGCAAGAGGGACTTGCACTATGAACAATAGGTAGGTTTCTTTACCCAAGGCTCTGGTCTGCTGCTTTTCACTTGGCTTCTTTATGCCATAGATTATATTGCACACTGGAAATGCACAGGCTCTTGCTGATGTCCTTGCCCAGGAGTTGCTCAGGAAGGTGGTCCAGTACTGTTCTTACACACCTTACTAGGCTCTTTAAAAGAAGGTAGATTAATGGAATGTAGATTTCAGCAGGGCAGACTGGGGGCAGAATTGGCTGCCTGGTAGGTATTCTCTGAAAATTTTGATAAAAATCACATTTTCCTCAGCTGAGCTCTACTTTGCAGAGTTTGTGCTTGTTATTTAAGGTTTATTCCTTTGAATAAACTTAAGTTCTAGTCCTATACATGTGGAGTCTAGCAGTTCCTCTATTCCTGCCCTGATGGGACATATAGGGGAAACGTGGTGGATACAGAATTCTTTTCCCTCTAGTATAAGGCTAGTTGGTATAGGTCATGGGAAGAGGCCACATGAGCCTCACTGCTCATGTGGAGTAGGCAAGGTGGATTTCAGATTGGATTACAAGGTGTGAGCTCTTGCCAAAATGGATGGAATAGAAATCATATTCTTAAGAGTTGTGGTTCATTAGTTACTGTATGTCCCAGGATTAGTCATTTTCTTTCTCTGGCCTCAAGTGTTTTAGGTAAGATTAAATGAGATAATCTTATTACGCCCAGTTTCAAGGTTCTGTGATTCTTTGAACCCAGCCACTCTGTTTCTTTCTGGAAGTTTGTAGGTAATTTGAACCTTAAACTACAGAAAGGTCAGTGGAACTCAAAATTTTGGTCTGGTTACTGCTCTCCTGCTTTTTCTGAGTTGGATAGTCTCACACTGCAGCTTGAGAATTTCATTAGGAGAGAAAAGTAGGGAGGTTCTTCATTCCCACCAGTTAGGTCCTCTGGAGCAGGTAGACCAGAGGCATTTTTCTTGGTTGTCCCATGAACCAACAAGTTAGATAATGGTACAAAGGATCCATTTATGAGCCCTGAGAAGAGGAGCAGTTAACACATTATTGGGCACTTACTCTGTTAGTGTCAGGGAGGGGATACTTTGCATGGTTGCATGGTTGGCCTCATTTTATCCTCACAATAACCCTGTAAAGCTGACACTATTATTATTTTCCCCACCTTACAAGTGGGGAAATCCAGGGGAAGATAAGCAAAGTAACTTGCTCAAAGTCTCATTAATAGTAAGGGTAAACAGATTATTCAGTCATAGGCTGCCTGCCTGACTCCAGAGGCAGAGCCCCTCCTTCAACCATTGCCTGTCCCTGACTTGGGAGATGTGGGAGGCCACTGGCAGCACTCTTCTGTCAGGGGTCTTGAGCCTGCTGGGGAAGGGATTCTGGTCTTGCTCCAGTACTCTGATGTTTATTTTGAAGTAGGCAGGTGGAGGCTTCGTGTAAACACATTCAGAGTCCTAGGGGCAGAGAAGAACTCTCACTTCAATACTGTCCTGTCTTGCTTGAAGGCCATATGTTCTTCTTCAGTTTGCTTCTTTCCCCATATCCAATTTGCTCCTCAAGCTAGGTTCTCTTTGAAGAGTTGGACACAGGTTGTTCAACTTTGGGTAAGTCTTCTGGGGATGTTGTAGTTTGACTTCCAAACTTTTTTGACCTTCACAGAATATAGCGGGATGGGACACCCTGTGACCATTTACTGTACCATATTTTCCTGCTTTTCACTTTTTGTGTGACATTCACATTTTAAGCTTTATAGTATTGCCAAATACGGTAGCAGCCAGACTACTTAGTATTAATGTGGATCTAAACTAAATTATTGCTTAAAATTTTAGTTTTAAATACAATTTTTGTAGCCTGTAGTCATATGTGTGAAAAAGGAATGTATAGTTTTATAGTAAGGATTTACATATTTGGGAGAGTTTGTGACCTGTGAGGACTGTCTTTGGGGCTGCTAATTTAAATTTGGGGAATCTCTGAGTTATAAAGGGATAAGCTGGGGTAAAGAAAAACTTGTCGACCTTACCCATGTCCCTTGAGGCAGAGAAGGAAAGGAACAGTGGTGATGGGCGTAGTTCATCTTTTCAATCTGAAGGGAAAAAGAATATTCCATGGGTGGTGCTCTGCCCATTGGGAGCCTGTGGAGAATTTCCTGATTGGCTTTCAAGACTTGATCGAGCATCTGAGCTGCTCCAGCATGCCAAGGTAGGCAACAGGAGTGTGATCATGGCTTTGGTTTGTTGAAGGAGTGATCCTGGCACCCGGACATTGTGGTGCTCTATTCTTCCTCTTCAAAGCCTGGAAATGGGATTGAAGGCTGGTTCCTTTCTTTGATAGGCTTTTGGGAAGGGAAGAGGGCAGTGTAATACCTGAACATGAAAGACCAATGAGTTTCAGCTTGACTGGCACTGAATTGGATCCAGGAGAAGAGATGTGTTCATGGATTTATGAAGACCAGAATTAGAATCTCCAAGGCAGGGGAGGGGATGCCCTAGAAAATGGACAAGTCACTCCCTTTTGGCAGAGTGAGTTTCCCTATCAACAGTGGTAAACCAGCTAGCTGTGGGAAGGAAAGCTCTGATTTTATCATTTGCCCAATTTTTGTGGCTTAAAACTTTACCAAATTCACTTACAAAATTACTTAATATTTAACACTTGTCTCTTGTAAAACCATACAAGCCTGCTCCAGCACACTGCTGCAAGCCTCCCTCGAGGTGCTTTGAATTGCTATCATGTGCTTAGGTCTATGCTGTGCGAAATAGGAGATGCTGAAGCAGTGTTTGTTCTAAGGATGTTATTTTACAGACAGGTGAGGAGCTGGAAAAATTGACAATATAGTTGTGGTGTGGATTGAGTATAGTAGTCCAGAGTGAGAAATTGTTGAGAGATGGAGATATTGTGAAAAAGAGCATATGAGAGCTAGGCTTGAAGGATGATGATAATAGCTAACACTAATTGGTAATAATAGTTCTAGACTGTGCTAAGCACCTTGCATACATTATATGAATCTTCCAAAAAAAGATGATATCCCCCACTTTTGAGGAACCTAAGGCTTAGTATTTTGCCTAAATTACGTAGGTAGGACATCATTTTGGTGGGTGTGTAGTAGTATCTCATTGTGGCTAGGGAGAGACATAAGGCCAGTATTTGGAGCCTGGTCATTTTCACCACAGGACCCATATTCTTTCCCACTACATCACGTTGCTGGTGGATATAAGAAGGAAACTTCTTCAGGAGAGGAGGGTATGACTATAGTCCAAAGTTCTAGACAAGGTAGGAGTCAGAATATTTGAGTTTTGGTCCTCATTTTGTTTAGCCATGTATGTGACCTTAGCTAAATCACATTTTACCTCTCTGACTTGAATTGAGGGACTTGGATTTAAAGGATCACTCAGTTCCTTTTTATTTCTAACAATGGAGAAGAGCAGAGGAAAGCAACCTACAAGGGAGAGCAGAAGGGAACAAAGCTTCAAGTGTTAGAAAGCAAAAGCAGAAAAGATTGGTCCTATATACTTAGTTGTTTCTGTTTGCAGTTCCTGACTAGCACCAAATGGAAAGGTTGGGAGTGTTGGGAGCACATAGAAATAAGCTAGTCTTCTGTGTTGAGTGTTCCTAAAAAGCTCATTTCTCCCCTGATGGCTTCAGCAGCAGGCTAGGACTAAATTTGGGTCATTTCGAAGATCCTTGGATTATCACTCCTTTCCTAGCAGTAATTCAACAAATATTTACAAAGCACCTGCTATGTGTGAGTCACTAGAATGGGAGCAAGACAGATCTCTGGTCCCTTCTCTTGTTGAATTTATAGTCTGCTAGAGGTAATAGATAAACAAGTTGCACATTTTGATAGGTTTATGAGAAGCTGAGTTTTGTTGGGTTGGAGTCAGAGAAGGTCTGTGACTTTGTTGAACTGAGAATGGAAATGAAGAGACCAGTTAGGAGACTTACAGGCATCCAGGCAAGATAAGCTAGTTCAGAAGAGAGCGTGCACACACCTGGCAAATATTAGCCAGATCTCTCTTACAGAGAAGTAAGAAAATTTCTCAGACTTTTACTGACTCACTTAAATGTGATATTTAATATGGTTTTGTAAAATTGGAGTCCTATAAAGGAGGCTGAAAGTCCCATGAGATTAATTATAATGGCACTAGATGAAAAGTAAATGAGTCTGGCTTAAGGATGTAGCTGTTCAAAGGATATAGGACAGAAGAGTGACATGAACTAGGAATTCTAATTCTGTAAGATTTCTAAACAGAGGTAGGCTTGGAAATAAATTCTAAAGGAGATCAACAGGATTTGGGAGAGATTAATAACCCCAGGCATTAGATAATTTAAAGGGACTATGACTCAAAGGATAGAAAAGTACATATTGTAAAGATTTGCTTATAAAGAATTGCTAATTCCAGTGAGAAGCAAAGCAAGGAGGTTGGTAATAAAACTGGTAGCACAGGAAGCTCTGGTCTCTTAGAAATGGAATCCAGTCCCATATGTACATGTAGGTCCACAACATTCTGGTTGGGGTTTTAGTCTGGTCCAAGAAGAAACTGAAAAAGGATAGAACAGGACCAATCGTGGGGAAAGGGTAGACATGGTAATAGACTAGGAAAGAATGCTCTTATCTACCAGAAATTTGAGGCCTAGCACCAGAAGAAGCCACCTGGCCCACTGCCAATGTGTCTTCCCCAGATCAAAAGCTTCTCCCTGGGATCTTCTGAGAAGTCAGAGTGAGGGAAAAGGCAGCAGCTCCCTTTGTTGCCTGTAACCTCACCACCACAGATAATTACTGGTAATACTTTTGTAGTTCTCAACAAAGTGTCAGGGATAAACCCAGAGTTCTCCACTTTGAGTCCTCCACTTAAATTTTTCCCCAGCATTTTATTGTGAAAACTTTGAGCGTACAGAAAAGTTGAAAAAATTATACAGGAAATAGATTCTACAATTTAAATGCTCCTATATTTGTTTTACCACATATCCATCCATTTTATTTTTTTCGTGCATTTCAAGAAAATTGCAAACATCACACTTCACCCATACGTATTTCAACATGTCTTGCATTCATTATTTCGTACAGGATTGTTGGGCAGGGGGAGGTGGTAACATTTACATAAAATAAGATATATACACCTTAAGTGTACCATTAGATGAAAATGAAAAATGCATTCATGACTCACATTCCTATCAAGGAACTTTTCCATTCCCCCTAGAGTTATCTCCTGTTGCTTCTCAGTTGATACCTGCCCCTCCCCTGGGGGACATGAGAGGAACAATCAGTATTCGGAATTTTTTTCGCTGTAGATTAGTTTTGCCTGTCTTAAAACGTTATAAGTGGAATTTGTGTATTTTATGCTTCAGATTCATCCATGTTGCAGATATTAATAGTTTGTTTCTTTTTGTTACTGAGCAGTTTTCTAATACATGTATAAACATGTTGGTTTATTCATTCTCATTGATGGACACTTGAGCTGTTTCAAATTTTTGGCTATTATGAATAAAGCTGCTATGAACATTCTTGTACAAATCTTTTTGTGGACATAATGTTTTCTTTTGGATAAAAATCTAGGAGTGGAATTGCTCTTGGACTAGATGTGTGTTTGGTTTTCTAATAAGCTGCCAGACAGTTTCCAAAGTGGTATATTTAATGCTTTCACTAACAATGTATGAGATTTCCATGCCCTTGCCAATACTTGGCATTGTCAGTTTTTTTACTTTTAGCCATTGTAGTGGGTATGTGATAGTATCTTGTGGTTTTAATTTGCATTTCCCTGATGACTACTGCTGTTGATCACTCTTCCTTTGCATATTTCCAATTCATCTATTTTCTTTTATGAAGTATCTGATCAAATTTTTTTTTGCCCATTTCAAATTTGTCACTTAATTGAGTTCCAGGAGTCCTGAATTTAAGTTTTAAAGCTCAGTTGTATAAGATAAGGATAGAGAAGACTTACTGCTGGGACGGTATTTCAAATGGAAAAGGCCTCAAAGTTGGAGTTGAGCAAAAGCAAATGTTACCATTTATTCAGTAAATGATTATGGGTACTAACTACATACTAAGCCCTGATACTAGGGATACAGCAATAATACCCAGCCCTAGTTCCAAGGAGCCCATAGATTATGAGGGTAGACAGACAGAAGTCAAAATTTTGATATGGCAGTTTCAATGTTATATCACTAATATTTAATTTACTGAGTACCTGCTATAGGGTAGGTACTGTTATAGATATTGGAGATAGATTAGACAAACCAGACATGGTTCCTACTCTAATACAGCTTGTTTTCTCGGGTATCTATGGAAGAAGACAGTGCAGAAGCTCTGATAACGGAGTGAGATTGATGTTGTGTGTATGTGGGTCAGAAATGGAACCTGGCTGGAACATACTTGCATGGCTAGGTGATTGGTTAAGTGTCAGGTCTTTCAGGGAAGGCCTTGTAGATCACAGTAAGAACTTTGGACTTTTGAGTGTTTGGGGATGCCATTCCAGAGTTTTAAACAGAGAAATGGTATGGTCTAGTTTCTGTTTGGCTAATAAACACAGAAGTGTGTGTGTGTTTGAAGGAAGATGATGAGGAAACCATCTTCTAGAGGAGAAATAATAAATTTTACTTGGGGAATGTGGGCGAGGCTTCACAAAGCAGTAATATAGCAGAACTTTGGATGACAAGGCATTTGAGAGGTATCAGCGTGTGTATGTTCCAGGAACCAGAAATAGCTTTGGATGACTAGTTGGTTGGGTGGTGGAATAGCAGGAGGTAGAGCAGACTGGGAAGGGCTTTGAAGGTTGAATTAGGGATGCAGGGTCACCATATTACACAATTACTGAATTCTGTGCAGGTGTACTCTCTGGAGTTGTGCTACAAAGTGGCATTGCTAGGGAGTTTGGCTCTGAACCTAAGGGCCATGGGCATCTGTGTAAGACTTCTAGTTAAGATAGAAACTCTGGAAGCTGACACAAGGAAGACTAGCTGAGACATTGTTAAGGAGAAGCCAGTGAGGAGGCAAGAGACATTGAGCCCTGAAATTAGGGGTTGTTAAACCAGAGGGCTTTGAATAGTCAAGAGGACTTGAGTTGTGGATTGGGGAAAAAAGCTAATGAAGTCCTTTAAAAAACACAAAATAAACTATAAAATATTGAAATAATACAGAAGTGTATAGAGATTATAAAATCCTCACCTTCATTCCTCTTCCCTGAGGTGTACCTCCAAGTTGCAATTTTTCGTGTGCCTTCCATTTTTCTGTATATTTATTTTGTGTACCTATTCAAATCTATTGTATATACACATACAGTTGAAGTTTAAAATGGAGTCATACTTTTCTTACCATTTTTTGTGACTTTATTTTTTCATATAATACCAATATAATATAGTTCTGCCTTGTATTTTACCTGCTGCTCAGCATTCCATTGTTTTAATGTACCATAATTTACTTAGTACCCAATAGATAGACCTTTAAGCATTCTCAGGTGTTTTACTGGTTTCAGCAATAATGAAATGAACATTCTTCGTTTGTTTCCGTTCTGTGCAAACACTGCCTCAGAGAACATGTGAAGTGAGAAGCATGGAGTCAGATTGTGACTTGGGGAAGTTGTGGTCCCACTCCTTTGGGAGTATGTGTTTTTCTCTGGATCTGTTTGTAGGGAACTTCCAAAGTGGGGATGGACAGGCAGGTCAGAGTCTACAAGCCACATTCTAGGGGCAACATTGAAAAGAACTGGGGCTCTTATTCCAGATTTTAGCTGGGGATTTCACTGCTTCCAAGTATCAGATGGGTTCTCAGAAGGAGATGGAATAAGGCTTTCCTTGTGGAAGTTTAGGCTGGGGAGAAATAGGACAAATAGGTAGAAATGAGAATTCCAACAGACTTGAGTTGGTTTGGGTAGGACTTTATGGAGCAGGACTATCGAAATGGATTAGAAGAGTGGTGGATTTTCCATCGTTGGATGCTTTCAAGCAGAGACTGAGGTGCTAAGAGCAGGCAGTATGTGAAGCAAGCCAAAGTGTAAGAGTCATTCCAATGTTGGTTGATAATAGCACCCCAGATGGAGACCATGAGGCGCCAAGATGGGAACAGCGCTGTGGGCTAGGTTGGGGGAAGGATTGACTGAGGGTCAGTTTAGGGGAGGCTAAGGCTGGAGGCATCCTGGGGTATAGTGAACCTGGAGTGCTGAGTGAAGCTGGGTGAGAGGTGTGATGTCATCTGCACTTTTGGTACAGTCTGCAGGTGTATGGGTCAGCGGGACGCAGGGATAGTAAGGAGTCTGAGGGTAATTGTTATGGGGACTGTAGGAGGAGGGGCTACATGGGAGTTATGGTGATCTGTGCAAGAAGATAGTGGTTCAGCCGAGGAGATGAGTAAATTGGAAAAGTTGGTGCTCCTTGATTGCCAGTTTGGAGATGGCTGGGCTGGGAGCTGAGGCTGAAGATGGCCATTTGGATTTCATTCAGCAAATATTATCTAGGTGCTTGGGATAGAGCAATAAACAGAACAGACAGATATCCCTTCCCTCACGTTTACTTTCCCTCAGTTTACATTCTAGTGGGGAAGAGAGGTTATATATTAGACAATCAGTGATAAATGCTAAAAAGAAAAAGCAGGAAACGGGTATGTGATGCGTCAGTAGTAGTAAGGTTGAAATGTTCAAGTACCTAGAAAAGGAGAGCCTTTTCTTCATAATAAGAAGATGATTTTGAATAAAGACTTAGAGGGAGTGGGGAAACAGCAAGCCATGTGGATAATATGAGGGTAGAAACAAGCTTATTGGAGGAATGGCAGGCAAGCAGACCTGTGTGTTCAGAATGGAGTGAGCAAGAGAGGTGTTAGGAAATCAGGTTAGAGAGATCTAGATCTTTCAAAACCTTGGAGACCATGGTAGACTTACATTTTTTCTAAGTAATGGGAAATCATTAGAGGGTTTGGGCAGATGTGTAACATACCCTGACCTACGTTTTAACAGGATCACCTGGTTGCTGTATTGGGAATAGTCTGTTGGTGTGAGGGTGGAGGTGGGAATGGCGTAGGATAAGGGAGACCAGTTAAAGAGGCTAATGCGCTAAGCCCGGTGCCTTGGACTGGGTAGTGGCAGTGAGACTAGTGATTGGCCATGAGTAGCTGATTACCCACTAGGAGAATCAGTTGGGATCCTACCACCACCTCAAGATGCAGGGCCTGAAAGGTAGTGACAAACCATTGGTGGAAGGAACTTTTTTGGGGAGTTGGATCTGGATCATGGTCATGTTGGGATTAGAATTTTGATTAGGGTCTGATCTGGGGCCAGTAAAGGGTCAGAGTGAGATTCATTGGTCTCAGAAGATCAGGGTTGGATTCTGGGTCTTGGGATCCTATAATGGGATTTTTGGGGTGAGGACCAGTTTGGGCTCAAAGTTGTTGATGAAGGCCAATATACTTTTTCTGCATCTTCCCATCATATTAGGGTTGGTTGTACTCACCATGTCCTGTCCCGTTGAGCTCACCTGAGGGGATTAGAGGAGTATGGAGGCTCTAAGGCCTTCTCTTTCTTCGGTGTCATGGAGCTGGATACAGGCTCAGCCCTGCCTGGGGGAAGCCTGCTGGCCTTCCCAAGCTGGGACATATAGTCAGGGAAGGGTAGAGAAGGATCCTCAATGCTTGACTCAGGTCCTTTTTTTCCCAGATGGCCCACTGCGTGACCTTGGTTCAACTATCCATTTCCTGTGACCACCTCATTGACAAGGACATCGGCTCCAAGTCTGACCCACTCTGCGTCCTTTTACAGGATGTGGGAGGGGGCAGCTGGGCTGAGGTGAGAAGGGCCTTGGGGGTTAAAGTTGTGGAGGACAGAACTGTTTTGAGGGTAGAGGGTGCGTGACTGTGATGGTACTGGCCTCTGCCCACAGCTTGGCCGAACTGAGCGAGTACGGAACTGCTCGAGCCCCGAGTTCTCCAAGACTCTGCAGCTTGAGTACCACTTTGAAACAGTCCAGAAGCTCCGATTTGGCATTTATGACATAGACAACAAGACACCTGAGCTGGGGGATGATGACTTCCTAGGAGGGGCTGAGTGTTCCCTAGGACAGGTATGTAGGGCTAGGGATTAAAATACTTTAGACATATGTTCCGTAAGAGCCCTAACAGCCCAGACTGTCTGGAATGTGTGGGGGTCAAGCAAGACCTAACCCTGCCTGAGATTTTGCTCCCCCACCCACCCCTGCTTTGCCCCAGATTGTGTCCAGCCAGATAATAACTCTACCCTTGATGCTGAAGCCTGGAAAACCTGCTGGGCGGGGGACCATCACGGTAAGGAAGAACTCTGTAGGGGAGGAGGGTTACATCAATGAGGAATTCATGAGGGGATACAGTCTCCTGCCTCCCCTTCCTAGGTATCTGCTCAAGAGATGAAGGATAATCGTATAGTGACCATGGAGGTGGAGGCCAGAAACCTAGATAAGAAGGTGTGTCTAGAAGGAAGCCCTGGGGGTTTAAGAATTAAGGGACAGGGATGGTGTTCCTGGGGGTTTAAGAACTAAGGGGGGGCGGGGTTGGGGACTGGCAAAATGGTTGTCTCTCCCTGAGTCTTATACTGGGGTCTCTGTGGCATTGACAGGACTTCCTGGGGAAATCGGACCCGTTCTTGGAGTTCTTCCGTCAGGGTGATGGGAAATGGCACCTGGCATACAGATCTGAGGTGTGAGACCCCTGGGATTGGGTGAAGTGGGGTAGGAGAGACTCTCCTGGGGCTTGTGATTACCAAGGTTTGGAACAGGGAGAAAGAAACTGCATATGGATAGAGAAGGATGACAGCTCCCCATATGCCAGCCCAGAGCTCACTAGAGGCCTTGCTCTCCACCTTCAGGTAATCAAGAACAACTTGAACCCTACATGGAAGCGCTTCTCTGTTCCCTTTCAGCATTTCTGTGGGGGAGACCCCAGCACACCCATTCAGGTGAGGAGTTTGCCTCCTGACTGGACATGGGGAAGGATTTATTCTTACCTGCCCCCTACCCCTGGTCTCTGTATACACATACACACCTTCCCCCACTCCCCCCACCCACACAGGTGCGATGCTCAGACTATGACAGTGATGGTTCACATGATCTCATTGGCACCTTCTACACCAGCTTGGCCCAGCTGCAAGCAGTTCCGGTGAGTGCCAGCCCTGCTCAGGGGTGTTAAGGTGGGTCTAAAGGACTGTAGCCTCAGGGAGAGAGGGAGGGCAGGCCAGTTCCAGGTGATGCTCTGGGAGTTTCCTACCCTAATTTTTCTTTCCTCACCAGGCTGAGTTTGAATGTATCCACCCTGAGAAACAGCAGAAAAAGAAAAGCTACAAGAACTCTGGGACTGTTTGTGTCAAGATTTGCCAGGTGAGGCAATAGCCCATGTGACCCAGGCTCTGATCCCTGTGCTCCATGGCCCCAATCCCTTCACCCCAGCCATGATCCTGGTTTCATCTGCAGGTAGAAACACAGTATTCATTCCTGGACTATGTGATGGGAGGCTGTCAAATCAACTTCACTGTAAGTTGCTTTATCAGGGATAAGAGAACAGATCTGGGTCTCAGAGTGGTCTTCAGCTCCCCTCCTCCCCTCCTAGGTGGGCATTGACTTCACGGGCTCCAATGGAGATCCTTCCTCCCCGGAATCCCTGCACTACCTGAGCCCAACAGGGGTCAACGAGTACCTGACAGCACTGTGGAGTGTGGGCAGTGTGATTCAGGACTATGACTCGTGAGTAACTTTTCTCTTGCCCATTCCCCTCCCTGCAGATGCTTAAGCCTCTGGGCTCACAGTCCCCTCCTGTCTCTTCTCCCACTCACTGTCTTCCCACAGGGACAAGCTATTCCCAGCATTTGGATTTGGGGCCCAGGTACCCCCCGATTGGCAGGTGAGCACTCTTTTTGCCTCCCCAACTCCTATTTTCAGTGTCAGGGTCCTGATTTGGGGGGATGTGGTCGACTTGCTGTGTGGCACCCAACTTTATGTGGAGATGCAGGGATGTATCCCTGCAGGCATGTGTATAACATGTTCAGGACTACATAGCTCCTATACAATGCTTGGAATATACCATAGTGTCCTTTTTCTTTGCACATAGATGGTCATGGAGAAAGAACCTCATTTTCATTCTTGCCCTCAGGTCTCCCATGAATTTGCCTTGAACTTCAACCCCAGTAACCCCTACTGCCCAGGTAAGTTCCTTCAACCTCCACCGTAAGGCAGATCTGTCCACACCTAGAAGGCCAAGCCTATGCAGACAAGGGAGTGTGGGGGTAATGGGGCAGATACCTGACTCCATTGTCCAGAGTAGTGGATTTTAGAGCTAGGTCTCTGGACTCAAATCTAGGTCTCAAGTCTTTATCTTGCCTCTTTCTGAAACCATGTGACTTGGGGCCATTGTGCTTTGGCTTCATAAAAACGATAAATACTGTAGGATATTGAATATTTAAGGAGAGGATACATACAGACTTTGAAGCAGTAAGCCTGGCACATACTAAGCGCTCTCTAAAAAATGGTAGCTGTTATTGTTACCTTTGCCTGGAAGCTCACTGGTACCTGTCTGGGCATCAGTGGAAGCCTTGGTGCAGCTCTTTTCAGGGTGCTTTTTGCCGAAGCTCTTTTGTCTAGAGAGGGCCAAACCTTGTGATTCCCTAGTACCCCCACATGGGCAACAAACTAAAGGGGAAAACTTGACCTGATCTGACCTGGGTTTTTGACCTGAGTTCAGACTTAGAGAAAAGTTGTGAGAGTAGTTATAGGGGGTTTAGGTCATTGGAGCTCAGTGGTCAGGGCCTGGGTCACAGGGGCTATTGTTTACCTTCTTTGTCATTCAGATTCTGTCTCCCTTCTGCTCCCTCCCTGCCCCCCCATGTATATAGATACAGCCATATGTCTACATATGTATGTACATGTATATATTTATGTGTGTGTATACACATTTTTTTTTCCCTGAAATGTTTGAGAATTATAGTGAATATGCCCTGCCCCAACTTTGCCTCTGTGGCTCCACCAACTTTGCACCCTTCATCCCTTAAATATTTCAGTGTATGTTTCCTAAAATCAAAGACATTCTCTTATGTAACTGCAGTACAGTTCTCAAAATCAGGAGGTTAACATCAATACCATTATCCAATCTAGGATTTATTCATTTTGCCAGTTGTCTTTTACAGTAAAAGAAAATCTCAGATCACATAATGCATTTGTTTGTTTTGTCTTC
Source organism: Callorhinus ursinus (assembly GCF_003265705.2). Lineage (NCBI taxonomy): Eukaryota > Metazoa > Chordata > Mammalia > Carnivora > Otariidae > Callorhinus > Callorhinus ursinus. Next base: position 10,447,758 of record NW_027397100.1, read on the forward strand.
CAGAGTTGTTCTTGTCTTTCACGATATTGACATTTTGTAAAATTACAGGCTAGATAATTTGTAGAATGTCCTGCAGTTTGGGTTTACCTGATACTTCTTTATGATTAGATTCAGATTATGCACTTTTGGTGGGCATATTACAGAAACGATGCTATGTGTTCTCTCAGTACCCCATGTCAGGAGGCCCTGATGTTGATTTATCCTATTACCAGTCTTGTTAACCTTGATCACTTGGTTAAGGTAGAGTCTACCAGGGCGCCTGGGTGGCTCAGTTGGTTAAGCGACTGCCTTCGGCTCAGGTCATGATCCTGGAGTCCCGGGATCGAGCCCCACATCGGGCTTCTTGCTCAGCAGGGAGTCTGCTTCTCCCTCTGACCCTCTTCCCTCTTGTGCTCTCTATCTCTCATTCTCTCTCTCTCAAATAAATAAATAAAATCTTAAAAAATAAAAATAAAAAAAAAAGGTAGAATCTACCAGGTTTGTCCGCTATTTGTAATTAATAAGTATCTGTGGGGAAGATAGCATGAGGCTATATCCATAGAGGCGCCTGGGTGGCTCAGTCGTTAAGCGTCTGCCTTAGGCTCAGGTTATGATCCCAAGGTCCTGGGATCGAGCCCTGCATCAGGCTCTCTGCTCTGCGGAAAGCCTGCTTCTCCCTCTCCCACTCCCCCTGCTTGTGTTCCCTCTCTTGCTGTCTCTCTCTGTGTCAAATAAAAAAAAAAAAAAAAACCTAGTTACTCATTAACTAGTACCCTATAGTTTTAGCACCTATTGATGATCTTTGCAATCAGTGATTGTCAAAGATTTTGTAATTCCTCCTACATTTATTAAGAGTTTCCTCTTCTTTCCCATTAATTAATTATCTAGGGATTCTTATTATATGGATTATAATTCATTATTTTATTAAGTGGGTTATAATCTGATGCTTAACTATCTTAGATTTGTTCAGGGCATCCCCTTAATCAGATTTAACTCAAGTTGTGATTTAGGGCAAGTGCCCTTCTCTTTGTTCTTAGTTCTCCCATCTGTAGGATAAAGTTAAGTACCTTGGGTTATAGGGGTGATTGAATGAAATGCACCCAGGTTCCCAAATCTCCTCGGCCAGGGTGGGGTGATGTCAGGATTGGTATTTTACAGTGTTTTTTGCCTTCATTTTCTAGGCATCCAGGGCATTGTGGATGCTTACCGCCAAGCCCTGCCCCAAGTTCGCCTCTATGGCCCCACCAACTTTGCACCCATCATCAACCATGTGGCCAGGTTGGCAACCCAGGCTGCACATCAGAGGACTGCCTCGGTGAGGATCATGGGAGGTAGTGGTGGTGGTGTGCTGTCTTGGTCAAGGGTTCCCTTCAGGGATATGTAACAAGAGACTTCTTATCAGTATGGGAATGTGTGGCTGGGGTGTTTAGAAGGTCTGCCTCAGTTTGTGAATGGACTTATCCCCAGCAATACTTGGTGCTGTTGCTGCTGACTGATGGCGCTGTGACAGATGTGGAGGCTACACGTGAGGCTGTGGTGCGTGCCTCCTACCTGCCCATGTCAGTGATCATCGTGGGTGTGGGTGGTGCTGACTTTGAGGCCATGGAGCAGCTGGATGCTGATGGTGGACCCCTGCGTGCACGCTCCGGGGAGACAGCTGCCCGTGACATAGTGCAGTTTGTGCCCTACCGCCGCTTCCAGAACGTGAGTGGGGGCAAGCCTGGGGGCAGACCGGATCTGGGAGTTTACCCCTCTCCCTCTCTTGAGTGGGGATACTCACCCTTGCGGTGGGGCAGGGTTGGGTGTTGGGGTTTATATCCTTTGTATCCTTTTTTGGGTATGAAATGTAAACTTTGGGAAGCTGTTACGGATCACCACTGACCTTGCTCTTTTTCTTCTGGCAGGCCCCTCGGGAGACACTGGCACAGACTGTGCTCGCAGAAGTACCCACACAACTGGTCTCCTACTTCAAGGCCCAAGGTTGGGCCCCATTCAAGCCACTTCCACTGCCAGCCAAGAGCCCTGCACAGGCTCCTCAGGCCTAGATTCCCTTAGAGGGTTGGCTGTGGCTCGTCCTCAGCCTTGTGTCCCCAAGGTCCCTGTGGGCATGGCTCAGTCCTGCACACATTGCCCAGTGCTGCACTTTACATTTTATACTTTTATATTTGCTCCTGCTGTTGCTCTTGATCCCTCCTGCTTGCCCCTGGAATCCTTCATTTAATAAAGATCAGTGAAGACCACTGCTTTGCCACCACTCTGTGTTTTTGAGTGGGAATTTACTATTAGCCGTGTTTATTTTCCCTGAGTCTCAGTTTATCCCCCTTAGAGGTTGCTGAGTGAAGGACACCTCTGACATCATAGCCCTAGGCAAAGAAATTGGGTATTCCAGGCCAGAAGTCTAGAGACACTTCTGTAGGATTGAGTGTGAGCCAAACACCCAGCCTGCCCTGCCTTAGGACAGGGCTGAGCTGGGAACACAGACAAGGAGGGAGCAGTGGTGGTTCAAATCCTAAAGATAGGCTACAAACCTGAATCTTTTTAATAGCTAATTTTTTTCTTACTAGAAAATTAATATGTATTTTCATATAAAAGAAAAAATACAGAAAAAATAATATCCAAACTCCCATGTGCCAAAAACATATTCAGTGCATATTTTTTAGTCCGTCATGCAAAACTATATACCTGTTTTTTTATTTTACAAAAATGGGATCATATGCATACTATTTTAAGATGCTTTAAAATGTATGCTAGTTAGTACAAAATTATTTCAAATATAAATACTGTATAAGATAACAGAGCAGGTGAGGGTTTCTTTCTTTCCTAGGTCTGACCTTTTTTTTCCCTAAGGATATTATACATACTCTTCGCACCTTGTTTTTATAACATGTTGGGTGTCTTACCCATTAGAACTTATTGGTGACCTTATTCTTTTTAATGCATATATATTATTCTGTGTATGAGTATCTTATAGCTTATTTAGCCAATCCCTTATTTATTGAGATTTGGGTCCCCTCCAATTTTACAGTATTACGAAGTGCTGTAATGAATATCCTTGTACATTTACCACAATATTTCTGAAGGATGTTCCTAGAAGTAGAAATGCTAGGAATGTGCATATTTAAAATTTTAATAGATACTGTAAATTGCCCTCCATAACAGTTTTTTGTCCCTTTATCTGTTAACATGACAGGCAAAAAATATTTTCATTTTTAGCTTGAATTTATTTAATTTTGAAGGCAGGGTACCATTTCATGTGTTTGTGAGTTATATTTCTTCTGAATAGCCTATTTATAGGTGTTTTTGTTGTTTAAGCCTTTATTCTTATACATGTTGAAAATATTTCCTCCCAAGTTATTGCCTTTTCATTTATAGTATCTTCTGATCCATAGAACTCTTTTGATATGGAAGTTTATTATGTATACCAATCTAGCTTGCTTTTTAAGAAATTATCCATATATCATTAATTATTTTCCATGATATTAAACATTCCCTTAAATGTTACCATTTCTTTTGGACGCATTTTTGTAGCATAATTTATCTTCTTGTGTGGGGTGCCTGGGTGGCTCAATTGGTTAAGCGTCTGCCTTCAGCTCGAGTCATGATCCTGCGGTCCTGGGATCGAGTCCCACGTCAAGCTCCCTGCTCTGCGGGGAGACTGCTTCTCCCTCTTCCTCTACCCCTCCCCCTGCTTGTGTTGTCTCTGTCTCTCTCTCAAAGAAAATCTTTTTTAAAAAATTGGTTTATCTTATATACTACTTCCAGTTTTCTCTTTATAAACAACAGTGTGATGAATATCCTTAAAAGTATTATCTTTGATTACATTGATATATTCTTCGGCTCCGTTCTTAGAAATGGAATTACTATGATTAAAGAATGTAAAAAATTTTAAGGCTTTTGGTTCCTCTTGTGAAACTGTCCTCCAGAAAAGCTGTATTAGTTCATATTTCTAAACTTAGGCTTTGAGAGCACTCAGTAGAGTTATTTATTTATTTAATTTTATTTAATTTTATTTTTTTAATCTGGTATTTACTTATTTGACAGAGAGCACAAGCAGGGGGAGCAGCAGGCAGAGGGAGAGGGAGAAGCAGGAGGGAGATCCCAGGACGCTGGGATCATGACCTGAGCTGAAGGCAGATGTTCAACCAACTGAACCACCCAGGCGCCCCTCAGTGGAGTAATTTAAATTACAAAAGTAATATCCTGAAAATTTAAAGGAATGGATATGCACATACTTATGCATTCCACTTCCTAGAGATGTAACAGCTGTTCATAATCTATATGTATATACTTTCAATGCATGAACACACTGGGAAGGATCCTAAGAGGCAAGATGGTGCATGTTCCTTTGCTCAGGCTGGTCCCCGTTTTCTATTCTCTGTCCAGGTAGAACTCCTTAATCTTTTGATGCCTGTCTCCTCCATCTTTTATTCTTCCAATTCTACTTTGACCGTTAGAGTAAAGAATTCGTGGATCAATAAAGAAATTGTTTCCTGGAGCATCCTCCCTCCTGTCAGGCTCCCTGATGGCAGGGACCGATGAACACTTACACCACTTGTACTGGGCCTTGCAGTAAAGACAGCCTGAGATGGGGCTAGAGGCCTCCATCAACTCTGACTCTGATGCTTCCTACAGGTTCTCAAGACTCCTTAGTTTTTGAGTGTTTACTTCAAGAAAAGGGGTAGTTAACTTCTCCACCTGCACCTAGCAGGAGTTGGGGGGACTTTCCCAGAGGGTAGGGGTAGGAAGCAAGGTGCACAAATATGGCTTCAGGCTGACTGGCAGCTCTGAGTTACAGAGGGTGGCCTCTGGAAGAAGGTAGATTTGGGTTCCACTGTGGCACTGTTCCCTTGAGTGTTTCGTGACCTGGGCGGTTTCCCCCTCTGGGGTTAGGATTAGTTAGATAATGTGTAGAATGTCCAGAGCACCATCTCTTGCACATGGTAAGTACTCCAAAAACATAAGCTGCTATTATATTGATCTGAACTTCTCCAAATTAAGAGGGTGCATTGGAAAGTAGACCCCCTACCACCATATTTATATACCAAAGGCAACCAGAGCCCTCCCCACCCCACCTAAGCATGGATCCAGCTTCTTTGAACACAGACCTGCACTCTACTCCAACAATGAGCATGTTTAATGGGGTTCCCCTGTGGCACTGTCTCCTGCCCCCTCTGAAGTTCGCATGCCGTGGGCTCGGACCCGATACAAGCATGTGAAACGGGGGTGGCCCCAGTTGCTTAGAATCTGGATCTTCACCTTGGGAAAGGCAGTTGGGGGATCATTCTGGGGAGACAAATGGATCATGCCAAGGCCTGCTGTCCCAAGGGCTGCCTTCCTCTCCAGTCTTCCTTTGCTGTCCCATTCCTTTAGCACCCTCACCCCCAGAGACACACACCTGTAGGTGGAAAGTCTGAATCTCTGATTTCTCCACATCGAAGGTGAATTTCCCCAAGAAAACTTCAGTCTTATCATCAATCTGGAGGCCCTGGTGGGTGAAGAGTGAGTAGAGGGAACAGTGAGGCACAGGTGGGAGAGGGAAAAAAGCAACTTTATGGAGGACCTACAATGGCAGTAGTTGTATGCACGCTCTCATTTATTTTTTGGTGTTAGGGTAGTGTAGTGTGGGATGAGGGCTCCAAGAAACCAGGTTGCAGTTTAGTCCGCCAATTGTTAGCTGTGTGGCTTTGGCAAATAAGATCCCCTTTCTGAGCATTACTTTCCTCATCAGTGAGAGGGGAGATGATAGCATTTCTTAGGTTGTTGACTGGATGCAAGGAGATGATCCATGTAAAGCAAAGCACAGAATAAGTGCTCAATAAAGCCATACCTAATGTTTGGATATGATTGTAATTATAACCTATAGGCCTGAGAGGCGAGTGGTAGTATCTCCATTTTATAGATAAGAAGCAAAGACTCAGATAGTGACACCAGTTTCCATGACTGGTACTTTCTAGGCAAAATCCCCCACCTCCTTAGCCTCAGCCCCACTCACGTAGACTGCGAAGTCGCGGGGGGCGCTGTTGGCTCCCCCGGTGTGTGCCACACTGGGTGGTGGGTGCTGCAGGGTGATGTCGCTCAGTTGCACACGACCCGGTAGCCGGATCACCACCTGGCCCTGGTCGCCCTCAAAAGCCCAGCAATTCCCAGGGAACACATCTGGCTGCAGGCGAGCAGGTAGACCTTCAGAACCCACCGACAGAGCTACTCGGCCCTTCCCCGGCCTGGGCGTTGGTTCAGGTAGCCCCCCGTCCCCCCCAGCTCAACCTCTTCGTCGGCTCCGCCCAGTCGTCCACCCGGAGTCCGGGTGTCTGTCCAGCCAGATCCTGTTCGGTGCCCCAGTCCCTAGCACCACCAGGCCCCGCCCCCAACCGCTCCCATTCTCTGCCAGGCAGGGCCCCGCCCAGCGCCACGCCCTCAGTTCCGCCGGGTCCCACCTCCAGGGAGCTGTGCGGTCCTTTCCCAAGCATCCCGCCCCCGGTCTGGTTCTGGGATCCAGGTTCCAGGCCCACCTCCAGGATAACCGTTGGCGGCCGCGCGTAATTCCAGAAGCTGAAGCGATTCCAGAAGTAGGCAGTGTTCGCATCCTCATAGTCGTGTGATGTCTTTTCTAGGTCGATGGAGGCCCCTGGAGCAGGGAGAAGCCATCATTCAGAGGCTCCCAGGCCTGACAGACAGCTGGGGCAGGGTCTCCGAGGTCGGTCTCTTTGGGCCGGGCATGTGCGTAGGTCTGTCTGTGTCAATGTCTCCGCCCCTTTCCGTGTATCTGAGTCTGTCTTGCAGTGTCTCTGGGTCTTACCCACAGAGCTCAGCGCATAGTCGGGTTTCCTCACAAAGTCTTCATTCAACCTCTGGAATACAATCTTGGCCACTCTCTGAAAAGAGGGAGGGCGGGTCCTGGAGGGACGGAGCTTGCAGGCAGATTTTTCGGGGGGCAGAGTTCTGGGACTCGGTTCTCTGGGTTGGATTTTGTGGGCCCTGGGAGAAATCCCAAGTCAGGGCTCTGGGGCGGGGTTTACCGCTCGGGACCCAGGGAACGGGGCTCCGCAAGGGGTTTCCAAGGTGGACCTTGGACTGAGCAGTGTGCGGAGCCACGGGACGACACTTTGGACAGACAGGAGGCTGCAGGCCTCACCTCGCTGTTAGCTGCGCGAACGCTGGACACCTCCTTGTGTAGTTTATCCAGCTCGGCCTGGAGCTGCTGCAGTTGCTGCCCCTGGGAGCGCACGCGCTCGTGGTACTCGCTGCGGGCGGGAGGTTGGCGCGTGTGGTTGGCTCACTGTCCCCCTGGGCACTTCCCGTAAGGCCCCGCACAGAAGCGCATTTGAGCCCCCTAATCCCCCACCCCAGTAGCCCTCTTTCACCTTAGAGTCAGCATCTCCTGAGGTTCCTATTGGAAGGAGGGAGGGACAAAATACAGCGCTGCTCAGCTCCCACCCACTCTCTTCTCCCACATCAGCCTGGGAGCAGCCGGACTCAAAGGGCCTTCTTTTTGAGGACTGCCGCCCTCCCTTCCCTGACCTGCCAGGACCTCTCAGAGACCCCCAACCATCTCTGGGCACAGTCCTTCAGAAATCTGTTTATATCCCTTCCTTAGGATTAGAGCCTCCAGCGCTGTCCCCCTCCCACAAACCAAGGGGACCCCCACAATCTCCAGGGTTATACCCTGCCAACCACCCACCCTGGGATACAGTTGCCCTGACTCACATTCTCCAAAGGAGGGACCAGGTACAGCAGCCCCCACCAGAGTGCTGGAGAAAGAGGAGTGGTCTAAGGGCAAGCCGAGGGAGAGGGTTTCCCTGGCATAAACGGGTGGTGAGGAGAGAAAAGGCTTGAGGGGGGCTGCTGCATCTGAGGGGGGCTAGTGGGCTCTGAAGGGGACTGTGAGCAGCTGAAGGTGTTGAGTGGGCTAAGGGATATAGGAGAAAATGTGCCGGGTTTGGCTGCAAAGCAGCCAGGGCTGGGGCCCTAGGGGATTCTCCACCCCCTCACCTGCCAGAAAGAGGCTCAGCAGTGACACAGCCGTGAGCAGGAAGCGGATGGAACAGACCTCCCTGAAGAACCGGAGGGAGACTGAGGCCCGGGACCCTAATGCACCCCGCAGCCCCACGCCAGGTCCTAGACCCAGCTTCCGCGGACACGACTCAGCCAGGTCTGATTGAGTCAGGCTCAAGCCTCCGCGGGTCCGGCCCTGCTCCCCGCCCCATTCCCTCCCTCTGACCTGTACACAATGACCAGCACGTCTCCTACCAGGGACAGCAACACGCTCAGCACCTGCAACAGCAGGTCTGGGGAGAGGAGAGGGGGCTTAGAGGAAGGGCAGGGCTGAAGAAGGGCTCAGAGAGCGTGGGGTTTGAGGTTCAGGAGGGGCTTGGGAAGAGAGGGTTGGGCTAGGAGAATTAGATGGGGGCAAGGAGAATGAGTTCACGCTAAGAGAAGGTGGATTGGACTCAGGGAAAGGGCTGGAGACTGACATGGGATCGGGGCTCAGAACGAGCAGGGTCTCTCAGAAATGAGAACTGGAGTTCAGAGAGGGGAGCCAGAAGGTCAGAGGGTTTCCAGGCTGGCCTGGCCCGTACTCAAGAAGTTCTTGGACACGCGCGGTGGAGGCATCTCCTGCCTCAGATCCAGGGTTGAGAGAAGGTCGAGCTGATCTTCAGAGACTACGGGAGAGCCAGCCAGTTCTGCGGGAGCCCAAGGGCGCCATTGGGGCCTTGCGCAAGGCAGGTCTACTCTTTCCCCGAGACCTGGCCGCAGGTTCCCCAGGCCAGAAGCGGGGCAGCCTCCACGGGCACTGGTCCCACCGCATCCCCACCCTAGGTCTCTCTCAGCGCTCTGGGGCCCCTTGCTAAGTCAAGACGTTGATCCCCCAGCGGAACGGAGGCCCCGCCCCCAGGCAAGTCTTGGTGCTGCCCTATTTCTCTGTAGCTACTTATGCTAACACCGAGGCCGCGCCTCCTCAGTTGTGTCCAATCACAGGATTTCCCTGCCCCTTCCCAGGACCGTCCATCACACCGAGGTCCCGCCCCTTAGGGAAATCGTATTTGATGCCTCCCCTCTTCGCCCTACAGGCCCCGCCCCTTAGGAGGTGTCCAGATAGACTTAATCCCGATTCCATGCCAGGCCCCGCCCCCTCCCTAAACTCTCCCGGGTTCGACCCCGCCCGCACCCGAGGCCCCGCCCCTCACGGTTGCCGCGCCACAGGCGGTCGGCCCATTGTGGCTCCGAGGCGCCGGCTTCTGCCGAGAGCTTCCAGCCCATGTGGTTCCTCCGGGCACTCCTGCGCTCAAGGCGGGCTCACCGCAGCTCGAGCCCCGGGCTCTTCTGCCCTCGGGCTCCCCGGGCCCCGGCCCAGCTGACCGGTGCCCGCTGCTGTCCCCCGAGGTGACGCTCACTGAGCTGTTGCTGTTGTCGCTGTAGAAGTTGGGCGTGTGCTTGTGAGGGGAAGTGGCCGAGCCCGGGCGAGGGCTCCGCCGCATCCTGACCCCGGGGCGCCCTCTCACGGACGCCAAAGTTGCCGCCGCAGCCGGCAAGGCTCTCCCTCAGCGGATGTGCGCCGCCGGGACGCGACGGACCCTGTGTGCAGCCGGCGGGCCCCCCCCCTCTTGATTCAACCCTCTTGATTCAACCCTCTCCCCTGTAGCTGAGCCCGGCTGCTGACGTCATAAAGGAGCCTAGGGTCTCTACGGAACTCCCTGAGGGTGCGTCACAGAGCTAGTCGTGACGTCCCTGGGAGCCATGGCAGTCTCTTATTCTTTCCCATGTTAAAGCAAGCGATGACATCACATCACTTCCCAGAAGGCCCTATCTTATGCACTTGTCATAAAAGATTATCCCTCTTCCTGCTTAGTTTTTCTCCTCAGCTCATATCACCAACATGCTGTATATTTTACTTACATACATATCCTATCCTTTGCATGTCACACCCACCAGAACGTAAACTTTATGAAGACAGGGATTTTTGTCTTGTTCACTAGTGTATCCTCCAGGACCTGGGGGGGGGCCTCCTTGTCCCTCTCCCTCTGCCTGCTGCTCCCCCTGCTTGTGCGCTCTCTCTCTCTCTGTCTCTCTCTCTCTCTCTCTCTCGGTCAAATGAATAAATAAAATCTTAAAAAAAAAAAAAAAAGAGGAGGAGGAGGAGGCAGGGAGTCACCCAGGGCACTTCTTTTTCTTTTTTTAAGATTTTTTTAATTTATAGCGAGAGAGAGAGAATGGTAGAGAGAGCACATGAGAGGGAAGAGGGTCAGAGGGAGAAGCAGACTCCCCGCTGAGCAGGGAGCCCGATGCGGGACTCGATCCCAGGACTCCAGGATCATGACCTGAGCCGAAGGCAGTCGCTTAACCAACTGAGCCACCCAGGCACCCACCCAGGGCACTTCTAAATAAACATTTAGTTTTCTTTTGCCGGGCAAACCCTTCAGGCCCCTCCACTTATCCTAGTCCTCAGGCCAGAGAACTCTGACCTTGGGATCTGTGCTTCCCTCTCCCAAACCCATATTCACCAGAGGCCCGTGGTGTGAGAATTCAGTCCCTATCAACCACCATACCCACACTCAGACCATCCATCTTGCGTTGCAGAAAATGGAATGAGGAATCCCAGATGGTCACAGCCAAGAGACCAGAGGTTCCCACACTCCTACTGTGCAACAGAATAGAAATTCAGGTTCCCAGATACATTTTGAGATTCTACTTCAGCATTTCTTGAGTGGGTGCAGGAATGTGCACTTTTAACAACCATGTGTGTGATCCTGATTAAGGAGCACACTTTGAAAAGCAATGCAGTGCATTCTATGCACATTACACAGCTAGGCAAATAGATCCAGAAAGGCGAAAGGAGTTTCTAGGGTCCACACAGTGTATGATAGAGATTAGAATTCCAAAATCTTGCCCTCGAGCCCAATACTTTCTGTCACATCCCAACTTCTTTGGAATGTTAGGAAGAGAAAGTGACAGTTCTTAGAAGGGTTGAGGGGGAGCGAGAACTTGCCAGGCTGTGTTCCTGCCCAGAAGGGGAAGTGCCCAGGATGCCTGGGTGGCTCAGTTGGTTGAGTGTGTCTGACTTTGGCTCTGGTGGTGATCCCAGCATCCTGGGATCAAGCCCAGCATGGGGCTCCCTGCTCAGCAGGGAGTCTCCTTCTCCCTACCCCTGCTCTTGTGCTCTCGCTTGCTCTCGCTCTCTCTCTCTCCCTCTCAAATAAATAAAATCTTAAAAAAAAAAGAAGGGGAAATGCCCACATTAGTTTCCAGAGGGGTGGCATCAATACTCTGCTTGATTAGATGCCACAGAGTTTAGGGGTGAAGGGAGGGAAAGGCCAAGGCACTGCAAGCTAAGAATTCTGGTCCCCTCTCCGCCTTCCTTTGGATCCCATTGCCCCTATCTGTCAACTGGGGAGGTGAAGCCTTCCCCCAACATCTGGGGCCTTAAGGTCTAACCTGGACCTTACTTAAAAACAGAACAATCCATGCCTGATTATCTGGGAAACAGGTAGAACAGGGCTTTCCAACCCCTCTGTTGAATTGGAGAAGCTGAAGCACAAGGAGGGACTATGTCTGGCTCACGGCCCACACAGCAAGACCCAGCTCCTCTGAAGGTCTAATCTTATCTCTGCTGCTGCCTGATACATTCCTTGTACACAGGCCAAAATGACAAATCTCAGGTTCCGGAACCCACCCTGCAGTCCTTCCTCTGGATGTCCTTCTCTGATCAACTCCTGTCCTCGAAGCCCATGTTATTTTACCTATTTATTTTTTTAACTAGGCTCCATGCCCAATGTGGGCCTTGAACTCATGACCCTGAGATCAAGAGTCACATGCTCTTCTGACCGAGCCAGGCAGGTGCCCCCTCAAAAGCCCATCTTAAACGCTGTCTCTTCAGGGAAAGTGCCTCTGGCCTCCCTCCTCTTGAGTCCCTGGGTCCTGACCCTATCCTGGTCTTGATGGCAATTGCAGTCTTTCTACACTTTGTTTGGTGTTGGAATCTGTGAAGCTACTGAAAGACAGAGAACATGTCTGATTCACCTCTGTGGCTGCACCCTTCCCCTACATGGTGGCATAGCATAAGTCTTGGATATAGCAGGTGTCATTAAACAGAACGATTAAATGGATGGCCAGGATATGCACTCAACACACAGTTACAATCACACATGGGTACAGACTCCCATATACATTCATTCCTTCATTCGGTAAACGTACTGCACATCTGTTTAAGGGTTACTAACCTAAGCAAGGACCTCTATGTCCAGAAAAATGCACAATTGTTCAATATTTTATAGACAATTTCAAGAATTTTCAGACCCCCTGAAGCTTATCTATGGTCCCACTAGTAGGACCCCAAGTCCCCCCAAGACCCCAAGTTAAGAGCCTCTGGCTCCTGGTTAAGAAGTGTTCTGAACACCTGCCGTGTGCAAGCTAGGGACATACATTCAACCACTCATTAATTAAAATGTGTTGAGTGCCTACTGCACTAATGCTGGGGGCTAGGGGATTCATTTATTAACCCATCCATTTATTTAGTCAGTTTTTTGAGGGTCTACCACATACCAGACCCTCAGCGAGGCACTGAGGACAGAGAGATGATTAAGGAGCATCCTGAGACCTGTGCCTTTGAGGCCTCCTTGGCTAGTGGGGACAGACTAGGGTTCTGTCTCTTCCCTTAACTACATCTCCACCTTATTCCAGCTCCCACTTCACCAGGATGCATGCAGGTTGGAGGCTAAAGCTGGTGCAGGCGGACGACTGAGCTGACCATAGGGACCTTACCCCTTTCTCTCAGCCCTTCGGCTCCCTCTCCACCCATGACCTCCAGGCCTGCCTGTGTGTTTGACTAAAGGGCAGGGATTGCCGAACCTGCTGGGTGAGTCCAGTTGAGTCAGAGGCAAACAGGGTGAGTGGGCAGGTGGGCAGGAGGGCAGACGGGCAGAGGGAAAGCCAGTGGCCCTGGGGCAAAGGCTCTGACTGCATGTGTGTGGCGACTGAGAGGGCTGCCAGGCACCCATGACCGACAAGTGAGGCTCAGCTTGTAGGGGTGCTCTAAGGATTTTGGAACCGGGGGGCTCCCATTTCTCCATGCCCTAGGCCCCCAATGCAGTACCTAGGCATCTCTCCAGCCTGTCTCCTTCCTCCCCACAGCCCAGTTCTCTGCCTCTTTTCCTTTCTACCTTTCTTTAAGGGTGAACCCTGGGAGACTGGACCCTGGGCTGGGCGTCTGGTGTGTGTGTGTGTGTGTGTGTGTGTGTGTGTGTGTGTGTGTGTGTGATTTTTTTGTGGGGAGGGACTGATAAATGACTATTTCAATTCTGAGCAGGCTTCACCCAAAAAACGAGAATTCACTGTGGTCAAGAAGCAGATATCGGTGGGCGCCTGGGTGGCTCAGTTGGTTAAGCGACTGACTTCGGCTCAGGTCATGATCCTGGAGTCCCGGGATCGAGTCCCGCATCGGGCTCCCTGCTCAGCGGGGAGTCTGCTTCTCCCTCTGACCCTCTTCCCTCTCGTGCTCTCTATCTCTCATTCTCTCTCTCTCTCAAATAAATAAATAAAATCTTAAAAAAAAAAAAGAAGCAGATATCGGTGAGGTGAGTGGGATTGGGTCCTGGATGTGGAGAAGCTGATCTGTGCCACACCCAAGTCCCTCTTTATGAGTTGGGGGGCTTATTCCTGGGTTTTGGGAGCTGTATTCTCAGGAAGTGGGGTCAGTCTCAGGCTTGAGAAGCCAGACCCAGTCAGAATCAAGAGTGAGGGGGGATTAGTTCTTGGCTGGTAGTTTACCCTCAGATCAGCCCTAGTGTGGAGTCAACCCTGTGTTGGGGAAGGGGGAGTTGGTTCCAGGTTTGGGACATTAGTCATAGAATTAGCTCCTAGTTTGGAGGGTTGGATCCTGTTTCAGGGTTAAGATAGGCTCTGGACTGGCGGTCAGGGTCAGCCCAGTGTTGTGTATCACAAGATTCCTCCTATCCCCAGCAGTTCTGTTGGCCACGCTATGGGGCCGCTGGTCGGGGAGTGCCTGTCTGTGCAGGTGGTTAACTGCAGCTGTGTGTTCAGCCCCAGGTGAGTAGGCTTGGGGGAGCCAAGGATGCAGGTAGGGCTGGACGTGGCATGGGGCCATCCTCCTGGGTCATTCTTCTGCTCCCTGCCACACCCGCAGGTCTCTCAGGACACTGGTGATCTCCCTGCAGCAGCTACAGAGTATTGGGCATTTGGTGCTACGGGAGGCCCTAGTGGTTGAGAATCTGCGAGTGACCCCGGTGAGTCCCACCAGTCCTTAGCCTGCCATCCCCAAGCCTGAGAGTCCCTCTGAGGTCCAGACAGGAGTGATAACAAGGCCACCCAGCCAGGACTCCTTTCACTGTGGCCCCTACATGGGCTAGCCCCTACATGGGCTAAGGGCCAGGCTCCACTCTGAGGACCAGGGGTGTGGCAATGGGGGAAGAGAAGTTCTGTTCTGCTCCCTGGCCCGGGACCAGACTAAGTTCTTTTGGGAGGCAAAGATGAACATGGCTGGATTTTCCTGGTGTTTCAGGGAGGGTCATATAACCTGGTAGGAATGGACCTGGGTTCCAATCTCAGATCCACCATTTCCCAGCTGAGAACTTGGTCAAGTTATTTAGCTTCACTAAGCTGTTTCCTCATTTACATTATGTGGAGTCATAGGAAATGTTGAATTTTTCAATCAGTCTGTTGTTTGTTGAGCTCTGATTGTAAGCTGTGCCAGGCAATGAGGATTGAGTGGTGAGCACAGCCAGATAAGGATTGCCCTCTTAGAATTCTATATCTAAAGAGAGAGGCAAACATTAAACAAATATTCCACGAATAAATGCAAAATTGTCAGTGATGGGTGTTACAAAAGAGCTGGTAGGAGGGTGCCTGGGTAGCTCAGTTGGCTGAGCACCCGATTCTTGGTTTCAGTTCAGGTCATGATCTCAGGGTTGTAGGATCGAGGCCAGAGTTGGGCTCTGTGCTCCATGTGGAGTCTGCTTGAGATTCTCCCTCTCCCTTTCCCTCTGCCCCGTCCCCTGCTCGTGCTATAAATAAATAAATAAATAAATAAATAAATAAATAAATAAATAAATAAATATCTTTGGGACGCCTGCGTGGCTCAGTCGGTTGGGTGACTGCCTTCGGCCCAGGTCATGATCCCAGGGTCCTGGGATCGAGTCCCACATCAGGCTCCTTGCTCAGCAGGGAGCCTGCTTCTCCCTCTCTCTCCCTCTGCTTGTGCTCTCTCTGTCAAATAAATAAAATCTTAAAAAAAAAAAAAGACTAAAAAAAGAGCTGGTAGGGGGTTGGGAAAGTGTGTAACAGAGGGATGTAACCTACCTGGGGGTCAGCTAGGGTCTTTCCCTGACCCTAGGGGGGGTCTACTACTTCCCTTCCCTGAGGAAGTAGTGGTTGAACTTTGAATGGAAGGATGATAAGAGTTAACTAACTTCCAGTGCTCTGAGAGAGTATAACTGGGGTGCAGGGCAGGAGCAAACCCCATATGAGACAGGGCTGGAAAGGTTGGCAGGGACCAGACCATGCAGAACAGTGAAGCCACAGTCATGAATTTCCAAGAGCAATAAGAGAATTCTGGAGTTGTGTTTGGCCCCTTCAAGAGGTAACTAGCACATGCTAAGTTCTTAATAAGTTGTCAATATTATTAATGACCAGAGAGGAACCACAAACTCATCACAGATGCAGGCCAGGAAAAGGCATTGTCTTTGGACTTCTTTTAGCTCCAGGCAGTTTGAGGGGCGCTGGGGCGCACTGTGTGTTTGGTTTCAGATACAGGTGGAGTCTTGACCTGAAGTCTCAGCCCCCAGAGGGTACAACTGGAGCCAGGGCAGAGGAGGATTTTGGAGCATCCATCCGGGACAGGTACCCTCCCCAACCTCCTGCCATCTAAGCAAGGCCAGATTGTCCCAGCCCAGGCAGGTCGTGGGAGGGAGAGTGGGACCTGGATCTGCTGGATGTGGTGACCCTCGGGCCTGTGCCGCCCAGGCTGCAGCTCTGTAGTCACGCACAGCCCCTCACTCCTTTCATTTATCCTTCTTCCAGCTCAGAACTGATCATCCCCAATGTGGGCTTCCAGGAGCTGGAGTAAGTACATGGGGATGATCTCGGATCACCAAGTCAGTCTTGGGATTAGGAGTCAGTGGCACAGGGTCAGTCCCAGGGTCTGGGATCAGTATTCAATCAATTCTAGGGTGAGAAGTCAGTCCTAGAATCAGGAGTCAATTCTGGAATTAGGGGTCCCAGGTTAGGGGTCAGTCCTGCAAATAGTGGGTGGGGTCAGTCCAATGGTCAGAAGTCAGTCCTAGGGTCAGGGAAGTCAAGGGGTGCCCAGAGATGGGTGACAGGTTCCAGACATGTCCCTTGAAGGCCTTTCCTATCAGGCCGGGGAGGCCCGGCTGGAGCGGTGGGCAGTGGCATTGGGCCACAGGCTAGCTCGAGGCCTAGCTCAGCAGGATGATGAACACAATGAGCTGGAGCTGGAGCTGGAGGACGAGACTGATGTGGCGCTTTCTGGTGTCGTGTTCAGCCACCTCAAGAGGTAACTTGTACCCACTGCTCACCTGCTCCCACACCCACCAGTGTGTCAACCTCACACGCTTATACATGTAGGCCTGTGCTCATCCACACTCACAATCACACGATCCCAAGGTGTGGGTGAGGAGTGGATATCCTGGGGCCAAGGGTCACTTACTCCTAGACATACACCCTGCTCCATTCACGCACACAGTTACACTGGCACACGTGGGGCTTCTGGAGCCCACTTAGGGGATGAAGGCTTGATAAGGGTAAGGAATTTTGTCTCTTTTGTTCACTGCAGTGTCCCAGGGCCTAGAATAGGGTTGGCACATAGTAGGTTTTCAACAAATCTCTGTTGAATGAATGAATGGTCTCAGGGCTCCAGGAATGAGTCAAATTCTGGGTATATGGTTGAGATGGATGCCAGACAGACTGAAAGCACTCAGAATCCAGTTCAGAGGGAGAGGAGGTCTTATCCGTAGCACTGAGCAAGAGTGTGTAGGTGGTCCGGGAGAGAAAGTGAAGTGAGAGCTGACCTTGTCCTTCCAGGCAGCCGAGCTCGGGGCCTGGACCGAGGGGATCCTTTCCAGGTGTCCAGAGCTCACGACTTCCAGGTACCGCTCTCCCTCTGGGCCCCAACTCTTGGGGAATACCACCTGCTCTCCACACACTTGGGTTTCCCCCCTACTTTGGCAGGGGATGGCTTCCTTTTCTCTTGCTCCTGCCCCCTTCAGGTGGGGGTCACAGTGCTCAAGGCCCAGAAGCTGGTAGAAGTCAACATTAACCCCTATGTGGCAGTGCGTGTTGGGGAGCAGCGCCGAGTGACTGCCACGCAGCGCGGGACTAACTGCCCCTTCTACAACAAGGTGCGTGCGACTAAGGAAGAGTGGGGCCTGAGAGAACCGGTGGGACCCAGGATTTACCCTGTCTGCGGAGAGGGCGTGGCCTAGGTGGAACGGAGCAAGGGCCTGAGGTTAAGAGGGGCCCCGTGAGGGAAAGGGTGCCAAGGGGCGCCAGGACGGGGAGGGGGCGTTCTCTTTGCAAGAGGCAGGGGCCAGCTGGCGTGAACCCTTCACATATACTTTCTCTCACCTCTCGTTACCCCACTTCAACCTAGTACTTGCTCGAATTTCATGAGACCCGTCTTCACCTCCAAGACTTGCTGCTGGAGATCACGGTGAGGCGGGTAGGAATAAGAGGTATCCGCCAGAGAAAGGGGGATGCCGAAGTTCCAGAACTAACCCCACCTTCCCCCAGGCTTTCCATTCGCAGACCCTCCCCTTCATGGCCTCCCGGATAGGAACCTTCAGGATGGACTTGGGCATTATCTTCGACCAGCCAGGTACCGAACCCTCCCCTCCTTTAGACTCATCTGCACCGACAGGGGAAATTGACCCTCTGGGCCCTGATCCCTAGATACTAACTTCGGGGACAGAAGCCTCTTCCTAAGGCTCACCTCCAGGCACTCCCGCTCCTCCCTACCTAGTCGGACATGAACCCGGGTCAGCGCAGCCCCACGACTGCCCCGTGCAGCCCGCGGGTCTCCCCTGACCCGTGGCTCGCCCCTCCGCCCCCAGATGGCCACTTATACCAGAAATGGGCTCCGCTGCACGATCCCCAGGACACCCGTGCCGGGACCAAAGGCTTCGTCAAGGTCACTTTGTCCGTGCGGGCGCGCGGGGACCTGCCCCCTCCGCTACCAGCCCCGGGCCCCGGGCACAGTCCGGACATCGACAAGGGAGCTGGGGTGAGGGCGAGTGGGGAGGAGGAGGGGGTAAGGAGGACCGGGCGTGGCCTCAGGGAGGCGGAGAGGGAGAGGGGCCGAGACGGCGGCACCCCCCCCAACCCGGCCTCAGCGCGGGGCTCCCCTAGGAACCTGCTCCTGCAGAGCCGGGTGCCGGCCTGGAGGACGTGGGCGCGGCTGCGCATGCGCGTGTTCCGCGCCGAGGGGCTGCCGGCGCTGCGCCCGGGGCTGCTGGGGAGTCTGGCCCGCGCCTTGCAGGACCGGCGCGTCCTCATGGACCCCTACGTGCGCGTGTCTTTCCTGGGGCAGCAGGTAAGTCCCTCCCGTCCCCACTCGGCCGAGGCTCGGGCCCTGGTGCCGCGCTGACCCCTCTCCGCCGGCCTTCGGCGCGGCCCTCAGGGCGAGACGTCGGTGCGCGGCGAGGCGGCTGCGCCCGAGTGGAACGAGCAGCTGAGTTTCGTGGAGCTCTTCCCGCCGCTGACGCGCGGCCTCCGTCTGCAGCTGAGGGACGACGCACCCCTGGTCGATGTGGCCGTCGCCACGCACGTGCTGGACCTGAGGCAGATCTCACACCTGGGCTGGCGCGGGTGAGCGCATTTAGCCAGCGTCTGCTGCGTCCGCCTCGCCCGGCCTGCCCTGGGTCCCGCGCCCGACGGCAAACGCCACCCCGGAGGTCCCGCTCCGCTTAGAGAGTTCGGGCCACCCCTAGTAACCTGTGCTCCAAGCCGGCCCCTCCCTTTGGAGCCTCACCTGTTGCCCCCAGACTACAAACCCCGCTCTCGGGTTGCCTCTGGTGACAAAATCCTTAGTACAGCCGCTTCTCCAGTCACCACGCCAGTGTGCTCTCCCTACAGAAGTACACGTACAGGAAACAATCCCAGTCACATACCTCATCGGTTTCCCCAGACCCTCAGGGGATCACCCGCGGCTCCGCCCCAATCGTGACTCCACCCCCACGGCTCTGGCTCCGGCCCTAGAGCCACAGCTCCTATGTCCCTAGCGCCTTTGGGAGCTGGACTGGTTTAGAAGTGGCTTTCGGGTCTTGGTCCGTAGCTGTCGGTCCGCAGCTGTTCGCAGACTTTACTCTCGGAGCCGCCAAGGCCCTATCCGACTCCCCGCCCCCTTGGATTTGCAGGAGATAAGGGTGTGCCGCATAGACTGACCTTGTGCCCATCTGCCCCATGCTCCCCTCCAAAACGCTGTTCTTGTCTCCCACCTCGGGGTTTAACCCCACCTTCGGCACGGCATTGGTGGCTCTCTATGGATCTCCCCCCAGCGGGGGGCTCCTGGATGGTCTTCAGTCTCAATGAAGGACTTGACCAAGGCATTTGGCTTCGTGGCAGCCTGCTGGTGGCTGTGTCCATGGAAGTGTCCGAAGGGAGAGCTGAACCTGAGCCTCCCCAGGCCCCACAGGGACCCAGATTATCCCGGCTCATGAAAAAGAAGAAAGCCATGTGGGGCCAGACCCCAATGGGGTCCCACAGCACCTGGTTGCCAGCTCCAGTGGAGATGGTCCTGAGATTCCTAGTGCCATCAAGGTGGAGGTGGAGGAGTTGCTGCCTCTGCCAGAGGTGGGGGCTGGGGTTTAGCAAAGCCACAGGGTTAGTCTCAGCTCTGGGGTGTGTAACTGGCTCCCAGGCATTTGACACAGAAAGTGGAGTCTGAATTTTGGGGTCTGGATAAAGAATGCAGTGTGTGTATACATGCGCTCTTGTGAATATACATATGTGGGGAGGGGGCTGACCAGTCAGAAGATACTTGTAGTGACCTATCTAGGCCTTGGTTGCCATGTCTTTCAGTGGGCATTGTGGCCAAGCAAAGTCCGGGTTGCAACCTGGGTAGGTGGGGGCTGACTGCAGACTGACCCTCCTTCCTCAGAATGCCCTGGCGCCCTTGCAAGATTTCCTGCTCCTTGGTGTGCTTTTCGAGGCCACCATGATTGACCCTGCCTTGGCCTCCTAGCCCATCAGCTTCAAGATCTCCATTGGTGTGTGGCCTAGCTGGACCCCTGAGGGTCACAGGTTTGAGGGTGGTGACTCTTGTTCTGGACTGAGGCCCCTGGAAGGGACAGTTGACCCTCAGTAAGGGGTAGGTTCTGAATTTTATTGAAGTAGAAGAGGTGTGAAGTAGGGGTCAGCCCCTCAGCCTGGTGCCCCCTGACCATTGCTGCTCTGGCAAGCCGCACAGGCCACCAGCGGGAGGAGCAACTGGGCCGAGGGTCCAGAGCCGGGGAGGCAGCAGAGGGCATGGAAGCACAGCCTCTGCTGGAGACGGTCGTGGGAGTCGGGCCAGTGGAGGAGGAGGAGCTAGGGACCCCTGCCCAGCGGCCTGAGCCCATGGACAGCAACGGGTAAGTGTTCCTGGTGGCTGGAAGGGAGGGCGTTGGGAGGTCCCCAGCGGCCCACTACTGCCCCTTGCCCCCTCTGCTCTCCTCTGCCCCGCACAGGCCGTACTTCTGCTTGCCCCTGCGTCACCGCAAGCCATGCGTGAGAATGTGGAGCCGCTGGGAGGATCACACGTGGCGCCTGCAGAGCACTAACTGCGTATGGAAAGTGGCCGAGAGGCTGGTGAGGGCGAGGTGGGCGCCCACAGGGAGAGGCCAGCACGTAGGGGTGTCGGGAAGACGGTGGCCTTTGAAGGGAGCTCCGGGGCAAGGCTAATAGGTAGAGCATGAGGGAGCCAGCACCTCGCAGGTGCAAGGCTAGACAGCCAAGGAGCACAGCACTGGGCAAACTGAGAAGGCCAGAAATTGTGGGAAGACAGGGCTTCAGGGCTGCTACATCCAGGAAGGGGCCAGGCGAAGGACGTGGGTAGAGCTGCTGGGGGTCCAGCCCCCCAGACGTGGAGCCAGCAGAGAGCTAGAAAAAAGGAACCATGAACCAGGTGAGGCTAAAGAAGCAAAGGGCCCAGAGGTGCGGCCGTGAGTGGGCCGGGCTCTGGTGGGCGGGTGTGTGTGTGTTCTAAAAGAGGTTGGACTCCTGACTCTGACCCTGGGGCCCTGTTGCACAGGACCAGGGGCTGCAGGGGGTTGAGATTCTGCAGCACAGGCCCGGGCCTGGCGCCTACACATGGCTGAAACAGGCGCTGGAAGAGCTGGTGGCGGGGAGCAGGTGATCTGGGGGCCTCCGCCTCACTGCGGCGGGTCACCCTGCCAAATTCCAGGGTCAGGGAGGCTCTCCGCGGCTGTTTGGAGCCAAGGCGGCTGGAAGCTGCGTTTGCTCAGCACTTTTACAGAAGAATGAGAAGGAGATGATTATCTGTATCAAGGGAACTTGATGGAAATTATTGGGGGTTAGGCCCTTCCGCTCCAGTAGGCTCCCTTTCTCCCTCTTCTAGAGACTTAAGCTCCCTAACCCGCCCTCCCCTCAGATCTCCCCTGCCTCTTTTCTCCACACTTGTTCCAGCTCCTGACTTCCCCTCCTTCTTCATGGAGAAAATAGGAGCCTCGTCTTCCTCCACCCAGTCTACCGCCTTGCCAGCTCTGCATCCATCTGCTCACTCCCCCTCCTGCTACAGCAGAGGAAGGGTCTCTGCTCCCATAGCCATGGCTGTGATCTTGATTTCATCTCTCACCTACTGGAGGAATTAGCTCTGCAGTTGTCCACTTTCTCTCCTGCAGCATCAACTGGTCCCTAGTTACCAGGTCATTACTGTAACCACATATACTTGTTCTGGTGACTTCCATCTTTGACCTTCACTGCCCTGGATTCTATAACCTGCTCCAGGTACTTGAGTGTTTTTCTGATCCTCTTCTCAAAAGATTTATTAATCCATTTAATAAATGTTTATGGCACTTACCATGCCAGACACTGTTTTAGGTATAGGAATAACAGTGAAAAAGCATTCTTGCCAACAAAAAAATCCTAAAATTTATATTTTGGTGGGGGATAGGGTGGGAGTTGGATGGAAACAGATAAAAAACATGTAAACAGCAAGGAAGACATAAGAATTATGATAAGGATAGTGTTAGGGAGAAAACAAAGCTAGGAAATATTAGAGAGAGGTGTTGCAATTTTAGAAAGGATGGCGAGGAGAGGCTGTTGTGAAGTTGACATGAAGAAACCGAAGGAGCAAGCTGTATCTGTAAGGGTGTTCCAGGCAGAAGGGACAGCGTGAGCAAAGGCACTGTGGTGAAACATGCCTGGTGTGTTTGAGGAGAAGGAAGGAAACCAGTGTGAATGCAGCAGAGTGAGCAGAGTAGATGAGGCTGCAGGGTGTGGGGTGGGGGGAAGGAAGATGATGGTGGGGAGAGGCATGTGGAAGCCTCACTGGCCATTCTAATGACCTTGGCTTCTTCTCTGAGTTAGATCAGGAGCCACTGACGGTTTTGAAAAGAGAAGGGATATGCTCTAACTTACCCTTAAAAAGGGTCAGTGGCAGAGGGGTGATATAAGAGATGAAGCAAAGAGATTACTAAAGAGGGCATTGTAATAATCCAGGTGACCAATAATGATGAATCTAGGGTGGTTGCAGTGGACATAAAGTGACATGAATGGATTCAAGAGCAATTTGAACTTTGGAGGCGACACCTCAGGACTTGTGAATGGAAAGTATAGGGGATGAGGAAAATGTGCAAAGAGTCATGAATGACTCTCAAGATCTTGGCTTGCACAACTATATAGATGGTGCTATTTACTGAGTGATGGAAAACAAGAGGGAGAAAGTCTGATGGGAACAAAGGGAATATCAGAAGCTCATTTTGGGGTATGTTAACTTTGAGATGTCTATTAGACTCAGAAGCAGAAATGTCTGCTAGGCAGCTAGCTGTATGAGTTGAGTTCTGGGGAAACTTTTAGGCTAGAAATGAAAAATAGCAAGCTGTCAACACATAGATGGAACTGGATAAGATTACCTAGGGAGCAGAGAAAAAAGAAATCTGAGGAACTGGAGAGCTCTGGCATGCAGAGGTAGGGTGAAAGTTGGACTCAGTCAAGGGCCTGGTTGTAGGTGGGTTGTAGGTGGACACTTTTCTGCCCTCAGTGTCAGTGGATGCAGTTGATTCCACCCTCCTCTTGGAAGACTCTGCTGTTGGCTTCCATGCCCCTGGTTTTCCTTCTGCTTCCCTTGCCATTCCTTCTCTTTTGCTGGCTCCCTCTCTCTTCTTGTACTTGTACATATTGCAAATGTTTGTGCGATTATGTCCCAGGGCTTCACTGTATCTTTTCTCTGTCTACATTCTCTACATCTCCCAAAGAGTAACCACCCTTAATCCAATTTAATTCCTTGCTTGATTTTCTATACGGTGCGATTACACTGTTTCTATTTCACTTTACTAAAATTATTTTTTTACTGAAATTATTCTTTGGCAAGGAAATTTCAATGAAAGATTTGTCCATATCATATTTCACTATTTATAGCTTTGGCCAGTGTGGTTTTCTTTTGTGGCTATTATTTCCATCAGATCCAGTTTCTGTGAATCCAATCTTATGGATCTAAATCTTATCAAGAAGATTTGACTCAAGATTTATTTTGTTGATTATTTCTACCAATGGAAGTCTTGGGAGCAAAGAGCATTAGTCAGCTAAAAGTGTAAGCTCTGGGAGCAGTGTTAGGTGAAAAATCCTTGGAGTTATTTATTTTATATATTTTTGAAAATTTCCATAATAAAAACTGAAGAAATCATCATGGGTCATAAAGGGCCCAAAATATTATGTCTCAAAAATCATTTGGGGTGCCTGGGTGGCTCAGTCCATTAAGTGTCTGCCTTTGGCTCAGGTCATGATCCCAGGGTCCTGGGATCGAGCCCCATATCGGGTTCCCTGCTCCACAGGGAGTCAGTTTCTCCCTCTCCCTCTGCCCCTCCCCTCTACTTGTGCTCTCTCCCTCTCAAATAAATAAATAAAATCTTTACAAAAATCATTTTACTTTACCCAGCAAATATTTTTTCAGCATCGATTAGGTGCCAGGGCCTGAGGGTACAGTGGTAATCAGAATTAAGTCCCTGCCCTAGGGACTTTCTATTACCTTTTATTTGGAGAGACAAATAAAGCAGACTATGAGGATAGAGAAAGTGGCTGGGGCTGTTTACGTGGGATGATCAGGAACAGTCTGAGAGGAGGTAACATTTGAAGAGAGGCTTGAATGGAGACGGGAAGTGAGCCATGCAAAGATCCAGGGGCCAAACATTCTAGCAGAGGGAGCAGCTAATACAAAGGCCTGGAGGTGGTGATGGGCTGGGTGTATTCCTGGAGGAGCAGAACAGCCCGTGTAACGGGTGGGCTGTGCATGAGGGGAGAGTAATATTTGATGAGGACAGGGAGATCAAGGGAGACTGATTATGTAGGGCCTTTTGAAGAATTCTGTTGTTTACTCTGAGGTGAGAAACCTCTGGAGAGGAGTGAAATAGTCTGGAAAAGTGTTGACAAGATCACTCTGGATGCTGTACTGAGACTATTCAGGGGGAGTGGGGGAAGAGTAGACAGCAGACATGGTAAGAGCAGCTAGGAGGCTGTTGCAGTAGTCCTAGGTGGGAAATGATGGTGGCTTGGACTCGGGCGGTGCTAGGAAAGGAGACAAGTGGTCAGATGCTGAACATATTTTGAAGGTAGAGCCTAAATAATATGCCAATGGATCCATGTGGAATGTGAGTGAAAGAGCAGTGAAGGGTTTCTCTGAAGTTTTGAAGTAAAGCAGGGTTTTTTGGGGGGTGGGGGGTAATTGGAAATCGTGCACTTGGTTTGAGCTACCTCTGGTCAATTTGGGGACTGTCAGGCACAGCCCATCTGAGCCTTTAGTGTGCATTGGAATCCGCCAGGGAATCAGCATGCAGGTTCTAGCAGCAGGTCTGGGGTGGGGCTGGTACTGTGTTTCTAATTAGGTGGTGCTAATGCTGTTGGTCCTGGGCCAGCCTTGAGTAGCCAGACAGTAGATAGATACATACTAGTGCATTCTGGGGCTCTAAGGGGAGGCTGGCCTCTGAATTCGGGAGTGGTCCACATACAGAAGCCATGGTTGGCTTAGGAACGTGAGAGAGAGGGGCTGTGAGGAAGTCTGTGGATGGGAGGCCTGCTCTGAGGGAGGTGGCCCCCAAGGGTCAGCGTTCCCTCCTTTGACTCCCACCTGCCATGCCTGCCTCTGCTCGCGGCAGACAGTTCTGTCACAGTGCTGAGCGCAGGACAATGACCCGGCCCAACGCTCTGGATTGCTGCTGAGGGAAACTGCTGGTGTATAGCCTCGTACGGTCTGGGGAAGGGGGACCGGGGGCACCTAGCTGGGGCCCTCCACTCATGTTTTCTTCCTGCCCTTCCAGAACCTGTTGGCAAAGCAAGGACTGCGGCTTCTACGGGGTCTGAGACAGGGCAATGTGCAAGAGAAGGTGGCACTGGCCAAAAAGCTCTTGGCAAAACTGTGCTTCCTGGCCCAGGAGGTAACACTGGGCCACCATTTCCCTACCCTGAATACCCTGGTGGTGATGATTGCCCAACAGAGATTGATGCACAGTTACTACTGAGCTGTACACTTAAAAATGGTTGCAGTGGTAAATTTTATGCTACCCGTATTTTATCACACACACACACAAAGAAGTCAGGTTGGACTTTGAGGTTGCCTGTGGGGCATCCAGGGGAGAGATGTCTAGGAGGCAGATGGCCACATGGATCTGGGGTTTATGGGTCTGTGTCAGGGCTATGTTGGGTATTTTGTCCATCTGTCCAGTGGAAGCTGTGGGAGCAGGTGGTCTCAGCTCTATCCGTGACCCCATTCTCTGCCCGCAGCCCCAGCCACCCCTCCCAGATGTGCTGGTCTGGATGCTCAGTGGGCGGCGCCATGTGGCCTGAGCCCGGATCCCTGCTCAGGATGTGCTGTTCTCTGTGGTCGAGGAGGAACGGGGCCGGGACTGTGGGAAGATCCAGGGTCTACTGCTCACAGTGAGGGGGTGTGGGTTGCTGGAGACTGGAGTGGGGTGAAGGGCACAGGGTAGAGACCTGTGGTTCCCAACAAGGAGTCCCCAAAGTCTTTTTTTAATGAAAAAAACTTTATTTTTATTTAAAAATTTTTTTCAATTAAAAGAAATTTTTTTAAAGTTAAAAATAGTGTTTTATTTTAATTTTTAAAAGTATACCTTTTCAGTTATCCCAAAAGCCAAAAGAGGTTGTGCCTTTACCTAGGTCCCCTTTGATGTGAGATAAACACCAAGTTTTGAGAGCTCTGGGCCTACACTGGCCCTTTGGCTGCCTGGGCTCTGACAGACGGGCAGGTAGTAAAGATGGGAGAGTGACTAGTCATTTCCTTATAAGTACAGCTGGTTTGGGGCAAAATGTTTCTAAGTGAGGTGTCCCCGGAATAGATGCCAACAGGGGTCCCGAGTGCTGAGGAGCTGTGGTTGTTGGGGTAGGGGACAGGGAATCTAAATGTTTTGGGACGGAGGGGACTGAGGAGGTAAGTGTGGGGTGTGGGAGTGCACAGTTTGGGGGTGTGGGGTTTGGTATAGGAAGTAAGTGTTGGGGCAGGAAGACTAGGGAATGGGAGTGTTCAGGGTCATGGGGTACTGGATGGAGGGCAGGAAGTGGGATGAAAGGGTAGGGTACAGGGAGTACTCTTTGGATTTGGCATCGGGGAATGATCTATCGATACAGAGAGTGTGGGCATGCCCTGGGGGAGCAGGGGCTGGTCTAACTGGGGTAATAAGAGGCAGACGCTATCATGCCACCTCCCTACAATAGGCACCTGGGGCAGCTCCTGGTGAGGTCTGTGCCAGGCTGGAGCTCTTTCTGTGGCTGGGGCCGGGTAAGCAAGCCAAGGCCTGCACCTCAGAGCTCCCCTGGGACCTGCTGCCCGAGCCCTCCGAGGGGCTGCCACACCACCTGTGCTGGGATGGCGAGTATAGGGCCCAGCTCAATATTTGCCCGAGGTGTGAGGCTAGAAGCCCAGCTGGGGGCAGGGGTAGGGGCCTTGGGGCCAGGGACTCCAGTGGTCCGCTGAGCAAACATCTTTGTCTTTTCCCCACCCCAGACTTCAGCTACTTCCAGCCCCGAGCTCACTTGTACCAGGCCCGAGGGGTGTTGGCAGCAGATGACAGTGGGCTTTCAGACCCCTTTGCTCGAGTCCTCCTCTCTACCCAGTGCCAGACCACACGGGTGAGGCCTGAACTGGGGTGTGGGTTGGGGGGGCTCCAGGAGAAATTGTGGGGTAAAGGCTGAGCATTTCCTCAGGCCCTAAGTCTGTCTTCCTGCCCTGGATTTTCAGGACAGGATACTGGTTTGGACTACCCTGATTTAGGGGGTCGTATAAAACTGGAGGGCCTTCAGGGCGAGGAATTGTTTTCCGGGGTTGACTGTAGGACTAGCCCCAAGGGCGGCAGATTACAGTTAGGGGGACCAGGCTGGGAGGGCAGGCTCTAGCCCCAGTCTGAAGGGCACTCTCATCTTTATCACACTCTCCCTCCTTTTGTGATAAACAGCTGCTTAAGGTACTACTTTAGGGCAAGAATGCTCACCTGGGATGTATGTTGGGAGATTCTTTGGATGCCTGCCTTTGACTCCCTCTCTGCATGGCCCCCAAGGTCCTGGAGCAGATGCTGAGCCCCCTGTGGGTTGAGCTCTTGGTGTTTGATCAGTTGATCATAGACGGGAGGAGGGAGCATCTGCAGGAGGAGCCTCCATTAGTGGTCGTCAATGTCTTTGACCACAATAAGTTTGTGAGTGTGGCCTGGGCCCTACCTGTGTTTCCACCCCTGAGCGCCCCCACTCCTCATCTTGATGCCCCCCTCCCCTTGCTCCTGAGCGTCTTCTACTTTTGTCTTCACGGCCCTGCTCTCCACAGGCGCCCCCCTGTGTTCCTGGGCAGGGCACTGGCTGCCCCAAGGGAAAAGCTGATGGAGGACCCTTACCAACGCCCTGAGCTGCAGTTCTTCCCCCTAAGGAAGGGGCCCAGGGCAGCCGGAGAGCTCATTGCCACCTTTGAACTCATTGAACTGGACTACAGCGGCCAGCTCGAGGTCAGGGTATCCTGGCTTAGCCGGCACAGGCTGTGGACTCCTCTTGTTATTCTTTCAGGTGGTCCAGCTCCAGAGATTATGGAACATATCCTGGGGTTACTCCTCCAAATACTTTGCCCCCAGAGAATGCAAGCTGCAGATCTGTCCTGGGGTCACCTCACTGGACCCCCTGACTTCAGGGAACATTAGAAGCAGACACACTGTAGGTTCACCTTGCCAGACTTCCAGCCCTAGAGACCCGAGACTGCAGGTGGATCCTCGTGCTTCAGACGCCCACCCTCCCTTCCTGTACCTGGCTGTTTCCTGGGATGCTCCCTTCCTGCCCATCCAGCCTTGCCCAGTTCCTCTGGCTTGAGATTTCACTGGCAGCTCTCAATGTCCCCTCCCTAAGCCCAGATCTCCCTCCTTTGGCCTGCTTCCTCCGTGATCTCTGATCTCTTGCCCCCTGCAGCCCTCCGTGCCCAGTGATGTAGAGCCCCAGGACCTGACACAACTGGTTGAGCACCTCTCCGGACGCCTGTCCCTGCGATCTGATGTGCGTCCAGCGCTCAGGGAGTTCTGTGTTGAGGTATTGCCGGGCACACTCACATCCCCCCCATCCCCACCACACGCACATCTGGGTGCCCTCTGTCAGATGCAGGCCACTGAATTTCTCACTTCCTGACCCCAGGTGCTGTTCTGGGGTCTGAGAGGCCTTGGCCGTGTGCATCTGTTCGAGGTGGAGCAGGCCCAGATTGTGCTGGAGGTGGCTGGGCGACGTGTGGAGTCAGAGGTCCTGGCCAATTACCATGAGAACCCCAATTTCACTGAACTCGTCAGGCTGAGTGTCACATCTGACAGTGGTGAGGACGTGGGCTGGGAGCAGGAAATGCTGGACTAAGAAGTGAAAGGGCAGTGGGATGGTGAATTCCCAGCCAGTTATCTTAGATTAATCAAGGGATCAACAAACTTTCTGTAAAAAGCCAGATAGTAAATATTTTAGGCCATATAGTCTCAGTTGCAATTACTTACCTCTGACTTAGTAGCATGAAAACAGACATAGACAGCAAGTAAATGAATAAGTATGACTGTGTTCCAATAAAACTTTATTTACAAAAACAGGCAGTGGGCCAGATTTGGCTTGCAGGCTATAGTTTGCTAATCTCTGGATTAATCCATGAACTGGTGGTGCTCTCTTGGCTCTGTTGAATGAGTGGGTTAGGTAAGTGTCATGAAGTATAGGTCAAAAGGAATCTATCTAGTCTCTGAGACACCAGGGGCTAAGAAGAAAGATGCATCCTTTGTGTATTTTGTAATTCTTGTAGTATGGACTTTGGACTCAAATTCTGAGAATGCCACTTAGGAGCTTGTCAGATCACTTGTCTTAGTTGAGCTTTAGTGTTTGTTTGTTTAAAGGAGTAACAGGTACAAAAGAAAAAAAGATTGAAGATGATACACCAAATGCCTCCTTAGAGGAGTGCTATGAGGAGCCAGTGAGGGAAAGGATCTTGGTGAAAGGGTTTGTAAACTGAAGAGTGATGTGCCTGGGTGACAAAGTGTAGTGGTTCCAGACTGCAAGGGGGTAAAACCCCACAAGAACAAACAAAGAACAAAAACAACAAAAACCTTAACAGTTTCTTGACTCTGTTTCACATGTAGGAGTTTTCAGTTTGAAAACTTGATTGTGCTTGTAAGAGGGTGAAGCTGAAAGCAGTTTGGTCACTGAACTTCTAGGGAGTGTTTCCTTTCATTTCCCATCTCATCATGCAAAGTGAGGAATATCCCTCTCTCCGTTGTGCACTTGAAAAGAATGCCTGAGCATTCTTCCCATGTTGGGTAGAATGCTCTATGGATGTCAGGTCAAGCTGGGTTGATAACATTATGTAAGCCTTAAAGAAAGCCTTCCTGGGGATTTTCTGACTAGTTCCATCCATTGTTGAGAATATGCTATTGAAATCTCCAACTATTATTGTTAAATTGTTTTCCCTCCCTTTAATTTTGTTGCAGTTTACTTCTTATATTTTGAGGTTCTGTCGTTAGGTGCATATATGCTTACAATTGTTATAGCTTCCTATGAATTGATGTTTATCATTATAAAATGTCCCTTTTTGCCTCTAGTAAATTTTGTGTCTTAAAGTCTATTTTGCCTGATAGTATAGCCACTCCAGCTCGCTATGGTTACTGTTTGCATATCTTTCGCATGTATCTTTCTTCATTCTTTCCCTTTCAACCTATATTATGTGTCTTTCTAAAGAGTGTCTCTTAGACATTAGGTAGTTGCATCTTTTTTTTTAAAGATTTATTTATTTGAGAGAGAGAAAGCGTCGCAGGCAGAGGGAGAGAGAGAATCTCAAGCAGACTCAGCACTGAGCATGGAGTCTGATGTTGGGCTTGATCCCAAGACCCTGAGATCATGACCTGAGCCAAAATGAAATCAAGAGTCAGACACTTAACTGGCTGAGCTACCCAGGTGTTCCAGTAGTTGCATCTTTTCTTTTTAATAAAGATTTTATTTATTTATTTGACAGAGAGACAGCGAGAGAGGGAATACAAGCAGGGGGAGTGGGAGAGGGAGAGGTGGGCCTCCCGCTGAGCAGGGAGCCCAATGTAGGGCTCGATCCCAGGACTGTGGGATCATGACTGAAGGTGAAGGCAGACGCTTAACGACTGAGCCACCCAGGTGCCCCCATTATAGACTTTCAAGTTGGGAGGGGGTTAGGGATAGCATAAATCTCGAAGGAATTTGGAAGCAAGGTTTCCAGGATTTGAAGGTCTAGTTGTTGTTAGGAAAAGGGCATTTATTACTGTTTAATAACAACCTCAGTCATGGGGCGCCTGGGTGGCTCAGTTGGTTAAGCATCTGCCTTCAGCTCAGGTCATGGTCCCAGGGTCCTGGGATCCAGCCCCACGTCAGGCTCTCCGCTCAGCGGGAAGCCTGCTTCTCCCTCTCCCACTCCCCCTGCTTTTGTTCCCTCTCTCGCTGTCTCTCTCTGTCAAAAAGAAAAAAATCTCAAAAAACCCCCAAAAAACTTCAGTCATGAGATCCTTCAGGTGTCGATCAGTGGGCTGTATGCTTGGAGGATGATGGCTAAGATATATCTTGGGAGGTAGAGATAAAGGAAGTTTCCCAAGGGATTTTTTTTTTAAGGTAATGCATACACTTGCCCATCTTTTATTTTTTTTTTTTTTAAAGATTTTATTTATTTATTTGAGAGAGAGAGAATGAGAGATAGAGAGCACGAGAGGGAAGAGGGTCAGAGGGAGGAGCAGACTCCCTGCCGAGCAGGGAGCCCGACGCGGGACTCGATCCCAGGACTCCGGGATCACAACCCGAGCCGAAGGCAGTCGCCCAACCAACTGAGCCACCCAGGCGCCCCCCAAGGGATTTTTATATGTTAAAGAAGATTTACAGGATCCTGGAGGTCAGTCTAATGTCAGGCTAGGGTTGCCTTTTGCCTCTCGCAAAGGATTAGCAACCAGGCAGTTAGTTGAGTGTGGAGGAAGGTCACTCTGCCTGTCTTAAGTACTTGTTAATGGGCTGCAAAGGAAACTTCATTTTTTTCTACATTTCTTTAGCCTTTGTTTTCACATCAAAGTCACATTTGATGTTATTATTGACATGGTTGGATTTACATCTGCCATTTTGCTGTTTGTTTTCTATGTGTCTCATATATATTTTTGTTCCTTCTTTACCACCTTCTTTTGTATTAAATAGATATTTATTAGTGTACTGCTTTAATTCCTTTGTTGATTTTCACTTAGTAGTTACTCTAGGGATTGCAGTATACAGACTGATTTTTCACAGTCTACTTCAGATTAATACTAATTTCATTCCAGTAAAACTTTTCTCCATCATAGCACCATTCTTACCTTCCTCCTTTGTGAGATAATTGTCACACATATATAAAATAAACCTAACAATACAGTATTTTAATTATTGTCCCTCCCCCTTAGGATCCACTGATAGATATAGAATTCCTGTATTAAAGGACATACACAGGACGCCTGGGTGGATCACTTGGTTAAGTGACTGCCTTTGACTCAGGTCATGATCCTGGAGTCCCAGCATCGAGTCCCACATCGGGCTCCGTGCTCAGTGAGGAGTCTGCTTCTCCCTCTGACCTCCCCGCCTCGTGCTCTCTCTCTCTCAAATAAACGATAATAAAAAATCTTAAAAAAAATAAAGGACATACACATTTTTATGGCTCTAAATCTATATTAGCAAACTAAACATTGGTCCTTTATATAATAGCAACCACCACCACCACCACATGTTTCTGATAGCGCTTTGTAGGCTCCAAAGTAGTTTTATATCTATTATGTCATTTGATATTTACAACAGTCTTTTGAGTCCAGGATTGTGTCCCTTGTTTGCCAGGAAAACAGGCTCCGTCATTACCAGATATGACACGATGAGGCTGTGGCAGAGCTGAGCTGAGAAGGCAGATTTAGCTCCATTGTTTTCTGTCCCACCCTGCTGCTGCCTCTCCTCCTCTCCAGGCCTTCAGAGACCCAGTTCCTCTCTCCCCACCCCAGGACTTGCCCGAGCAGCCTTACCTGCAGCGCCCCCTCAGCATCCTGGTGATTGAGCGCCGGGTCTTTGGCTGCACCGTGCTTGTCAGTTCCCATATTGTCTCCCACATGCTGCGATTCATACTCCGGGGTCATGAGGACCCCCCGAGGAGGAAGGAGAACAGGAGGAGACAGGAGACCTAGTGCTCAAGGGACCACAAGGTAAGGGGCCACCAGACAGAATCCCCTCTGGTTCCTGGTTGAGATGGCTCCAGGGAGTCTGACTTCTACTCACATGACCTCCTCCTGGTATCATTTCCCCTCTCCCAGGACAGAAGTCCCTAGATCCTTTCTTGGCTGAAGTGGGGATGCCCAGACAGCTTCTGAAGGTGATGGGATATGGGAGATGGGTGGAGAAGGGGCTGGCGGGGCTTGGGGTGGTGCTGGGTTAGGGGCACTGAGTTCTCTCTCTCTTAGGCTTCTCTGAAGAAGCTTCCCCTGGGGAGCCTCCTGAACCAAGGCCCTGAGCTGGAGGAGGACATCCCAGATCCTGAAGAGCTTGACTGGTGGCCTCACTGCAGGAGCTCCAGGGGCAGGTGGGGGCAGGGGCGAGTCCCGGGCTGCAGCTGGAGGTTGAGGAGGATAAATGGCAAGAAGAAGGATCTCATGAAATGTGGCGTGAGATGCTCCACAGCTTTTCAGAGCTCTTCATTAGATACCTTTTCTCATCTTCATAAAAGTTCTAGAAGCTGAGAATTACTAATTCTATTATCTACAGCTGTGCTCCCAGAAATATGTGAGCCACATATGTCACCCATAACAACTGGGTCTCTTCTTAGGTAGACAAATTTTTAAAAAAAGTAAAAGGAAAGAGGTAAAATTGATCTTAATAATATATTTTGTTTAACCTAACATATCTAAAATACCATTTCAACAAGGAACCATTATACAAAATTAATAATGAGATATTTGACGTTCTTATTTTATACTAAATCTTTAAAATCTGGTGTGTATTTTACACTCAGTTCAAGTGCTCATTAGACACACGTACCTGGGGGTTACTGTCTGGGGCAGCGCAGGACTAGACAAACTTAAGCTTTGAAAATGCAAGTGGTTCACACAGCTGGACCTTGAACTGAAGTTTCCCAACTCCCTGTCCTAGAAAAGGGATAGATAAAGGAGGTGAGGGGAAGGGAAGAATCTCTGACTTGCCCTTTGATTTCAGACCAACTTTGAGGAGGATGAAATGGATGATCCCAGGCAGTCAGGTAGGAGATTTGGCTTTCTTGCTCCTGCTCTGTCTGTCTCCCTCCTTCCTCTGACACCAGTATTTTTAATTGTGGCATTTCTGCTATTCCCAGATGGGGTCAACCTCATTTCTGTGGATGGGGAGGCCCAAGACCCAAGACCAGGGTCAGGATGAGGCTGAAGTCAAAGGCTCCATACCCCAGAAGAAGGCAATCGCCACCCTGAAGGTGAGTGGGTGTCAGGGAGAGAGAATTGTGCTAGGATTCTGGCCATCGGCTAGGGTCACTGAGGCCCTTGCCTTTCAGATCTACAATGGCACCCTGGAGGAAGAGTTTAACCACTTTGGAGACTGGTTGAATCTGTTTCCCCTGTACTGAGGGCAAGGGGGCCAGGATGGAGTTGGAGAAGAAGAAGCGTCTGGACATCTTGTAGGCAAGTTCAAGGTATGTTTGGGGGAAAGAAGAGAAGGCAAGGAGTACAGGTGGGGATGTAGGAGGAAGACTCTCTTCCCAGGGATTTTTCTGTCTCCCCCAAATCCAGGGATCCTTCCTTATTTACCCTGAATCAGAGGCAGTGTCATTCTCTGAGCCCCAGATCTCCCGGGGAGTCCCACAGAACCTGCCCATCAAGGTCCTGGTCAGAGTATATGTGGTAAAGGTGAGCATCCATCACCCCAGCCCACCTCTGAGTCCAGCAAAGGTAATATACATAAAAGCTACAGACTGAAGGATTTGGAAGGAACCTCAGAGTCTACCTCCTTCATTTTTCAGGTGGGGAATCTTAGGCACAAGTGAAGAGACTCCCCAGGGTTACAGAGCTTGCTCATGACACAACCCGGATTTAGAGCTTAGGTCTTCTGACTCCTTTTTCATAGTTCTAGACCCTTAGTTCGTAGCTTGGTGAGTATAACTCCAAGAAGAGTGCAGCTCTGAATCTCAAGTTTCACAATTGCGTGTCGTTCAGTACCTTCACACAGGTCCTTGCCTTGCTATGGTTTGCATACAGCACTCAGCAGGGCCCTGAAGTTTCCTGAAAGACATCTCAGGGAATTGAGAGGAATGAGTGGGTTGCTCTGTTCCCTTCGATCCCAGCCCCAGAATAGATACTGTGCTTTTATCTGGTTTAAATATAAGGATTCTGAGTAAGACAGAAATTAAAGAAATGTTCTGTGGCATATCCTAGTGCATAATTTGGTGGTAGGAGTCGTTTGATCTTCTGCTTCTAGCAGTATCACAGACTAGATGGTCTGAAATAACTTCCCGATGTAATACATCTAGAACTGCTGGATAAACAATCTTAAATGAATGCTAAGCTTATAAGAACGGGCAATGGAATGGAAAAATAAGAATTCCCAATGGGTATAGGATGAAGAGGCAACAGGAATCCCAGTTCCTGAAGTGCAGGCTGTCTTGAGAGGTTTGTCCACACCTGGACCCCGAGCCTTGGGTCCTAATAATCTATTGAAGATGGGAGCCACAACCAAGACCCTTGCGTGAAGCAGCGCCCAGGAAGGGCTCTGGTCTTAGTGAAAGGTGGGCCAGAGGAAGTCTACCCACCGGGAAGGGAATCTTTTAGGGAAATGGTCTGTTTCAGCTTCTGCTCCAACTGGGGGAAATAGAAAACAATGTCTTCCCCAAGAAATGTATTATCTTATAGTTCCGAAGGGCAGAAATCTGAAATAGGTTCTACTGGACGATATAGAGTTGTTGGCAGGGCTGCATTCCTTCTAGAGACTCTTGGGGAGAATCATTCCCTTGCCTTTTCGAGTTCCTGGGGGCTGTCTCTGTATCTTGGCTCATGGCCTCTTCTTCCATCTTCAGAGCCAACAGGGTAGCAATTTCAGATCTCTCTCGGACTCTCCTGTCTCCCCTCCACTTATAAGGACATTTGTGGTTACGTTGGGTTACCTGGATAAACTAGAATAATCTCATGATTCTTTTTTTTTCACATTCAGTATTTTTATTTACTTGTTTAGCAGAGTATCTCCCCACCCTTTCCTTTAAGTTAGTGTGACAGTTTTCCATAATAAACTACTTAAAGAGAAGCTTTGGTTGAGAACGGAATGTCAATCCCGTGATTCTTTTTTTTTTTTTAAAGATTTTTTTTTATTTATTTGACACAGAGAGACAGTGAGAGCAGGAACACAAGCAGGGGGAGTGGGAGAGGGAGAAGCAGGCTTCCCGCTGAGCAGGGAGCCCGATGTGGGACTCGATCTCAGGACCCTGGGATCATGACCTGAGCCGAAGGCAGACGCTTAACGACTGAGCCACCCAGGTGCCCCAAACTTGTGATTCTTAACCACATCTGCAGAGTTCCCATTGCCATGTCAGGGGATTTGAAGGTGAACATCCTTGGTGGTGGGGGCGCACTATTCTGCCTGCCACAGAATGTAAATTGCTGTAACAGCTTGAGAGAACAATTTGACATATTCAGGAAAATGGAAGATTTCCATTGTCAATACCTAATAATTATACTTCTAGATATGATCCCAGGCAAATTCTTACATATGTGTACAAGGAAACATAAGAATTGCTCATCCTAGCATTATTTGTAACAAAAAAAAATGTTTTTAAAAGATTTTCTTTATTTATTTGAGAGAGAGAGAGACACACACAGCATGAGCAGGGGGAGGGGCAGAGGGAGAAGCAGACTCTCCGCTGAGCAGGGAGCCCGACGCGGGGCTCGATCCCAGAATTCTGGGATCATGACCTGAGCCAAAGGCAGATGCTTAACCGACTGAACCACCCAGGTGCCCCTGTAACAAAATTTTTTTTAGAATAACCTAAAGTGTTCATGTCCCTAAATAGGGGAGAGAGTTAGCCATACAACAGATACTCTAGTTCAGTTGAACAAAGTACAGAAGCATGTATCAACACGAATAAATCCCCCCAAAAAATAAATCTCCCAACATAAATTCGTGGTTTTTTTTTAAGACTTTGTCAGAGAGCGAGCACAAGCAGGGAGAGTGGTAGGCAGAGGGAGAAGCAGGCTCCCCGCTGAGCAGGGAACCCCCCCCCCCATGCGGGACTTGATCCCAGGACCCTGGGATCATGACCTGAGCTGAAGGCAGATGTATAACTGACTGAGCCACCCAGGCATCCCTCCCAACACAAATTAGGATGAAGTCATGGGTGGAGCTAGAGAGTATAAGTGAAATATGTCAGTCAGAGAAAGACAAATGCCATGATTTCACTCATGTGGAATTTAAGAAACAAAACAAATGAGCAAAGGGAAACAAACAGACTCGACTATAGAGAACAAACTGATGGTTACGGTGGGCGAGGGGGGCGGGGAATGGGTGAGACAGGTGAAGGGGATTAAGGAGGGCACTTGTTGTGATGAGCACCAGGTGATGTATGGAAGTGTTGAATCACTATATTGTACACCTGAAACTAACAGAATGTTGTATATTAACTAACTGGAATTAAAATAAAAACTTAAATTTGGGTGAAGTAAGCAAATTGGATGATTCCCAATTTGTGGAAGTTGGCACCAACAGGGCATTTCCCCTTTCTCTTCCTGAAAATCATCCCAAACCAAAGGGAACAACAAAAATCCAGCTTCTGCTTATGGTGAAATCAGGAGAGCTTTACAATTGCAAACCAGCAGGAAGCCTGGGAGAGCTATCAAGAGCCACGTGGTTGAAGTTTGTGTGTGTGTGTGTGTGTGTGTGTGTGTGTGTGTGTTTGTGTGTGTGTGTGTGAGAGAGAGAGGAAGCGGGTGAGGACATCACTCAGTGGAGCTCAGTGTCAGCAGCATCTGTGTCTCAAAGGGAAAGGGCACACCTGAAGGGTTAAAGCCTGCATTGCTCACTGAAAGCTAAAAATACTAGAGAAAATGTAAAAACCTCTTTAAACGTAGTGCTGAGCTTCCCAAGAAAATACATGGTTTTAGAGGAAAAACATTAAAAGCAGGAACTGTTTTAAAATCATGTATCCAGGATTTTGTTATTATCCATGTATGGCAAGGCCAACAGATCAGGAGGTGATTGCCTTTGAAAGATAGTCTGGGGACACCTGGATGGCTCAGTCGGTTGAGTGTCTGCCTTGGGCTTGGTCGTGATCCCAGGGTCCTGGGATGGAGTCCCGCATTGGGCTCCCTGCTCAGCAGGGAGTCTGCTTCTCCTCTTCCCTCTGCATGCCACTCCCCCTGCTTGTGTGCTCACTCACTGTCTCTCTGACAAATAAATATTAAAAAAAAAAAAAGAAGAAGAAGAAAGATAGTCTGTTGTTTGTTTCAGTTCTCAAGAGGAGGGGGTGGGCTGGGCAGTACAGGGCCACACAGGGAAGTCCAAAGGAGAATGCAAGGGCCAGAGCCTCTGTTGTGGTTTCTGCAGGAAAAGCAAGGCAAGGCAGGGTAAGCCAATTTAGGATTGGTTAGTGTTGAAAAATTCCAGCAGGCTCTTGGGTACAGGGGCTGTCTCGCTGTCTCTTATCTGGTACCTGGCTCTGGAGTGATTAGGACAGAGGAACTTACTTCCTGGAGTAGAAGAGCCAGATGGAGGAGATGGTTCAGAGCATGGGCTCTGGATTGGTTGGTTTCCATATGAAAGGTGCCCTGGGCAGTGAGTTATCATACACAAGGTGAATAAGCACATGCAAAGATGCTCAACATGCCTCGTCATCAGAGAAATGCAAATTAAACCACAGTGAGCTACCACTTTGCATACACTAGAATGGTTAAAATAAAAAAGGCTGACAATACCAAGTGTTGCTAAAGATTTGGAGCAACTGGAATGCTCATACCACTGCAGATAGGAGTGTAAACACTAAAAATATATTGCTGTATATAAATTATACTTCAGTAATTTGTTATGTATTTATTAAATGATGTAGTTATCAAACCAGACAAGTAAGTGTAATACATAAAGTTAAAAAACATGCAAAATGGTGCTATATATTGCTTAGGGATGTGTGTACATGTAATAAAACTATTTCATTTTTTTGTGTGTGAGTCCTAAACCTCAAGTAAAGGGTTCTGGCTACTTCAGGGATGAAAAGGGAATTAAATCAGGTAAGGGGATTCCATTTGTTGGTAGTGTTTTCTTTATTAAGCCAGGCACACACGGTCATTGATTTATTTTTATATTAGTTAAAATATCTTTATCGTTGTAAAAAATAAAAGTGAATAATACAGAAAGTTATGGTTTGAATATTAAAGCCCTATACATCTTGCCACATAATTTGTTTCATTATATTTTTCATTATACCTATTTTTAGGTCTTAAACATTTCATAATTAATTTAAAAGAAAATAAAAGTCATGTTGTCGAACCTCAGTTAATTCCTCACGGTGGGAGATCTCTCCTTGGTAACTTGCTGCTTACACTTAACTCTGAGATTTGGTCCAGCAAGGGTAACCTTGGGTTACAACCGTGACAATTCTCTCAGCCCCAATTCCTGTCCCCTTAGGCCACCAACCTGGCTCCTGCGGACCCCAACGGCAAGGCAGACCCTTACGTGGTGGTGAGTGCTGGCTGAGAGTGGTGGGGCACCAAGGAACACTACATCCCCAAGCAGCTGAATCCCGTCTTTGGAGAGTGAGGCTGAGCCCTGGGCTTGGGAATGGGAGCACCTTTACCATCTGACCCCAGGGCCCCAGGGCTCCCACTCAGGCAGCTGGCGTGGTGATGGTGAGGGAATGGACAGAGGCTGCTGAGACCCCCGGAGCCCTTGCCCCCACAAGACCACCTCCTAGGGCATGGGGGTGTCCTCAGCCATTCTCCCTCCTGGCCAGGGTCCTGGAGCTCGGCATCTCTCTCCCTGCCAAGCCACAGCTGAGTGTGGCTGTGTTTGATTATGACCTCGTGGGTTCTGATGACCTCATCGGGGAGACCCACACTGACCTGGAAAACCAATTCTATAGCCACCACAGGGTGAACTGTGGGCTGGCCTCCGAGTATGACATGTGAGTCCTACAGACCCTCAGGAGCCATTCTGAGTCTGACCAACGACATTCAAGTTTACATTCCCATTGGTGTGTCCAGATCCTTTGATTTCATAGAAGGGGACCTCCCCATGACCAAGACCATATAGCATAGTGGGTCAAGACCTGGGCTTAGGATTTGGGGTCTTATAATAAGTCACTTGATCTCTCTGAGCCTCCATTTCCTCAGCTGCAAAATTGGAGGTAACACCAATATCTCCTCCATTGGAGCATGTGGCATACATCTTCGATTTTCATGGTTACCATAAGGGGGGACTAATCTGCCTCCTGGATCCCGTGTCTTCAGGGGTCCCCATCCCTGCCCCTGTGCCCAACTGTGTCCATATGCTAACCCAGACTGAGGCATTTTTCTCTTTCTGCTCACAGGGATGGGTACAATGCCTGGTGGGGCGCATTCCACCCTTCGCAGATCCTGGCGGGGCTGTGCCAACGCTGTGGCCTCTCCGGCCCTGAATACTGAGCCGGGGCCGTCAAGGTGGGCAGCAAAGTCTTTCCGACACCACCTGAGACCCTGCCCCCAGGTACCAGCCCCTCTCTGATGGACAACCCCAAGGGAGCAAGATGGTTAAACAAGGTACAGGGGGCCCCTGGGGCCTACTCTAGTGTGTCCCCAGAAGAGCCTGCCTCCTTTGGCAAGCAGAGGAAGGGAGTTTGGCTGAGTAAGGACGAGGTTCTTGGATGGTGGGGAGAAAATGGTCTTTGTAGGTGAGCATGATCCTCAAAGAGTCAAAGCAGACCTCTCAGAGGCATAGCTAATCAAGCTTCCAGAACATAGGGTGGCCCATAAGGGGTCCCATATGACAAGACATGGCTGCAGACTTGAGTTCATGCCTCATAAATGGCTGGTGGTCTGTCCCTAAACAAGAGTCTTTGCAAAGCCGTGGCCCCTTCAATCCCACTGTCCCTCGACTGCTGGCTTTTCACTGGGAAAAGTTGTTAGAGAAGCATCTCCCCACTTGTGCCTTGTGGACTTGCCCTCCCAGCCCATGGGCTTCGTCCCAAACAGCAGCTATGCACTTCCGTTGAGGGGTGGGGGAGGAAGCAGGAGCGTTGGGAACTGTACAGAAGCCAAGCTTGCGCACCTCTTGTTGCAGGTGGGGGGGCTTCCAGGGGGACCAGGGAGGTCCCTGAGGAGGCGCAGGCACTGCCGGTGCTGCGGCACTGGCAAGAGAGGCCGGAGCTTGGGATCTAGCTGGTGCCCGAGCACATGAAAACTTGGCCCCTCTACCATCCCTGCAGCCCAGGGCTGCTGCAGGTGAGGGAGGGCTCAGCACCCAACCCCAGAACCCCAGGACTCCCACCTGCTCCTGGACCCT
Organism: Callorhinus ursinus; assembly: GCF_003265705.2. Taxonomy (NCBI): domain Eukaryota; kingdom Metazoa; phylum Chordata; class Mammalia; order Carnivora; family Otariidae; genus Callorhinus; species Callorhinus ursinus. The sequence goes on from NW_027397100.1 coordinate 10,488,918, forward strand.
GGGCCCTCATGATGCCCTTTCCCCAAGACCTTTGCTGACCACTTCCGATTCTGGGTCCTGATCCTGGTCCCCAGCAACCCCACTCCAGTCTTAGACCCCCATCCTGGACTCCATACCTCCACCCCTGACTTTGTCCCTGCAGGATCCCGCACCCCTGGGCCACCAAGGCTCAGACCTGGCACTCCCAATCTGACCTCAACCCCAGGTCCCTAGGATCTGGACCTTGGGAACACCAGATCTTACTTTTGACCTCAACCTTCCACTCCAGGGCCTGATCCTTAACCTCAGCACTGGAACCCCCACTTCAGACTCTACCTTCATTTCTCGCCCACACCCCCTAGCCGCCACCCCGGAATCTACCCCGGAATCTACCCGACTGTGCCCTCTGGACCCCAGCTCTTTCCTCCGTCAGGACAAGGCACAGCCTCTAGCCACAAGGCTATCAGGGGAGGTTGGGTCCTCAGTGGGACCCTTCAGTCTGGTCCTGTGTTCCCAGGGATCCCTTCACATGTGGATCGATATCTTCCCCCCACGATGTGCCTGCCCCACCCCCAGGTGACATCAAGCCTCCACAGCCAATCAGGTGAGCGCTCTGACCCCTCCTCCCCTGGGACAGGCACAGGCTGGTGACCCAGGCTTTTCAGTTAGGTGAGCCACTAATTTCCCTTCCTTCTCATAAGCCATTGTGAGGAGGGGCTCTGTCACTTGTAACCAAAGGAGCTTAAATACCAAAAAACCCCCTTCGGACTTGAGCTCGTCGGAATGGAGCTGTGCGTAGGGGGTTCGTACTTCAGATGTTGTCTGCAATCTGTCACTTTCTCTCTCTGGGCTCTGCTTTCTTTGCTGTCACTCTCAGGGCGGCTTCTGCAGTCTGGGGGCAGGGTGGCTGCTGCTAACAGTGCCAGGCTTACATCTTACCAGCTAGACTCCTTGAGCAGAAAAATAAACACGTCTTTACCAGCAAGAGCAAAAGTCTCAGGGCTGACTCTCCTCGGAGCAGCCTGCTTCGAATGCTGATCGCTTAACCAATCCTTGTGGTTGGGGGGCTGGGATACGCTGATTGGCCAGTCCTGGGTGATGTCCTAGGGGGTGTCGCCACCTCTGGAGCCAGGGGGAGGTGGGTCTTCCCCTCTAGAATCACACAGACTGCCAATGGGGGTGGGGTGGGGGGGCTCATCAACAGAAAATCACGGTGCTATCAACAAATGAGAGGAAATTGCTGGTGGGCAAGAGAAAACGAGATATCCCGGAAAACCCATGACAGCCAAGGACAGGGCTATTTGGGGTAGTAGAGGAAAGCTGGAGCCCCTCCTGCCCCTCAGGGACTGCTCGCTCTCATCCCCACTTTGTCTCTCTCCCCCTCCCACGTGTCACTGCAGACTGGCTTTCTCTCCCCTGTACCCTAGAACTGCAGCTTGCATGTCACCCTGGCTGGTGGTGGCTCCAACTCTGTGTCTGATGTTACTCAACCTTTCAGGCTCTGGATTCCAAATTTATGGGAGAAACTAGTTAGACCAGCTTTGGTCAACAGACCATTCCTGGTGCCATCTGCTGTGGTGGGGGTGATCCCCTTAAGCCCCACAGACATCCTGATCACCCAGCTGGGCACATGGAGGTGCTCAGTGAATGTGATGGCCATGGCCTAGGTCCTTCCTGCTTCCTGCAGCCCCTGTCAGGACCCCCTCAAGAGTCTGAAAACTCTTCCACTACATCCCCCAGCTATGAGCTCAGAGTCATCATCTGGAACAGGGAGGATGTGGTTTTGGATGATGTGAACCCACTCACTGGAGAGCTGTCCAGTGACATCTATGTGAAAAGGTGAGCCTGCGGGCCACCTGGGCAGATGGCTGTGGACTAAGGTGAGATCACAGGCGCTTGGGCCTTGGGCTGAGCCAGAGCCCTGTCTCCTAGGCCCACGATGGGTGCCGGGAGCTGGGGGAGAGCTGGGTTTTGGGTTGGGTCCTTGTGCCCCGGGCCCAGCGCTCCGCCTGCCCCTCTCCCCTGGTTGCAGCTGGGTGAAGGGCCTGGAGCACGATAAGCAGGAGACAGACGTTCACTTCAACTCTGGGGAGGGGAATTTCAGCTGGGGCTTTGTGTTCCACTTCTACTACCTGCCCATGGAGCGGAAGGTGAGCGTCTGCCGCAGGCCTGGACCCTTCGCCCTGCAGGAGGCCGAGTTCCGGCAGCCGGCGGTGCTGGTCCTGCAGGTCTGGGACTATGACCGCATCTCCGCCAACGCCTTTCTTGGTACAGCTTGGCCTTCCTCCTGCCTCACCCCCGAGGCCCCAATTTCTGCCCCCGTTGCCCCTGCCCCTCTGGCCCTTGGTTCCCTACTCTAACCTAGCCCTGAATCGCGGGTTTCAGACCCTAGGTCACTAATCTTGGCTTTCTGGCCTCATTACTGAACGTAGCCCAGAGCACAGTGACCTCCATTCCCACCCAAAGTCCCCGATCCAAGGTCACTTTGGACTCTGACACCATGGTCCCTGCTTTGGCATTCTGGTCCCATCCTTGGCCGTTTGGCCAGGCTCTGACAAGCTGCTGACGCGTGGGCTGTGCTTCTGATGCCCCGAGGCACAGTCCTGCTGTGCGGCCTTCTCCCCCGGGGCCCAGACAGACCTTGATCTCTCGCCTAACCCCGGGAGCTCTGGACTTGCAGGATCCCTGGAGCTGCAACTGCCGGACATTGGGGGGGGGGAGGGCTGAGGCCCCGAGCTCTGCTCCGTGCAGTTGGCCTGCGACGGGGCGGGGCCCAGGTGCAACCTCTTTCGCTGCCGCCGCTTGCGGGGCTGGTGGCCTGTGGTGAAGCTGCGGGAGCCAGAGGCTGAGTCCCGGGAGCAGCGGGAGGCTCCAGCGGACAAGAAGAGGCGGAGGAAGAGGAGGAAGGGCCGGCCGGAGGACTTGGCGTTCACAGACCCCGGGGGCAACGTCCACATCCTCACGGTGGGGGCGGCGGGGGGTGGGGGCGGGGCCGGGCCTGAGCCCACCTACGAGCGCCGCCTCTGTTCCCCCTTTCTCTAGGGGAAGGTGGAGGCGGAGTTTGAGCTGCTGACCGCGGAGGAGAAGGAGAAGCGGCCGGTGGGGAAGGGGCGGAAGGAGCCGGAGCCCTTGGACAAGCCCAAGTGAGGGGTAGGCACGGGAGGCGGGGCTCGAGCCGGGGCGGCCCAGGGGCTTCCTCGGCGTTCCAACGCCCCCGCTCCCCCCACAACAGCCCGAAGACGTACTTCAGCTGGTTTGTGAACCCGCTGAAGGCCTTCCTCTTCATCTGGCGCCGGTACTGGCGCATCCAGGCGCCGCCGCTGCTGCTGGCCCTGGGCACCGTCTTCCTCCTCCTGGTTGTCTACAGCATGCCCGGCCAGACCAGGCAGGTCATCTTCCAACCCCCTCCACCGGCCCTGACCCTAACCGACCGTGGACCCTCTTCCCGGAATCCCAGCCCCTCAAATCCCGCTCCTGGGGAGTCCGTCGCACCCACACGAGCTGTTTGAGTTCACTGCTTTCCTTGAATAAACTTGACCGTGCCTCCCCTCTGACGCCTGGACATAGGTTGTACGTGGTAATACACGGGGCGGAAAACCGAGATGTTCCTGGGTGACAGGTGCTGGGGAGTCACCCAGGGGTGTGGGAGGCTGCCCCGAGGAAGAACGGGACCTGGCAGGAAGTTCAAGTTAGAGGAGTCCTGGCCACCGAGCTGTCATGCCCTCTGGGCAGCCCACCTGTTGCACCTGCTCCTGACGATGACTGGGTCCCTTTCACTTAACCTGCTATGGCTTCTGCCATCCATTCTGTGACAGCCAAGCACTTTGCGTACGTCATTAGTTTATTCTTCAACGCTGAGAGTAAGCACATCAGCACACTTTTGGTTGCAAACAGAAATCCCAGCCCAAGCTGGCTTAAGCAAAAAGGGATTCTAGGGAGCCGGCATAGCTGCAATTCCCGGGGTTTAGCAGGCAGCTTGTCACAGGGTTCAGACGATGTCACTAGGACTGGTTCTCTGCCTCTGGGCTCAGCTCTGCTGTCCTCTGGGGGCTAGCTCATTTGTAGACAGGGTCCCCCGTCAGAACTGCAGGATGGCAGCACCAACCTCACATCTGCCCACATTCACATCCAGGAGAAAGCTTTCCTAGTCCTGAAGGAGCCTGGCCCGCACTGGGTCCCTGGGGGTGGGGGGGGGGGGGGGGGGGGGGGCTATGCTGACTGGGGCCTCCCTGGAGCTTAGGGTGGGACATCAAACCTCCTCCCTAACACAGAAGCTGAGAAGGTAGACAGGGAGGTTCCTAGAGGAAATTCAGGACACTCTTAAGTAGGAATGGTTTCTGGCTGACCAAAAAAACAAGGCTCACCATAACTGGCAACCTGATCTGCAACTTACAGAGGAGACCCGGCCAAGGTCACACAACTCGTGAGGGCTTCCATCAGAGCTCAAGTTCAGGTCTTTCTGCCTCTAGATATTTTGCTCTCATCGTCCTACTTCCCTCCCTACTGCTGTCTTACCCAGACACTCCCTGAGAAACGATCAGATGAACTTGACCAGCTGGACGTCCCTGCTTCCCTGGGCTGCCGCACAGTGGGGTCCTGGACCTAGCTCTGTGCACGTATTAAGGGCTGTGATGGGAAGCCCTGATGAGCTCCAGAGCTGGGGGTCTGACGCCAGCCCTGCTCCAGAATGGCCACTGCTACCCTCCCTCCATTTTCCAGTTCTGCCTCCACCTAGGAGACTGCACATGACCTGGTTGGACCCCTCTCAGTAGACTGAGCCCAGGGTGGCAGGGAGAGGCCCCGGAAGAGGTGGCAAGCCCCAGCCTGCACGCAGGGCTAGTACCCCTGGGCTCAGACCGTCATGAGCCTGAGGGCCATGGTGGCTCCAGGAAGCTCATACTGGAAAGAAAGGTCCATCTTAGCCCTGGTGCTGAACCCAAAAGGCCTGAAGACCACCGCAGAAGAGGGACCGAGGACAGGGCTGGGGGATGGACATCCGTCTGGTTTGAATAAAGCCCTATTAGCCAGGGGATGTCCACGTGGGGCTCCCAGAGGGCCCGATCTGTCAGTCCTGACTGCCTTCAGTAAGTGGCTGTGATGGGGGGTTGTTTCTAGGCTCTGGCCAGACGCAAGAAGCACATGGAGACCAGCAAGTACTATCACAATCAATAGATTTATCAACCTGCACTGAGACCGGCGCTGAGTGGGGGTGGGGTGGGGAAGAGGCTGGGAATGACCACAGGGCCAAAGAGAAACAGGAGGAGAAGAGAACAGAGGGGGAAGGAGACAACTACGTTGTCTTCCCGAGATCAATTTTCTTCTGGATGGCTCGAGCCGAGTGGTAGATGAGTGAATCGATGAGTCCAGCCACTGGGGAGAGATACAAGGGCGGGCACTCGCTGGGCCCTTGGCTGGACCCCAGAGCCTTGTCCCCTAACCGGCTAGGCCAGCATCTGCCCTTGGCCATTGATGTGCCCCTCCTTCCCCAACTAAAACTCTGGCAGGGAGCCCGGGCTTCACATGCCCCACCACGCCTCAGCCCCAGACAGACGCCCTGGGGCTTCTAACCTGTGAACATGCCCCCGATGATGGCGCACACGCCCGTCAGGAAGTGCGTGAAGGACCTGGTGGAGGGACGGGGCAGGGGTCAGCCGTCACCCCTCCTCCCCGCAGTCCTGGGCCCCTCCCTTCCGCCACCCTCACCTGTGCTTCTCTGTCAGCTTCACCATCATGGGCGACAGCTCATACAGCACGAAGACTCCGGGAAGCCCCTGGTCGCCCATCAGCCCATTTGCAACCTTCTCGTGTCTGGTCACAGAGAACTGATTTGTCCTCAGCACCTGGGACAGGAAGGGAATCTAGGCCGGGGCCGAGGCTCTGACCTGGTTCCCAACCCCCTCAGCCCTACACCTGCTCCTGCCCTTGTCCGGAGCGCCTGGACTGTGTGGGAGAGAAAACGAGGCCCCAGGTTGCTAATGAACACCGCAAGGCCCGGGGGCCACCCAGACACACTCTCAGCCTCACCACCCCGGCTTCTGGTCCCGATCCGGGCTACAAGGGGTGGATTCTCTCAGCGTGGGTTCAGGGATGGGAAGCACCTCGCCAAGGCCGCACCATGAGCTCCCGGCAAGGCCAGGCCTGACTTCCTGTCTGCCGAGATGCTGCTCCACGGGCCACAGCAGAAAGGGGAGGAGGGGACCCGGGAAGGGTTAGCCCCCAGCCCAGGGCAGACCGTGGGGACAGTGAGCACCAGGCACTCTGGCTGTGAGGGTACATCACCTACCCCCCGCCCCGGGTTGTCATCCATCATACGGGGATAAGAGCAGCACCCCACTTCCCAGGTCAGCAGGACTCAAGTGCTTGACACCAAGAGGGACTCTGATACTTGAGCTCCTGCAGACTCACCTCCCCGTCTACCTTCATGTACACTGTGGGTACCACCTTCACAAAGTACTGGAACATCATGGAGGCTGCAGCAAGAAAAGAGCACCGGGCATGGGTGCCGGGCAGGGCTTTGGCAGCCGGGGGCTACCTCCCAGGCTGGTACCTTGGGGTGCGGTGACGTTGGTGCGGTCCAGGGGGTTCACAATGCCAGGGTAGTCCTCCCCGAATGACAGGTGCCGGATGTAGTGGGTCATGTTGATCTGCAAGCAACACCAGCACCTGAGCCTCAAGCACTCAAGGCCCCACCAGGCCTCACCCCATCAAAGGTTCCTCGGGACAGCAGCAGACAGGATGCTGGGGAGGGGATGTGTGCAGATGGGGGAGGGAGGGAGAGGTCCTGCCTGGGAGAACATGACCAACACGGGCCTCCCCATACCCCACCAGGGAACTCCTTTCTCACAGAGTCCACAGCCCAGGGCCTCTAGTTTGAGGTTCTGGCTGCATCCAAGCACAAACCAAGTAAAGGCTGGGCACGGACAGGATGGCAGGTGTCAGCTCTGCCTGGAAGTCTCAAGCGAGGGGAGCTCGGACTGGGGGGGGGGGCACCAGGTGTCCCAGCTCTGACTTCTGTCCCGTTCCAGTCTTTATTTTTTTTTAAGATTTTACTTATTTATTTGAGAGAGAGACAGAGCATGAGAGGAGAGAGAGAGTCAGAGGGAGAAGCAGACTCCTCGCTGAGCAGGGAGCCCGATGTGGGACTCGATCCCAGGACTCCAGGATCATGACCTGAGCCAAAGGCAGTCGTTTAACCAACTGAGCCACGAAGGCGTCCTGTTCCAGTCTTTATTAACCTCAGCCATTAGAGGGGTTTTTAAAAACATGCAAATCTGATTACATCATGACCCTGGTTAAAGGGCCAATAGCCTCCACCGCCTACAGGAGAGAGACCCAACTGCTGCTCAGCCTGAGGCTTGTGAGGTCTGGTCCAGGCCGAGCCAACCTCTCCAGCCTCCTCCTCCACACCGGCCGCTGTGGGTTCTGAGAAGTGCTCCACTCCCTCCTGACTTTGCCGGAGGATCCCTCTGCCCAGGACACTCCTGTCCAGCCCCATCCCCCATCTCTGGCCTGTGCAAACCTCAGTTCTTGACCCTCAGACTGATCCCCTGGCAGAATATGGTATATTTTGGGGGCGCCTGGGTGGCTCAGTCGTTTAAGCATCTGCCTTCAGCTCAGGTCATGATCCCAGGGTCCTGGGATCGAGCCCCGCATCGGGCTCCCTGCTCCGCGGGGAGCCTGCTTCTCCCTCTGCCTGCCGCTCCCCCTGCTTGTGCTCTCTCCCTCTGTCAAATAAATAAATAAAATTTTAAAAAAAATATGGTATATTTTTATCTGCTCCCCCATCCCAGGACACCCCTACGGAGACACGAAGGCAGCAACCATCTCCCACACCCAACCGCCCTGCATCGCTTCCGGCGGGTACGTACATTGTCGAGGCCGAAGCTCTGCAAGTCATGGACTAGGAGAGAAGGGAGAAGATGTCACCAGGTGTAGAGGACTGGCCTCCTGGCTCCCTCAGCGTCCTTGCTCAGGCCTCCTCACCCCTCTTGGGAGTGTGACTGCCCAGCTCCTCTGACCCTTCATCCCCTGTCAGGCCTGCCTTGGGCCTGTGTGCGAGTCCACGCCCTCCTCGGGCCTTAAGAACACAGACCCTGATTCCCTCCTGACACGTACAGGGAGCCCTCCACGGGCATCTCCCGGGTTTCCACTCCCATCAAGTCCCTGCTTGCACCTCAGGAGACAAACCCCACTGACTCTGGTCTCTCACTAAATACAGCTGAGGGCCAATCGCTGAGCCCCAAGTGAGGTGGGTCCTGAGAAAGTGGTCTTCCCCGACCCCTGTGCCCCCCACCCTAAGAGCCCCCAAAGGAAATGCCATGGGTACCCTGTACCGTTTATTCCAGAACCAGTGCTTCCTGCCCTCTGGCCCTGATCTCTACTTCAAGGAACCCTACCTGAAAAGTAAGACCCCAATCCCAGGACCATCCAAACCTCCCCCCTGTCCTAGGAGGGTAGACTGCCCCAGAAGCGGAGGCTTGGCCTCCCTGGGGGCAGGGCCACTTACTCTCCACAGCATGGACTGCAGCATGGGGGAGGGCAGGAGAGAGAGGGAGGAAGAAAAAAAAGATTGAGAGCTTCACAACGAGAACTACGGAGTAAGACACACGGTAGAAAGGAAGGCTGGAATATTCCTGCCTCAGCAGCAGGGTCTGGACCCAGCTAACAAGCCTCCTCCTGGTCCCGCCCCTAGGGGAACTCTTCCCTGGCCAGGGAGGAATGCAAGGGGTCTTGGGGGCGGAAGTATGGTGGCCTAGGAAGAATAAAAGATTTAGAGCCCAATAAGCCACTTCCCTAGCTGTGTGACCTTGGGCAAGTCACTTGCCCTCTCTGGGCCTCAGTGATTTCTACAAAGGGCTGTCCTGAGGACCAGGTAGGATCTAAGATGGAAAAGTATGAGGTAAACTTTATAATCCCCCCCCACCCCCAAAGCAACAAAGATGTCAGAAACTAGCTCCCAGACCTTCCATTCAGCCAGATCTCTGGTCTCAGGCAACTGTAGCTTTGTGTTTTGAACATCCTCTCGGGATGCAGAGCACCTTTGCTCTGCCCAGGTGGAGGAAAAGAGCAGCTGCGGGGGCCACCAGACCTTCTTCTGCACCAGGGCCCGTGCCAACCTCGACACTGACCGTCTCCCAGCATCCCCATGAGACCACCCTTCCCCTGGCTCCCTCCAGAAGAGGGGGCTCCGGACCCACCTCCTGCCCTGGCCCAGCCATCAGCCTCACCCCTGCACGCCGCCTTCCAGACCAGCAGGGCTACCTCCAGCAGGCCGCTGCTCCTGCTCACCTTAGTCCCTGGGCAGCTCAGGACTGCCAGCTCATCTCTCACTCCCGGACTCCAGTCACACTGTGGCTCTGTACGTCCCCTAATATGATCCTGACTCCTATCCCTCCCAGACCCTCCCAGGGGCCCCCGTGACTCATCAGTAAAACCCCTACATCTTCCGCCACTACACATGCCACTCACCGTCTCGCTCCAACCTCGGCCTGGCCCTCCCTTGAAGGTACTTTTCCCCGCAGCCCCCTCAGGGGTGACAATTTCTCCCCCACACTTAGCCTCCTCCGTGGCCTGAAGTGAGGCCTTGCTCCTTAATGCCACTTCCAGACCATGGCCCTAAGAGCTGCCCTAAAAATCCCCAGCTTTGCAGCTCATGGCAAACTATACCAACTCTCCCTACTTGTCTTAGTCACTTCGAGATCCACACAGAAGCGCAGGTTGGCCCTTCCGCGCCTCTACTCAATGGCTCTAGCCTCTGGCCGCAACTCTCTCCCCCACAACCCTGTCGCCCTTCCCCACGATCTCCCCATCAGCCAGCTGCCATCCTACCTGTCCCGATTTTGTCTGCCTTTCACCAAGTCTGGGCTTTCTGCACTCCTAGGGCACTCAATTCTGTCTTCTTTTTCCTTCTCAAGGCCCTCACTCCAGCGACGGTCCCACCCGCCCCGGAGCATGACTGGCCAGCTCTGCCGCAGACTGTCCCCTCTGCATATAACCGACTGCTACCTCACACATCTTGCAAAACCCCTCCCTTGAGTCCAAACGTTCCCTCCAGCTCCAGCCCACTCTCCTCCCTTTCGAGCAGACTCCACGGAAGAGCGGTCCTTACTCACTGGCTCCAACTCCTCTCCCTTTCCTTCCTGAGCCACGCAGTGGGTGCTCCCTATTGCTCCACGAAAACAGCTGTCAAGGTCATACACCCGATGGGCAACTCTTACCCCACGTCCAGAAACATCTGGTCTGGGTTTGGAAACGCCTCCTTCCCTGGGCGTTCAGGACACCACCTCTCGGCGGGCTTCTCGTCTGACGAGCGCCGCTTTCTCCCGACGCCTGTGTCCTCTGATGGTGGAGCTCTCCTCCCCGCCCACCCTCACCTACAGGGCAACGTCATCCTGTTCCACGGTTTTACATACCCGAGGACTCCCACATATGCATCTTGGGACCAGACCTCTCCCCTGACCTCCAGATCCAACAGCCAGCTGCTTACTTGCATCTGGGCTGTCTAAAAGGACACCCAGAGCCCACCGGTCAGAACGCGTCAGACGCCGAATTCCTGCTTTATTCGTCCAGCCATCTAAACCCGTTCATCTGAATCTTCCCCTCTCCCTAAATGGCAACTTCATCCTTCTCACTCCTAAGCCACAAGATGTCCGAGTCGTCCCTGACCTCGCCCATCGGCATTACCCTCCAACATCAGCAATTCCCGCTTGCCCCTCCGCACCACTCTGGCCCGGCCCCCACCATCCTGTGCCCGGATGGATCACGGCCATGGCCTCCCATCGGCTTCTCTGGTTCTGTCCTGCCCCGCCCCCCCCAGTCTTGTCCACAGAGCAGAGCGCTGCCCACCTCTGCAAAGTCAAGTCACATCACGTAGCACCTCCTCAGAGCCCTACGATGGCTTTGTGTCTCATGGAGAGTGACAGTCCTTGTCCCTGTGGTGGCCTCCCAAGCCGGGTACCTGGCTCACCTTATCCCTAACCACACCACCCCGCTCGCTGTGCTCCAGCCCCCTGCTTTCTTACCGCACCTCCAACTCACCAAGCCCATTCTCGGCTCAGAGATTTGCATTTGCTCTTCTCTCTGCTTCAAACCCTTCGCCCGGACACCCTTATGGCCAGCTCCTTCACCTTCTTCAGGTCTTTACTCAAATGCCGCCCCATCAGGCCCTCCCCGCCTGCCCAATACCCAGCAGCACACACGTACCATCTCCCCAGAGCCCTTCGCCTCTGTCATCTTTATCCTGCCTTTCTTGGGTTCGTAGTACTTAATAGCATCTGGTAGTCCATACATTCTACATACTTGTTTATGGTCTGCTTTACTAGAACGCTCAGGACAAGTACTCTGTTTTGCTCGGTGCTGTACTGTTAGCACCCAGACTCGAAGGGGGCACGCAGTGACTACTAAATATCCAGCGGGTGCACGAATGAATACGTGAATGAAAATAAATCCCATCTATTCATCCCTGGGAACCACCCTGTGAGGGAGGTCCTAGTATCTGCAGCCCCATTTTACAGGAGAAGAAACTGAGTGGGGCTCTGAAGTCCCCAAATCTGACAAACTCAGGAGGGGCCGAACCTGGGTTTCAAACCGGCTCTGCTGACCCCAAAGCCTCCCATGCGGCTCACGTGATATTGGGAGCTACCCGTTAGACAGCCGGGCGCAGTGCTGCGGCCTTCACCTGCACAAGCACCCTGGGAGAGAAGGACCAGCCTCTCCATCTTATAAAGGAGGAAACGAGCCCAAAAAGATTAAGAAACTTCCTCCAAGTTTCACACAGCCAGTAAGGTCTGACACTGAACTCTGAACCCAGGCAGTCTGGCTCCCCAGCCCATGCTCTTAACTGCGGACCGAACTGCTGCCCCGAGATGGGGGTCTCCCCGGGCCAGGTGGAGGGGCGCTCAAACTCGCCAGGGCATCCGGGGTTGAAAACTCCCTGGCGGATGCAGGCCCACTCACCATGCACGTGGGACTGCTGGAAGCTCTTCCCGGGAGCAAAGTGGAAGTTTCCGGCCACCTGTAGCGGATATTCTGTCTCATTCTCCAGCCGTCTCCTCCCTTCCTCTGGTCTCCTGAGGGCCTGAGTGGGCCCTCGGTTCACCGTGGAGCGGGGCCAGCCCACAGCTGAGCTGGCCCTTTCCCGCCTCAGTCCCTCCCGTACCTTGTTGACTTCTAAGAAGCCATATACTTGGCACCCTTCATTCTTCTGCTCCTGCATCTTCTGGCTGAAGCCTTCTCGCCGGCACTGCTCAATAGTGTCTGGGTTCTTGAAGGCCCAGCCCCGACGGCGATAGGCCTCCCGCACATCTTCACAGGTGTTACAGCACCTGCGGGAGAGGGGGGTGCGGGGTGAAAGCAACACAGAGGCACGGACCCCGAGCTCGCAGCTTGGGGGACAGAGCAGTTCTGTCCACTAACGAAGCCTCTGCCGGCCTCATCCCTGGCCACCAACTGTTCCCAAACTCCGTTCCCTCAGAGGCAGCAGGACTGTTAGAAGTATGTATCTCCATTCTGTTTGGGATGGCAGAGAGCAGTGCTGGCCGCGCAACACTGAATGCAGCCAATGCCACTGAATGGTACACATGAAAACGGTTAAAATGGTAAGTTTTAAAAGTTATGTATATTTTACCACAGTGCAAAAAATATTAAATACATATCCCAGGCCCTACCCTAGACCCGCCGAATCAGCTTCTCAGGGGCCAGGGCCCGAGGAACATAAGAGCAGTGGCCACATATCACGGGCCTAATTACCTGGGCTGGGCCTTCAATCTCAGTGCTTTTTATACAGGATACATCTAATCCTGATGTGACTGTTTACAGGAAATGTGTTACCATCACCCCCTTCACCAGACAGGTTATGTGGCTTTGCCCAAGGCACAGGGGTGGAACCCAGGCAGCTGGACTCCAGAGGCCACTTCTGAACCAGAGCGGGCACCACTCCAGCCTCGCCCCCCGCTGTGGCCCCACGCAGGACCTGGCCACAGAGCCCCAGTCACCTGCAGCAGGAGCAGTGACTGAGGCACGCACCCCATCCCCGCTCAACTCTTGGTCCAACTTCACCCACCTGCTGCGGAGTCCGACACAGGCTGAGGATGGCTGACACAGAGTGCCCAGCGGGAGCCCCCCACCTCAGCCCCCCGGCTCTGGCTCACCTGATGTCTTCCGTCTCGGCACCGTAGCAACTCTCACAGCGATCAGGGTCCAGGGAGTCAGGGTCAAACACTTTTACCTCGACCTTCCCAAGCTCTAAGGGGAGGACAGAGGCAGGGGCATCAGCTGGGAGCAGAGAGAGTGAAATCTGCACCCCTGACCCCCTCATAGGCCCTTTGGCCTGTGGCCTGGGAATAATAAAAGCTATAATAATAGCTCATACTGGGGCACCTGGGTGGCTCAGCTGCTTAAGCGTCTGCCTTCAGCTCAGGTCATGATACCAGGGTTCTGGGATCGAGCCCCGCATCAGGCTCCTTGCTCAGTGGGGAGTCTGCTTGTCCCTCTCCCTCACTCTCTCTCTCTCAAATAAATAAAATCTTAAAAAAAATAGCCAATATTTATGTGGTGTACACTATGTGTCAGGCACTAAGCACTTCCACACATCTATTATTTCTCTAAATAAAAGTACTAGTAATGAAACAATAACCGCAAATACTAAATGTTACCTGACTATAGGTCACTGTGCACAGAATGTCTTTCACCTGCACATGGACCCTAGGAAGGTGGGGATTATTATTACCCACATCATACTTGCAAAGGCTCGGAGACTCAGAGATGAGAAGTGGCTCTGTCCAATGCGACACAGTAAGAGGCAGATTTCAGCCCCCAGTTCCAAAGTGTGTGCCTTTAACCCCCTCACCTTGGAGCTACACCTCAGGCCTGCTCTCCATGCCCGATTCCCTGCCTGTAACTACCTCCTCCTAACCGCAGACTTCAATATTTAATAACCCAACCTCCTGTCTTCCCACAGTTGTATTTTGTCATCTCATCTCAGCCTCATCCCGCTTCATTTCCACACACACCTAGACCTTATTTCCAATGACCGCAAACCTTCCACAATTTCGAGTATCCCAATCTCGAGTATTTATCCTTATTTTCCCAGCTCATCTGGGAAATGTCTCTGGTACCCAGAAACCACCAATTCTTTGACAACACTAACATTATCACTCCCTTATGCCCTCGCTTCCCTCCGTATTTAAGTTCCATGGTCCAAATGGAGAAGGGACTGATGGTCTTCAATAAATGCTGCTGGGGGGGGCGCCTGGGTGGTTCAGTCGGTTAAGCGACTGTCTTCAGCTCAGGTCATGATCCTGGAGTCCCGGGATCGAGTCCTGCATCGGGCTCCCTGCTCAGCGGCGAGTCTGCTTCTCCCTCTGACGCTCCCTCCTCTCATGCTCGCTCTCTCCATCTCATTCTCTCTCTCAAATAAATAAATAAAATCTTAAAAAAATAAATAAATGCTGCTGGGAAAACTGGATATTCATATGCAAAAAATGAAAGTGGACCCCTAGCTTACACAACTCAATAAATTAACTCGAAATGATTAAAGACTTAAATGTAAGACTTAATACTGTAAAACTCCTAAAAGAAAATAAGGAAAGAGCTCCCTGACATTGGTCCTGGGAATAGTTTTTTGGTTACGACACCAAAAGTATAGGCAACAAAAGCAAAAATAAACAAGTGGGACTACATCACAATAAAAGGCTTCTGCACAGCAAAAGGAACAATTAAAAAAATGACAGGGCAACCTATGGAATACAAGAAAATACTCACAAATAATATGTCTGATAAGGGGTTAATAGCCAAAATATATAAGTAGCTCATACAACTCAACAGCAAAACAAATATGCAAACGATCTAATTAAAAATGGACAAAGGACCTGAATAAACATTTTTCAAAAGAACACATACAAATGACCAACAGGCAAATGGAAAAGAGCTCAACATCATTAATCATCAGGGAAATGCAAATCAAAACCATAAGGTATCACCTCACACCTGTTAGAATGGCTATTATCATTCAGAAATAAATAAGTACAAACAAACAAGAAATAACTAGTTTTGGGGTGCCTGGCTGACTCACTCAGTAGAGAATGCAACTCTTGATCTCGGGGTTGTGAATTTGATCCCTACATTAGGTGTAGGGCCTACTTAAAAAAAAAAAAAAAGAACAAGAATAACTAGTATTGACAAAGATGTGGAGAAAAGAGAACCCTTGTGCACTGTTGGTGGGAATGTAATTGGTGCAGCCACTATGGAACAGTATGGAAGTTCCTTGAAAAATTAAAAAGAGAACTACCATATGTTCTAGCAATCCCACTTCTGGGTATATATCCAAAAAAAAAAAAATCACATCTTATAGGTATCTGCAGTCCCATTTTCTTTGCAGCATTACTTACAAGTCAAGACATGGAAACAATCTAAGTGTCCATCACACATGAATGGATAAAGAAAATACGGTGTATATATACATAATGGAGTATCATTTAGCCATAAAAAGAAGGAAAGCCTTTATTTGCAACAACATGGATAAACCTTGAGGAGTAAAATAAGTCAGAAAAAGACAACTTTATGATCTCACTTACATGTGGAATCTAAAAAAGCCTAATTCATAGAAACAGAGAATAGAATGGTGGTTGCCAAGGGCTGGGAGGTGGGGGAAATGGGGAGATGTTGGTCAAAGCGTACAAACTTCCAGTTATAAGATGAATAAGTTCTGGGATCTAATGTACAGGATGGTGATTATAGTTAATAATACTGTATTGTATCCTTGAAAGTTTTTTTTAAGATTTTATTTATTTATTTGAGAGAGAGAGAATGAGAGACAGAGAGCATGAGAGGGAAGAGGGTCAGAGGGAGAAGCAGACTCCCCGCTGAGCAGGGAGCCCAATGTGGGACTCGATTGCGGGACTCCAGGATCATGACCTGAGCCGAAGGCAGTCGCCTAACCAACTGCGCCTCAAAAGTTGCTAAGAGTAGTTCTTAAATGTTCTTACCACACACACAAAAGATAAGTATGTGAAGTGATGGATGTGTTAACTAACCATATTGTGGTAATTATTTCATAATACATATGTAATTGAATCATCAAATGATACACCTTAAATTTACACAATGTTCTACTTTCTTTTTTCTTAAGTAGGCCTCCATACCCAGCATGGAGCAACGTGGGATCTGAACCCACAACCCTGAGATAAAGGCCTGAGCTGAGACCAAGAGTCGGACGCTTAACCAACTGAACCACCCAGGCACCCCCATAATGTTGTATTTCAATTATATCTTGACAAAGCTAGAAAGTAAATTCCACGGCCCGCTGCTCTAATTATTCCCTTGCACAGAACCAGAACCCGTCTGTTCCTTGCTCTCTTTGTTGTGCAAGCCTAGCAAAACCCAAACGCTGGTTAAATTCAACTCTCTGGACCTACTTCTTGCCTGTGCCTCCCTTAAGACTGTCTGGCAATCCTACTTCATTTCACTAATCAGCTCACTTTCCTATTCTCTGAGATGACTAATTTATTGTTTTAAATTTTTTAAAGATTTTATTAGAGAGAGAGAGAGAGAGAGAGAGAGAGCGAGCATGGGAGGGGGGAGGGTCAGAGGGAGAAGCAGACTCCCCACTGAGCAGGGAGCCCCATGCGGGACTTGATCCCAGGACCCCAGGATCATGACCTGAGCCAAAGGCAGATGCTTAACCAACTGAGCCACCCAGGCACGGCCTGAGATGACTAATTTATAGCTTTTCCTCCCATCTTAGGCTCCCAAAATCCGCTTCCCTTTCTTCACTCTTAGTTAATGACCTTGCTTTCAATTTCTACGAAGAACAGAGAAGCAACCGAGTCTACTTAATCTCCCCACCAAATCCACCACACCAAATGCATTCTCCGCCAGCCCTCACCCCCCTTCTCTGCTCTCTCTTATGGCAAAACACCTGAAAGCGTTATTTTCACTCAATGTCTCTCTTTCCTTTTCTGTTCTTTAATCAGATTTTCATCCTCAACAGTATCGAAACTATTCTTTGTAAAGTCCCCAGTGGCCTCCATGTTGCCATTTGCAATGGTCAACTCTTACTCATTTTACGGGACTATCAGTGGCTTTTGACAGTTGCTCACTCTCTCTTCTTGAAACTCTTCCTCCACTTGGCTTTTGCAACATCTCCTATTTCTCTTCTACCTTAATGGCTCTCAGTCTTCCTTCCTGGATCCTCATTTCCTGACTTCTAAATATTGGGGGAGCTCAGGGTATAGTTCCTAGACCTCTCCTCTACTTACATTTACTCCCTA
This sequence comes from Callorhinus ursinus, assembly GCF_003265705.2. Taxonomy (NCBI): domain Eukaryota; kingdom Metazoa; phylum Chordata; class Mammalia; order Carnivora; family Otariidae; genus Callorhinus; species Callorhinus ursinus. The sequence continues at coordinate 10,506,164 of NW_027397100.1, forward strand.
GGTTTTCTTTTAGTCCCATGGCTTTAATGCCATCTGAATGTTGATAACTCCTACATTTATATCTCCAGTCCTTCTCTAATGTCTAAACTGGTACATCTAAGTGCCTCCTTAACATCATAAGGCTATAAAATGGGCATCCCAAATTTAACATGCCTCAAACCTGAAATCTATTCCCCAATCCTCATCCTTCCTTGTGGGACGAGTCCCCAAGTCCCCAATGATCACCACCTCCTGGTATTCACATTCTTATGTAGTTCCCACCTCCCATAATGAATAGGGCTGATCTGTGTAACCACCTGTATAATGCAGAAATGATGGTGTCCAACTTCTGAGGCTAGGTCATAAAAGATGCTGTGGTTTCTACCTTGTGTTCTCCCAGATCACATGCACAGGGAGAAGCCAGATGCCATGCTGTGAGGACACTCAAGCAGCTCTACTGAGAGGCCCATGTAGTGAAGGCACTGAGGCATCCTGCCAACAGCAATACGTGTGAGCTATCTTAAAAACAGATCCTCCAGCCCCAGTCAAGCCTTCAGATGACTGCAGCCTCAGCCAACAGCTTGACTGCAATCTCATGAGAGACCCTAAGCTAGAACTACCCAACCACACCATTCTTGAATTCCTAACCCACAGAAACTGAAAAAATAAATTTTTGTTCTATTAAGCCACTAATTTTGAGGATAATCTGTTACACAGCAGCAGATATATAATACTCCCCTGTCTCTCACACACACAAATCCTCTTTCTCCTCTATAGTCATGCCTATTGCAAGTCATTTATTTGCTCAGGCCCAAAACCTTGGAATCAACCTTGACTCTGCTCTCTTATACCCTATATCCAAACCAGCCAATTCCCTGGTTTTACTGGTGTTCAATATATTGCTGTTGAACAAACAACTGATAAAACTCAGAACACAGCAATCTCTAAGGTGTGAGAAATCATAGCTTTGAGGAGGGTTTTGCTATTGTGGGAAACAGTTAACGTAAGCATTGGGAGGCCACCTAGGGACAGGAAACGGAGTTAGGGTGACCAGCCACTCTGTACCAGGCATCATACATATATGACTTCATTTGATCCTGTAATTCCATGTGGTAGGTTTATCACCACTCTATAGCTGAGATCGTAGACTGCAAGAGACAAAGTTACATCTGAATTCAGGCAATCTAACTCAAGAATGTAAACTCTTAACCTTAAGCCACCCTGCATTCCAAAGGGGAAGAGCACTAGGGCTGAATTCAGCTAACGGGACGGGGAAGCAAACACCCAGAGAAATGTGGGTCCATCTAGAGGAGTTCTGCCAAGGCAACAGCACATGAGTCCCATCCTCAAACTTCTGTTACTCATCTGTGATAGGCAGGGATTGGAGACCTCTGAGAATGACAGCCAACTAGAGTACTCTACTCAATACATAGGCCAGAAGCCTGGATTTCAGGCCACTCTGATTCTTAATAACTGGGGGACAGTAGCAAGCTACTTGACTTCTCTGGGTCTTAGCTGCTTCATTTGTCATTTGGCCAGCCACATCCCACTTGCCAGAAGGAAGGGCTTGGGCATGTTCAGCTCTGGGATCTGAGATCTGGCCTCCTCCCCACAGTTACCATGACGCTCGGCCTCTGAGCTCACGGGGATGCCATCCTTATCTAGCCGTTGCTTAAACAGGTTGTGTTCCACATCCAGCTGCTGCTCCCCAGCCACATCCATGGCATCGATGCTCAGATCTGGAAGCAGGAAGTCAGGGTAAGGTACTGGGAACCTAGGGGCAAGGGGAGAATCTGGGTTTTGGAGGGTGAGAGGATGCTGGGATTGTCTGGGGGCAGCAGTGGACTAGGGGAAAGAGGCTGTCCTGGAGTCCCGTCCAGAACCTAAGGCTGGAGGTGTGAATCTGGAAGCCCACCTAAGAACCTGCAACTCCCACCCCTGGTGGGTACTCACAGGCACAAGGCATGTGCGGAAAAAATACGTCGATGTTGATCTTCAGTTTATCTCCCCGTGACTTGTCCACGTAGAGTTCAGGATGCACCTGGAGCAGCACCACCTCAGTAAGACTTGGCCCTACGTCTCTCATTCCCCACTCCCATCCCTAGAATGCCGAGCCCCGCCCACGTACTAGGCTCCGCCCCTTACCTCAGTGGTGAGGTAATACTGCAGCTCGGACAGAAACAATAGCAGCATGAGAAGGCCACTGACAATGGTCACTGCGGGGAAGGGAGCGAGGGTCAGAAGGGCCTCTGCTCCACTCTCTCAAGCCCCCCGTAGGCCCGGCAGGGTCCAGGCGCCCCGGCCAAGCTCTCGGACACCCATGTCCCCGCGACCCCGGCCCCGCCGCGGCCTACCCGTGGCGCCCCCGCAGGTCTTGACCCGGAAGTCCTCCAGAGTCTTGGGGTAGGCATCGAACTGCTTGAGCTTCCCCAGCGCCTCCATGGGGACCAGCCGGAAAGGGGACGCCAGCCGGCCCGCCCCTGCGGCCTCCTGCTTCCGGTTCGGAGCTTGAGCCACGCCCCCCGTCCGCACGCAGGCGCAGCAATGCGCACGCTTGGCCCCGCCCCTCGCTCGCATTCTCACTCCGGTCGCCACGCCCACGGGTGCTGGGGAGGGCAGAGTTTTAACACCGTGGCGGGAACAACTCTCTCAGTCCCGGCGGTCTTGGTCTTGTCTTTGGCAGGGCGCCCGGAGACGACTCTGCGGGGCAGAAACAGTAATAGCAGCATTCGCTTGCCTTGACCTAGGAACTGCGCCAAGAGTTTCACATCAGAGGCCTGGAACAACATGGAACCTCCTAGCACAGTGGCTTTCAAAGTGTTTCCAACTAGCAACCTCGTCATCACCTGGGCACTTGGTTAAAAATGCGTATTGGGCCCCACCACAGACCTGCTGAATCAGAAACTCTAGGAGTTGGTCCCAGGTGATTCCCTGCAGTTAGTTTGAGAATCACTGCTGTAGAAAGTAGGTGGGACTTTTATCTCCATTTTCTGAAAGACAAACTGCCCTGGATCACAGCCTGTTAACGGCAAGGCAACCCCACCACACCACTCTTGAATTCCTAACCCACAGAAACTGAAAAAACAAATTTTTGTTCTATTAAGCCATTAATTTTGAGGATGACTTGTTAACACAGCAACAGATAGGTAATATTCCCGTCTCTCATACACACAAATCCTTTCTCCTCTCTAGTCATGCCTATTGCAAGTCATTCATTTGCTGAGGCCAAAATCCTGGAATTAACCTTGACTCTGCTCTGTTATATCCTGGATTGTGATTGGGTTGATTCCAGCCCATTTCTTCTGGACCTCAAAGTACCCTGGGAGCCTCAGTGCTTCTGAGCATGGCTCATGAAGGTGCTTGGCTCAAATCATTTCAGGGATGTAAGACCAGAACTTTGATAAAAGGTGGCCCGGAGGACTATTGTAGTCTGTAGGAGAAATTGATGTGCTGGGTTAGGGAAGGCTTCCAGGAAGAGAAGGGACACTGGAACTGGGTGACCTGTGGCGGTGTGACTCTGGAGAAGCTGAGCGATGTCAGAGTACCCCTTTTGCCTTCAGGCTGCAGTTTGCTAGGGATGTGGGGGAAAGAAAACAAGCTCATGTTAACTGGAAACTGACAATATGCCAACTGCTGTAATCCATTCTACCCTGGGAGGTAGGTGCTATTTCAAACCCCACTTAGAAAGAAAGGAAAGGAAACAGCAGAATGTGCCTTGTGCTGTGAAGCAAATAATCAGGGAACTGTAACAGTGACAATAGGGGTGGGGAAATTTCTGTTTTAGGAATTCCAGAATTAGATGGTCCTTCCCTTTCCAGAATTCTTTTAGGTGGCCATGACAGGAGACCAAGACACTTACTAGTTAGAGACTTCATTCTTCATAATGTCAGGCTTTATACTAATGCTTCAATCTTCTCCGTCAGGGTGGAATCCTTCAACCTTTGAGCAGGTGGGGCCTGCACAGGACTGGTTCACTCTGCACATGCGGCTGCCAGCAGAGGGGGTCACTGGTCCCCTGTAGCTGTAGCTTACAAGCCCAGCCAGAGAAGAGGGTTTCAGTCCCTTTCGTCGGTTTCTTCTGCCCCATCACAGTCTTCTTTCACTTTATTTTCACACTGATAAATGAACTTTTCCTAATTGTTAAAGAAATAAATGCATTTGCAGATGTTACATGTTCTCCTTCCCCAGTGCAGATGGACCATTTTTCTCTTGGGAGAAATACAGAGACCTCAGTGTATCTGGTTTGAAAACAATAGTCACAGTGTGGAAATCTCACTGCTTCCCCTGAGAAGGAAGAATGACACAGCTGTGTCAGTGTGTCTTAGAGTCCAATTAAGAGAGCTTCTTACAGACTTTGATAATACTGGGGTCAGGGAATGGACCTCAAGATGAATGACATTTAAAATGACACTTGAAGAAAAGGAAGGAACCAGAGAGGTGAAGTACTGAGTGGGAGGGAGTAATGTGTTCTAGGAAGAGGAATTATAAGTGCAAAGGTCCTGGGGCAAGATAGAACTTAGAAAGTTTTAGGAACAAGGAAAAGCCAGAATGGCTGGAAAATGTGAGATGAGTGAGGATTTTGGATTTTATTCTGCATGCAATGGGATGCCATTTTAAGGATTTAAGCAGGAAATTAATTTAAGATCATGCCAGTTGCTAGGTGAAGAATGGATAAGGGATGGGTAGAACAGAAGTAGATATACCAGTTAGGATGCTATTGCAGGTTGTGGAAGGAAAACATAAACTTCTCTTTAGAAAGCAAAAATATAATTAGAATATGAGCTTCCATTTTAATCAAGGAATCATTTTTTAAAAAGATTTATTTATTTATTTGACAGAGAGAGAGAGAGCACAAGCAGGCTGAGCAGCAGGCAGAAGGAGAAGCAGACTCCCTGCTGAGCAGGGAGCCCAAAGTGGGCTCCATCCCACGACCCCAGGATCGTGACTTGAGCCGAAGGCAGACGCTTAACTGACTGAGCTACCCAGGTGTTCCCTATAAAGGAATCATTTTTTTTCTGTAAAATCCTTTCCATGGTAGATCTATTAAGCCAAGACAGTGGTTCTTAAAGTGTGGTCCCCACTACCACCAACATCGTCATCACCTGAGAACTTGTTAGAAATGCAAATTCTCAGGCACACGCCAGAAAAACGAAGTCAGAAACTCTGGGGATGAGGCTCAGCATTCTTTTATTAAGCTTTCCAGGTGATTCTGAGGCATACTCTTGTTTGGAAAGCACTGGGCTAAGAGTCTCAAGCAAATACTTTTTATATGCATTGTGGTGCAACCCACATAAGGAAGGATCTTCTTTCAATGTTTGTAAAACATCATTTAAGTAATTACATAAATCAGGGGTGCCTGGGTGGCTCAGTCAGTCAGGTCAGTGCTCAGTCAGCGGGGAGTCTGCTTCTCCCTCTCCCTGTGCTCCTCCCCCCGCTTGTGCTCTCTCTCTCTCAAATAAATAAATAAATAAAATCTTAAAAAATAATTACATAAATCATAAAACAATGACCAGTGAGCAAGCTAATTATAAAGATGCTAGTTCTAATAATATGTAGACTTAATCCTGGAAACCTTCCTGCTGAAAAACATCTTGAAATGCTAAATAACAATTATCCTTCGGAACATACAGCTGACTCATGAAAAAGTAAGAGAAATTCCCAGGGGCTAGAAGTGAAAAGAGTTGAAAAAAGCGATAAACTTGTGACCTGACTTTATGAATCTGGGGATGGGACGGGGAGAGGTGGCTAAGGGGCTGGGTGTCAGTAATCTACAAGCTTGGGTTTTCTTCTTTTGTTCTTAGCACATAATAATTCATAGTAACATAGACATTTATAGCTCACAAAGCACTTTCATACAAAAGATCTTATACATTGGAGAGTAATGTGTTGGTAGCTATCATGTGGTAAGATGCTACATTAATTTAGGAAGGCTTTGGAAGGAACTGAATATTTTTTCTTGGAATCAAATAGATGGGAAGATAATGGTTTCATAAAATATTTTTTAGTCAGTGTGGCCTGAACTTTCCATGACCATATTGTACTTGCCTTATAATCATTGTCAAAAATAGATGGGGGATGTCCTTTTTGGGTATTGGCTATTAATACCTATATAGGGAAAGGAGATGATACCTCCAGGCCTCAATAAAAAATGGCTTCTTTTTTTTTTAAAGATTTTATTTATTTATTTGAGAGAGAGAGAGAGAAACAGCATGAGAGGGGAAAGGGTCAGAGGGAGAAGCAGGCTCCCCGCTGAGCCGGGAGCCCAATGTGGCACTCGATCCCAGGACTCCGGGATCATGACCCGAGCCAAAGGCAGTCGGTTAACCAACTGAGCCACCCAGGCGCCCTAAAAAATGGCTTCTTAACAGAGCTAGGCCCTTAGAAAGAGGGTAGGCCAGAAAAAACAAAACAAAGCATCCACTTGTACAGGAAGAGAAAGAGAATGCTTGAGGTTGTCTCAACTTGTGTCCTTGATAGGAATACAAAAACATAAAAACAAAGTATTGCTGGACATTGTGATCACAGGCCTGTCCTCATATATAAGTTTGGTGTTTGGATTTATATTCTCTGCTTAGTCTGGAAGCTCCAAAGTGGAGAAATTAACTTATAATTGAGGGTGCCTGGCAGAAGCATGCATGAAACTGCTCTCAGGAAGCACACCTCAACCTAAGCCACATAGCATTCTCAAGGATAAAACTCTGCTAAAGATGAGCAACTGACCTAATCTTCCAAAATATATAAGGACACAATCCCTCATGAGAAAGAGTCAATAGACACCATCATCAGCATGATTAGACTCCTGTGAACCTGAGATCATGGATCTTTCAGATAAAAACTATGTTTAGAGGGACGCCTGGGTGGCTCAGTCAGTTAAGCGTCTGCCTTCAGTTCAGGTCATGATCCCAGGGTCCTGGGCTCAAGTCCCACATCTAGCTCTTTGCTCAGCAGGGGGTGGGGCCTGCTTCTCCCTCTGCCTGCCGTTCCCCCTGCTTGTGCTCTCTCTCTCTGTTAGAAAAACCCCCAAAAACCCAAACCACAAAAACAAAAAACACCCCACTATGTTTAGAATAATTAACATTTAAGAAACAATAAAGATGTAAAAATGGTATCACACCAGGAAGACTTGAAAATAAAATTTGGGGCCCCTGGTGGCTCAGTCGGTTAAGTGTCTGAGTCTTGATTTCAGCTCAGGTCATGATTTCAGGGTTGTAAGATTGAGCCCCACATCAGGCTCCACATGGAGCCTGCTTCAGATTCTCTCCCGCTGCCCCTCTCCCACTTCTCTTAAAAAAACAAAACAAAACAAAACAACAGGAAAAGAAATTTAAAAGAATTTCTAGAAATGAAAAATACAGTAATTTAAGTTAGAAAATCAGGGGGAGGGTTAAACAGCCAATTAGACAGTCGAAGAGAGGAATATTAAACTCAAAGAGCTGAATATAGTATAGAGAAATGAAATCATACTATAAGAGAGAGATTCAGACTGAAGAAATCCAACATCTGACTAATAGGAGTTCCAGTAGGAGAAAGTAGTAAGAAGGAAGGAGGGAGAGGCAATATTTGAAAGGTATAGCTAAGAATTAGCCAGAATTAATGATAGGCAATAGTGCTACAATATAAACCTCAAAAACATGCTAGAAAAAGAAGTCAGATACAAGAAACTACACATAATGTGATTCTATTTATATGAGATGATCAAATAAGGCAAATCTATAGAGGAAGTGAGTGAGAGGTTGCTTGGAATGAGGAGCGGGATTGACAGTAAATGTGAATGAGGGGTCTCTGATGGAAATGTTTTAAACTGGGTTGTGGTGATGTTTGCACAACTGTACAAATTTACTAGAAAATCATTGAACTTAAAATGTGTGAATTTTATGACACGTAAATTGTGCCTCAACAAAGTTGTTAAGAAGAGAAGCAAAGCTAATGGTTCAAGATGTTTTAACTTTTAAAAAGTCCTACCTTGCTAGCAGCTGGAGAAGAGGAAAATGGGGATTGATTGCTTAATGGGAATGGAGCTGCCTTTTGTGGGGATGAATACATTCTAGAACTAGACGGAGGTGGTGGCTGCACAGCACTGGGAATGTACTAAATGTCACTGAATTGTACACTTTAAAAGGGTTGCAAAGGTAATTTTTTGAATGTTTTAGCAGAATAAAGAAGATATAACTGGTTATAAAGGAAACTGCAATAAAGCTTACTATGCATCTTTTTCTAGAGGGTTTTTATTTATTTTTTTATTATATTAATCACCATACATTACATCATTAGTTTTGGATATAGTGTTCCATGATTCATTGTTTGTGCATAACACCCAGTGCTCCACGCAGAACGTGCCCTCTTTAATACCGTTCACCGGGCTAACCCATCCCCCCACCCCCCCCTCCAGAACCCTCAGTTTGTTTTTCAGAGTCCATCATCTCTCATGGTTGGTCTCCCCCTCCGATTTCCCCCCCTTCATTCTTCCCCTCCTGCTATCTTCTTTTTTTTTTTCTTAACATATATTGCATTTTGTTTCAGAGGTACAGATCTGTGATTCAACAGTCTTGCACAATTCACAGTGCTCACCATAGCCCATACCCTCCCCAATGTCTATCACCCAGCCACCCCATCCCTCCCACCCCCCACCACTCCAGCAACCCTCAGTTTGTTTCCTGAGATTAAGAATTCCTCATATCAGTGAGGTCATATGATACATGGCTTTCTCTGATTGACTTATTTCACTCAGCATTCTAGAGGGTTTTAAAAAACTTTTCATCTTGAGGGGTGCCTAGGGGGCGCAGTCAGTTGAGTGTCTGACTTGGTTTTGACTCAGGTCATGATCTCAGGGTTGTGAGATCCAGCAGTCTGGCTCTGCACTCAGCGAGGAGTCGGCTTAGGACTTTCTCTCCCTCTACCCCTCCCCTGCTCTCTGTCTCTCTCTCTCTAAAATAAGTAAATAAATCTTAAAAAAAAAACCAAAAACCCACAACTTTTTATTTTTACATAACTATAGGCACATGAGAAATTGCAAAAATAGGACAGGTCCTATGTACCTGTCACCCAGTTTCCCTTAATGGTAGCATCTTACCGTATCGTACCAGCAGTACATTGTCCAAACCAGGAAACTGGCATTGGTACAATATAATTAATTAAACTACAGACCTTACTCAAAATCTTTTGGCGAATTGTTTTAAAAGTTATAAAATACCCAGTGCAGATTTCCATTAGTTGAGATTGAATGGTTCTATTGTTCTCATCCCAGGGAAGAAAACATTTTGATTCAAAAAAAAAAAAAAAAAGGTTTCTGAACCTTTCTTTTCTAAAACCTTAGAAACAACTGAAAATTTGCCTTTCTTTTTAAGAGAGAGAGAGGAGGGAGGGGCAGAAGGAGAGGGAGAGAGAGACTCTTAAGCTGGGCGTGGAGCCCGACGTGGGGCTTGATCTCATGGCCCTGAGATCATGCCCTGAGCTGAAATCAAGAGTTGGATGCTCAACAGGGAGCCACCCAGGATCCCTGTCATTTTGTTTTTTAATATCTTCTGCCGGTGAAGACTGAATTAAGTGGGTGGCAGGGGAGGTGAAGAAGGTGATCAGAAGAAGGGGAGACAGAAACAACTGGATGGAAAATGGTTTTGGAAATCCTAGGAGAAGAACTCCAGGAGAGCACGTGGGTTTCTGGCTTCAGCAACTCGGTGACTGGCGGGATGCTTATCGAGTTGGAGGAGTCTTGGGAAGGGATTGGTTTAAAGGGAAAATCTTGAGTTTAGCCTCAGGCTTGTTCTGCAGGCCAGGTCTCTGAGACATCTAAGTGGAAGTCCACTGGGTTGTTGGGTATGAGGTCTGGAGAATAGAAGAAGAGAGGTCTGAGCCGAAGTTACACAACTGGAGAGGGGGCATGACACTTACACTAACTAGTATTTAAATTCCCTCTCAACTCTGCTCATGGATCCCATACAAACTTACTAAATGATTCTTTTTTTTTTTTTAAAGATTTTATTTATTTATTTGAAAGAGAGAATGAGAGAGAGCACGAGAGGGAAGAGGGTCAGAGGGAGAAGCAGACTCCCCGCTGAGCAGGGAGCCCAATGCGGGACTCGATCCCGGGACTCCAGGATCATGACCTGAGCTGAAGGCAGTCGCTTAACCAACTGAGCCACCCAGGCGCCCCTTACTAAATGATTCTAAGTCTTATGGATGCAGAGCTAAAAAAGACAGGTTCGTGCCTGTCCTCGTGGGTCTTACATTCAGTGTAGACCGCTGGTGTATCACAGACTGGATAGGGTGGTGGCTGTGCCCAGGCAGGCTACAGGACGGAGGTCACAATGTGTACTTTGTGATGAGGTTTATGGTATAACTGGTGGCACGGAGGAGCACCCTGAGAGCTAAGCCTTCCTCCTGTGGGGAGGATACGGGACCCACCATATGTTATCTTTCTGCCCTAGCACCTTCCATCCCAGGGCCACCCACAGTCCTCTTTGGAGGTGAGCAAATAGTTAGGGAGGCAGGAGATGAGGGGCTGGGAGGCGGTGTTGTGTGGAGGTTTGGGGAGCCCTTGGGGCTGATGGGACAGAGAGATGCAGGGGCCTCATTTCCTCTTCCTTCCCAGTCCCAGGTAGAGAAGTCAGTGTGCTGCCTGCCACGGGACCCATCATGTGGCCGAACACGAAGCACTTGTGGCAGATTTTTGTCCTGTGGGTCTTCTGGGTGCTCTTCTTGTGGCTGATGGCCCCGTGTCTGGATCCTAGACCTGAATCGGCCCCTCAGGAGAAACTGATGGTCTTGGTACCCCGGCATTGCAACCGCCCTTGGCTCAAACTCAGGACAAGTGGCTGCCCATCTGAAATGCTAAACTCCTCCCTCCAGCACCACAGAGTTGGAGAGGGGAACGGGTTTGCTGCATGCTATGGGAAGACCGTAGAGTACCTGATGGGGGCGACAGAGTCCCTGACCCCTGTGCTCTGGTGGTTGGTCAGTGGTGAACCCTGAGCTCAGTCCCACCCCTTGTCCTTCCAAAGCCTAGCCCACGTCCCACTTTCCCACCCAAGCCCCTGCCCTTGGCCCTGGCTTAGCGCACCTCTCATCTTCACGGCCTCGACCCCTGACCGCCAGCACAGGGCCTCGCCCACTACCAGGTGATACCCAGGTCCCAGCCCCCAATCTCCTTTCTGCTGTTTCCAGGGCATGAACTCAGCAAGTGGACTTGGCCAAATGTGGGAGAAGCTGTTCAAGGTGATTCCCAGGCCGTCAGTGAGCCATTTCCATCTCTACTGTGGGACTTGTGCTTTGGTGGGGGACCCCACGACCCTGCGGGCCTCTGGCCTCAGCCACAACGTCAACCAGTGCACCGCAGCCTTCAGGTGGGTACTGGGGAGAGCGCAGGGCATGGGAAGGTCAGGGCTGCCCTCAGAGTGCTGGCAGTTCCTGCTCTCCCTCCCAGGATGAACCACGACCATGCCCAGAGCTTTGAGACGGCGGGGAACCAAACCACAGGATGCTTCGTCTATCCCTGGAACGCCAGCATCCGGGGCTCCTGGAGACAGCTGGTGCTGCTGCTGCTGCAGCTTTCTGGTCTGGCGTGGACTTCAGATGCCCCGAGTGAGGAGGTGATGGTCTGGGAACCCAGACGTTCTTGGTACGGGGGTCAGGGGAGGTCACTGCAGGGGAGGACAGAGGGGCTCCAGGGAGACCCTCTGCTGGCTTATTAGGGGCACCTGCAGAACCTTCCCAGGTCTCAGACTGCTGAAACTCCCCCACCTCCCAATGATCTTAGATTCTGGAAGGTGGTCCTGTTCCCTAGTGGAATGGAAGGCAGCAAAGCCCAGGTAAGGGGACAGGAGGGAGGAAGACGGGGCTGTGGGCTGCTGTGGGCTGCTGTGGGCAGGGGCCCAGGTCGGCCCCCTCTCCCTTCTTCTCCACCTCCTGGTGATCAGCCCCACCTTCCTCAGGTATAACCAGGGCAACTGGCTGGCCGATCAGGGTCAGTATGCATTCCTGGGGCTCATGGCTCTGTTCTGTGCCTTGCACACCCATGACCAGGTTAGGAAAGATTCTGGTCTATTTCTCACACAAGTATAGAGTCTAGAAAATTTCAAGACCCTGCATCATCTGACCCCCTCCCCTCCCCTCCTCTCTCCCAGGCTCACACACGGGGCTTCTCGGTGTTCCCCAAACACCAGCTGCCTCCTGCCTTCTCACACACTGCTGCCTCAGCCTGGAATGCCCTTCTCTTGTCTCCCTGGGGAGTCCTCTCTCTTCCTCCAATATGAGGAGGAGGAGCAGCTAGTTGATGCTCTTTGCTGGGCTCCGGGGTCACACTGTGTGTTCAGAGTGTGTCTTCCCTGGAGAAGGAGAGCTCTGCTCTCCCAGCTCTAAGAGGAAGCCTATCACACTAGATGTTAAATGAGTGCTGAAGGGTGACTGGTGGACATGGGGGCAGGACAGGATCCGGACTGCGACCCTGTGGCTCTCTCCTGTCTTATCCTCTTTCCCAGGTGTCCTTATTTGGTTGGGGACAGACCAGCTCATGAGGTGGTCCCATTACTGGTATGATAAATATTGGTTCGAGAATAACATGCACAGTTTCAAACAACAGAAGGTCATCCTCAAGCTGCAGTGTGAGGGGAAGGTTGTTATCTACTGTTGGAATGTTTTCCAACCTGTTCAGCCCCCTGGAGGCCCTGGGAGCTGACAGGTAGTCAAGGAGACCACACAGCATCAGAAAGGGGACCCCAGATATAGATCTGCTGCTAAATAAAACTATAGCTTATTTCTCTCATTGGATTCCTGGTGGTATTAGAGGGCTACATTCTATTCCAGATTCTTAACAGCATAGCACCAATAAATATTTATATATATAACCAATAAATATAATCAAACCAAAAGGGGAAACAAGCAAACCCTAAAGCTGAGAACAAATCAAATGGTTGTATATCAAATTGATAACATAAGCACCAGAGAAAAGAATTATTTCAAGTTCCTTTGGAATTCAGTACACTGTGTATCCTTTGCAGGATATATTCTGTGTACAAAAAGAACTACAAAGAAATTTTATTTTATTTTATTTTATTTTAAAGATTTTATTTATTTATTTGAGATAGAGAATGAGATAGAGAGAGAGAGAACAAGAGGGGGGAGTCAGAGGGAGGAGCAGACTCCCTGCCGAGCAGGGAGCCCGATGCGGGACCCGATCCCAGGACTCCAGGATCATGACCTGAGCCGAAGGCAGTCGCTTAACCAACTGAGCCACCCAGGCTCCCACTACAAAGAAATTTTAAACTTCACTCAGTAGATTTATTATAATACTGGTATTATTTTTGAAACTATATGATGACTATCATGGAATAAAGTAAATAAGTAATTATATTAATATTATTAGGAACCAAATACAAAGATAGGTAAAAACCCTGTGACATTAAATTCAAACTGGAAATATTATAAACTCAATTTTTAAGTTATTTTTTACTGTGGCAAAATATACATAACATTTGCCATTTTAACCATTTTAAAGTGTGCAGTTCAAGGGCATTAAGTACACACTGTTGTGCAACCAACACCACCGTGAACTCATGATTTTCCAAATACACTTTCTGCTCTGTCATCTGAACGGTCTAAAAGCCTGAACATATCAGTAGCAATGATCAATCCCAGAACTCAGATTTTGTTTTCTAAACACTTCTTTCCCATGAAAAAATTCCAAGTCTGGACAGGAAAAGTAGAAGGAAAACCCAGACCTCAAAGTTGGGAAGATCTGAACATCAAAAATAGCACTTGTCGTGATGGACTTACAGGGAATATATAAAAAATCCCGAGTCCATAATGAGACTCAGAAATAAAAACAATTTGTTGGTGGAGACTATTACATCAACTGGGGAGGGGGAAGCATTTATCCTGCTTTCTTTGTAGAAACGGTGGTTCAAGGTAACCAAATAGCCTCAGACAATGAGGGTGTGCGGTTGCTGGGTGTGTAAAACAAATATCCACTACATTCTACCTCCTTGTCTGCCCAATAAGCACACACACACTAACAAAATGCATATACCCTCATATGACCAGGCGCACATATACCCGCCTCCCCAAGGGCGCTGTGGTGTACTGGCTGGTCTAGTGTGGAGCCAGAGTCCAAAAATCCCCAAAGGTGTGAGCAGTGCCCCAGCCCATCGTCATGTTATTCCAAGGTACTGGACCCATCATGACATCATATAGACATATTATTTAGAGGAATAACATTACCCACTACAAAAATAGCGTCTTTAAGAATTGGCTGTCCCCGGAGAGAGGTTGGAAAAGAATTGGATGGGAAACTGCTACCTTCTTTTCTACTTAATTTTGTAACCAGGTGCATGCACTGGTTTCATTTTAAATAAACGAAACAAAAATCTGCGGAGAAAAAAAAAGTTTGAGTGGACAGAAAAGTACTTTTAACCACATCATGAAGTTTTCCTGTAGATTCTTTTCTCAAGAGGGGCCAGGAAGCTCTTCCTTTCCCCCGTCTGCCTCCTGCCCAAGCAACCCTGCACCGCCAAGAGGCCTCCATCTCAGAGAGGTACCCCACACCAGCCTTGGCACACAATCTTGCCTGTTTTATTCCCGTCCCCATTACACTTGATTTCCAAGCCCTCCCTTGTCTGCTGGGCCCTGGGCTGAATGCCAAGGGGAAGGCGGTTATCCACAAGGCCTCCATGCAGGAATTCACAACGTGACTTGTGTGGTGGGGTCCCTGATATCGGGCTGGCATGAAGAACCCCATGGGGCACCAGCCCCTTCTCCTCCAGGGAGGCCACAGGACACACCAAATGTTGCCTCTCCCCTTCCTCCTCTCAGCCTCCAGGGGCGAATCCTGTAGAGCTTAGCAGGTGACTGTGAAGGAGGCGGCCGGCACAGTGGGGTGCTGGTGAAGTCGGTGACCACAGCTTCCTACCTTTCCCAGTGTTTGGTGTCTGAGTTAGCCTGCCACTTGGCCTTGAGCGTGGGACAGTAATGAAGCCTTCATGGTGGATTTTAGGCTCGTGGGCTGCCTTGATGTTCACCCGTGACTGATGCTTCTGCTCTGGTCAGGAAGGTCTGACTTGAGCGGTTTAGCTGGTAGAGCTTCCAAGAGCCTGCCATTGTTCTTGGGACCCACAGGCGCACCCCTGGACCCCATAAACCCAGTGTATCCATCCAATCAGCTTGGAAACACTTTGAAAGGGCTCTCCAGCCCTCTCTTCCACCAAGATGTTCTGTGACACTTTCTCTGGCTTCAACAAGCGGCCAGTGAGTCTCTTCTGGACCTCCAGTTCATTCTGTGAGTGTTTGTCTATGTCCAGGCGTGCCTTCCCTGGAGAAGAGCTCCTCCTTTCAGTGCTCATTGTGCAGCTTCGTGACACGCAGGTTTAACGAGTATTTGCCAAGTGAATGAAGAGCTGGATTAGGGGCAGGGGCAGCAACCAGCCCATTTTCTCCACAAGGTTTCTATATCTGGAGTTGGGCAGACAAGAGGTGGGCCCTTATACAGAGAAGGGCGTTACATCCACTCCAGTACTTGTTAAGCCACAATGCAACAGCAGAAGGCCAGGGAACCAGCCAGCTAGAATGTGAGGCTAGTCTTGGCCTGCCACAAGCCTTAGGCTCTTGGAGCTGCCAGGTAGGGCTGGAATACTCAGATCTAGGAGAGATGATGACAGGAAACCAAGATAGGAGGTACAAGAGTGATGTATGGATTATCAGGCACCGGATAAAAGCCTTCCCTGATTCCCTCACCTCAACAACTAGCAGTAATTAAGGAAGAACCAAATTTGAATACAAGTTTTCCTCTCCCTCCCGCCTCCACACACAAGGCCATGTGCTGAGATCAGACAGCAGCCACTCTCAGTGGGACACGATGCATGGCACTAGCGGGGCAATGCACTCTCCTCAAACCCCTCATTCACCTTTTCACCTCCAAGCCCTCCCACCCGTGTCAAGCTTCGGGCCTCACGAAGGCATATAAAAAGATGCTAACATTGGTTAACAAAGGACTAAGAAGGAAGGTCACCATGTCCACACAGGCTACCGACATAAATGAACTGGGTGAGACCCATGGGACCCGGGAGCAGCGCTCTACCTTCTCTGGAGGAGCTTCCCTTCCGAGCCTCACCTCCATCTGGGTCTAGGCAAACCCGGGTCCCAGGAGGGTAGACGGGAGGAAATTCCAGGGCCCCAAGTAAGACCCTATGTTCTTTATGTTCCCTTGTCTACTTTCTAAGTGTGGTGAGCAGAGCTGAGCTGAGCCTGCACTCCTTCCCCACTGTGCAGGAGGATCACACAGGGGACGTCGCTGCTTCCGGCACACTGACAGCCCCTGCTCTACTGACCCCCTGCCTGCTCTCTCGGCCCCCTGCCTCTGCATGCCCTTGCTCTTTCGGCCCGCCACCCCTGCGCGCCACTGCCCCTGCTCTTCTGGACCACCGCCCCCGTGCGCCACTGCCCCTGCTCTTCTGGCCCCCTGCCTCCTTGTGCCACAAACCCCTGCTCTTCAGGGCTAGCGTTTGCACGGAGCTCAGCTGCTCCCTTCCCCGGGCCTGGGGAGTGAACAGGTGGTCAGTGGGTCAGGGGGTAGGAGGTGAGGTATTGAGGGCTGGGGGTGGGGGGGCACAACGCATGAAGGTGTCCCCTGTCCAGAGACCAATTCAACAACCAGCTGGCTGAAAAGGGACCTGTTCCATGGGCTGAGAGGAGGCCTGCATGCAAAGTCTTAGCCTGGGAGTTGCCCTGATGCTTTTGTGGGTGAAGTATCCCTACCCCCACAGGTGCTTCTCACGGGCCCCAGAGCTGCAGAGGCTCTGAGGTTGCTCGCCACATCTGCATAGCCTGCTTTCACTGGCAGGCTGTTTGCCTCATTTGACCAGCGCTTCCAGATGGGCCCCGAAGCTCCTCAGGAAGCTGGAGACCACCATCTCCAGAGCTCATGGGCTCTGGGCTGTATCCCCTCTCTGACTCCTTTCTCTACTCTGATGAAGTCCAGCCTCCTCTGTGTGAGAACATGGAGGTCAAACGGCTAGTGGTCTGTGCTCTTCTCCATAGGCACCGACGCTGGGAGACCCAAGCCAGTGCCAGTAGGCCAAGGAGGAACTATTTCAGCTGATCCCCAGACCCCAGCAAAACCCCAAGACCTGCCCACGCCAGTCCTGTGCTAAACAGCGCAGGACTCGGGGAGTCTGCAGTCTTCGAGCCACTGATGAGCACCACACTGTGTCCTGGGGTGGGGGGGATGAGGGTGGTGAGCAGGGCTGGCCTGTGAGCCCCAGTGCCCTCCTCACTTCCTATCTCTGCAGAATGAACCAGGCCCTGTTTTTAGGTTCAGGGAACACGGGCAACAAACAGAGCCTACGGGCACATAAAGGACCCGAGAACGCCTGTGAGCTGGCAAGAATATCCAGGCGCTGCTGAAGCTCCAGATGTAGTGTGGACTGCAGGGGTCTTGAGCGAAGGCGGACAAGGGCACCTTTTATCAGGTGGTGTGACTGGCGGAGGCCCCAGGCCTGGAGTGGACAGCCCTTGGCTTTTTGGTGTAAATGTTGATCTTACCGTCACTCTACCGCCTGTGATTGTGCGCTCCCCACCCCCCTTGCTAACATACAACCAGTTTTTCCTTCCCTACCTCATGCTAGGCAGCTTTTCTGCCTTTAAGCTGCTGCTAGTCCCAAGTAGGGAAGCAGAGGAGGCAAGGTAATTAGGTTATGCTCTGGTGATCCTTGTTCTAACAAGCCAAGTTTGGAGACTTGTTGAGAGAATGGGGTGCCGCACCCACCAGACCCAGGCACTCCCCAGGAACAAGAACATGGCCCAGACGCTGGCTCAGCTCTTGTCTCCTCCTACTCTCAGGACTTTCTGGCCTGTACCAGCCTCTAGCAAAACAGATGAGGAGGAGGTGGGAGGAAAAAGTTTTGTGAAAGGAGACCTCTGTGCTTGGCTCTGACCTTTCCCCTCAGGGTTCTGGTGACCAACTTCACCGTCCTCAAGTACATCCACGAGACCTAGCTGGTCAGGGACATCTCCCAACCACCGACTTGCTGTGGCATGTGATAAGGAGAAGCAGAGAAAGCTCTGGCCCGATGACTTTAGGCAAGGTTGGGTCCTGTCTGGAAGGTCCACACTCTTCTCTAAGCTAAAGAACTGGAGGTGAAGGATCAAAAAGTAAGGAACCAAGAGAAATCCTGTTTGTCCTTGAGAACTCCAAGCACAGAAAAGGCCAGGTGAGGATTCTCAGTCATAGGGAAACTGACTAGAGGTGGCGCCCAGGGCCCAGCATCTCTGGGGCCCCAGATCTAGTTCTGGGGGAGGGGGGTTCTAAACTGCAACTTTTTACTAAGCATCTGTTGTGGAGTCTCATACCATGAGTTTTTGGAACAAAGCTTGGCTGTGGTGAACAGCCCCCCATCTGCTCTGTGTGATGTGATGGAATACAAGGGGCCTGAACCCTGAGTAAGTAGGTTTGGGGGAGTGGAGTGCTGCTCTCAAACCCCCACATTCTTAACTGGGCCTTAGCTCCATCCTCAGGCTTAGGAAATTCCAGATTACAGTTGAAAGGCCAGAGGAAGGCCAAGCCCAGCTTCTTTAAAGAAAACAGTTCTCTTAGGCTTCGAAGAAGTTGCCAACAATGTCTTAAGCCAGTGAACGAGGTTCAGTCCAGGGTGCCTCTACCAGGGTCAGTCCCTAAGTGACGAATTCTGCCATTATCTATCTTCTTTACTGGCTTGACACGTGGCTGGATTACGGGGGACCAGAGTTGGTCCCAGTTGGTATGCCCAGGAAGGGACACCAAGGGCATTTACCCAGAGCAGAAGGGGGATGAGGCCAGATGGAGTGTCCGAACTCTAGAGACCGACTAGCCAAAGGTCAACTCAGTGTTTTTGAAGGCCTAGAACTGGTTTTAAGTCAAGAACATATGATGGTTCTCATTATCCATGAGTTCAAATCTAGATTCCAAGGCCCTCTATAATCTCCCTGCTTCCCCATCCAACCTTAGCCCCAGCACACTCTGCCACAGGCCGACCCATCTCACCAGCAGGCTTAGCAACCCTGCCGGACTCGTCCATCCTTCAAGGGTCAGCTCATGCCTTCCTTCCTCGGTCCCCGGAATTTCTAGGCACTTCTGGTCAGCACAGAGAACGGTCTGTGACTCGTCGATGAGCGTTCTTGCCAACCGGACTCAAGCTCCCTGTGGACAGGGGCTTTGTCTTGTTGCCTTCTCTGTCAGAATGCAGGCAGACAGCAAATTCATGCCACCTGACAGGAATCTTTAGCCAATCCTTCCTTCACAGCTGCCCTGCTGTGCTGCGGCCGTCCAGTGACAAAGTGGAGACAGCATCAGGGAACAAAGGCAGAGACGCGGGGTTTATTGTTGGCGGGGAGGAGAAAGATTCGGTGAGGTGCTGAGATAATATATTCGAGACAAGAGGCAGCAGACGCCCCTTGGCCAGAGCGAAACTCCTCTAGGTGACTCTGTGGGCTACGGGCAGCTGTGACTTGCCTCATTCCCATGTGAGCCGGGGCCTTTCCCCAGCCTTGCAGGTTTCCTTCCCTCCTCCTTGGGCCACAACAAACTATCCGTCCGTCCATGTAGTCTCAGGCTGACCCGGATCCTGCCCTGACTGGCTGCTATCTGGAGATGGCTTGGGTAGTGCTGGGGCTGGGACACAGCGGGACTGGCCCTGGGGATGTCAGACTCTGAGTCAGGGACTCGTCCAACTTGCGGGTCTCGGCTTCCAGGACGGTGGCCTCGGGGGCCTGGGCCACGGCCAGCAGTGAGTGGGAGAGGCTGTGGTGCAGGCCCGCTAGCTCACGGCTGGTCTGCACCGAGCGAGCAATGTAGTCCTGCCTCTGCTTCCGCTCCAAGGCCAGCTGGGCTCGCAGCAGGGCCACCTGTGGTGGGGGGGAACCAAGAAGGAAAGAGTAATTAAGGGCCTTGAAGCTGCCCCAAGTCCCCCCTGCTCCGCTCTTGGGGCTCTTGGGAGAAAGCATTTGAATCAACTACCACACACAAATCTCAGGATCAGGCTCTGGGGTGTTTGGGAGGCAAGAAGAGCCTCGGGAGTCACGGGAAATCCAGTGATTCTCCACCCTGGCTGCATAGGAGACTCAAGTAGGGACCTTAAAAACAACAGCAACAACAGAACTGCTCATCCACTTTATTGAGGGATCATTTATATATAATAAAATGCTGGGATTTCAAGTGCACATTGTGATGAGTTTGATTATGTACATACACACTTATAACCGCTATTCCGATCAAGATACAGGATATTTTAATCACTGCAGGAAGCTCTACTGTGCCCCTTTGGAAGCTTTTGATAAATACTCTGACTTAATTAGACTGCGGTGAGGCCTAGGCATCAGTATTTTTTTCAAAGCTCCCCAGGTGGTTCTCATGTGCAGCCAGGGTTGAGAATCAGTGATGAACCCTTATTTCTTGGATGAGTACACTGACTACCAGAAGGTGGTTACTGGGCGCTCAGGGCAGGGCCAGGACCAAGGTGAGGCAGAGAGGAACGTGGGGCGTAAAATTTAAGAAGGGGCTCCAGGTCGACAGCGAGCATCTCCTTAAATTCTCACCCCGTGTGCCTCCCTTGCCTTGCCCTAGTCCGGGCCCCATCTCAGGGCTTTTTTGTATGAATTCAAATTAATAGCCGAGTCTAGCTGTATAGTTAGGCGCTGCCAGTAGTGACTATTAGTTTCTGAAACGGGCTCAGAAATAAAAATTCCACAGTTCTTATGACTCCCGGGCCTTGAGAAACAGGGTGAGCCTTCAGGTGAGGCCTATAAGGCAAGAAGGCGCCTGATCCCGGCTTTCTCTGCCGTGGTGGCTGGAGCTGAGCTCTGAGGTACGGGGCTTGGTGCTGGTGCCAGGCTACTCTGCCTGGTGTGCTGGCAACAGTCCTGCGTGCACGGGTGCATGTGAGGGCAGAGGAGGCCAGGATGCTCGTGTCTGCTTTCCTCTGTCCTCTAGAATCTTCCGTCTGCTCCTCAACGCTCTTCCTTCTCCTTCTCCTTCCTAGGTAGGAGCCTGGCAGTCTGCGGTCTAGAGTGTGCTTTCTTCCCCTCTCCTACCCTAAGCAGATGGGAGGTTGAGTTGGGACTGGGCTCTTCTTG
Source organism: Callorhinus ursinus (assembly GCF_003265705.2). Classification (NCBI taxonomy): domain Eukaryota; kingdom Metazoa; phylum Chordata; class Mammalia; order Carnivora; family Otariidae; genus Callorhinus; species Callorhinus ursinus. The sequence goes on from NW_027397100.1 coordinate 10,527,233, forward strand.
CCTCCCACAGAGACTGAAGTTCTCTGAGGGAGGAACTATTTCCCATCTCCCTGCTGGAAGGACATAAAGGGTCAAGCATGCAGCAGACACTCACGCCTTGTTGCCTGACTGCAAGGGAGGGAAAAGGGGCTTAGAAAGCTGATCCTTCTAGAACATACCTCTTTCTGCAGTTCAGCGATGTGCTTGGCATCTGAGGAGCCCTTCTGTCCTCCCCTTCCATCCTATGGAAGACGAATGCCATTACTATTGGAATAGGCCTTCCCGCCCTGGGGGTTCTATAGGCCACCTTCAGCCAGCTCATCCCAATCCTGGGGTTCAAGGCAAGGGCTACGGGCCAGAAGTGCCTGAAATCAGACTGGACTCCATAAGGTACCTTGACCCTTGGGCAAGGAAGCCCAGGAGGGCCCAAGCCAGCCTAGTGGATGACGCCCATTGGAGACCTGATGCTGAACATCCAAAAGGCTTGGATGGCTTGGCGTCTTTGAGTCACCTTTTCATTTACAGAAGTATGCCACGCATCTGCCTTGTGCCAGCCCTGGGCTGTGAGCTAGGGATGCAGAAAGGAAGTAAGACAAGGTGCTTGCCCTTGGGAAGCTTTTTATAAAGGAAGGGGGATGGAGAGCTAGGAGATGCTCAGCCACCAGAAGCAGTCTCTCCCAAACAGGCTGCAGCGCTGTTTATTGATGGGCATAACCCAGCTAAAAGAGTGCTGGTTTGGGAAGTCTTCCCCCAATTCCTTACCCCAAAAAGGGAGTCTAGTCCCAGGAAATACCATGGACTCTAATTTTGTAAATTCAGTACTACAAGGGAGGAGATCCGAGAGGCCCACAAAGCTGCTATCAGGATCGTAGGCACATTAGGTTCTGGCAAGTACCACCCGACACCCCTTCGCCTGGGATTCTGACCAAAAGCCTGATGAGCCCCACTCCTGGATGAGCCTGAAGCCCTGGTCTGGAAGCAGGGAGGTTATACATCAGGGAAGGCTTTCTGAGCTCCTGAGAAGGTAGGGCTGCAAGCCGTGACTCCATCCCCACCCACTGAGGATGGGCCTCCTTCCTGGGTCAGGGACAGACTTGAGCTTCGCAGAAGCCAGCCAGGAGGGGGCTCCCCAGATTGGCTCACATGGCCGTCTCCCCCTTCGGGGTAGCCTGGGGCAGGCACTGCAGGGCGCAGTTTCTGGTGGCCGCATGTGGGCTCTCTGGAGGCTGCAGTCAAGAAAAAGAGGCATACCTGCTGTGTGGGGGGTGAAGCTGTGGCTTCCCTGACCTCTGGGACGCTGGGCCTCGATGCGCGCATGGAGTCCCTCTTCAGCTTCCTGCGCTCACGCTCCACCTGCCGGGATGCAGGTGAGAAGTCAGGGTTTGGCTTGGCTCTGGGGCTGGAGCAGAACTGCCTTTTGCGAGAGAAGGCTGGTGTGGGCTCGGCTGCGGGTGTAGGTGTGAGCAAGGGACAGCAACCACGAGAAGCTAAACTGGGATGAGGAGGGCACAGGCCAGAGCAGCCCTGAGAACAGAGATGCTGCCGGGGCGGAAGAGGTAGGGCCCGCCTCTCAGGCCTTCCAAGCAGGCGTAGCAAATGCTTTCTGTAGTATTTTGCGCTTTGCAGGCCACCAAATCTCTGGCACAACTATTCAACTGCACTATTGCAGTCTCTCATGAACATTGCTTTTCAGCAAAAGGCAGTGTTGGATGTGGCCCCTGGGCTACAGTTTAGCACTCTGCTCTGAGGGCTACATGAGAAGTGGAGATGCCTGCACACCGGACCCCAGACGTGGGAGCTGAGGACAGGAGAAAGGACTCACCTGCTCCAAGGTGACCCGCAGCTGGACATTGTGGCGCTGGAGCCTGCTCCGGTCAATCTCCAACTGTGCCACGGCTTGCTGGAGGTGTTCCAGCCTTTGTCCCCAGAGCTGCCTCTCCTCCCTCCCGAGACCAGGCTCAGCATCTACTCCTGACACCTGCAGGACAGACCTGGGGCTCTCACCTGGCCAGCTCCTTAGACAGATGGGGAACCGATAGAGGACAAAGGGACCAATCTGGCAGGTCTGAGCTTCAGGGACCCAATTCCCAAAGGAGGGGAACAAGCCCCTAGAAAGAAGCTTCCTCCTGGCCACGGTTCCCACCAGGCCCCCAGGTCACCTCTTCCAGCTGTGCACCTACCTCTGCTCTGGGCCCCCGTTCCGCTCTGCTGGTTGAGCTAGGGCTGAGGAGCCGCTCCTTCTCCAGAGCCTGCTTGGCGAGCTCCAACTCATCCTGGGATAACAAGTTGTGGAGCAAATCACACCATGGCAACCTCATATCCAGACCCACACTACCTTCCATCCTCATAAAAACCAGTTAATTTTCTCATCAGGTTATAGTCTTATTGTTCCTGGATACTCTGAGCTATTCTAGTGCAAAATCTTTATTTTACAGATGGACAAAGCAAAGAAGCAGAGAGGGGTCTATTCAAAAATACATGGTGGGCTAGGACTAAAACCTGGCTCGTTTGAGATCTTCCATAAGCTAAGCAACAACCTGGAGCACTGAGGTGTTGTAGAAAGAGCATGGACTCTGGGATCACACAGAGCTGGGCATTCTGTCATTACTTACTGGCTATATGACCTGGGTCAAGATATGAGCTCACTCCAAAACCTAACTTCCTCATTTGTAAAATGACCACATGCTCCATGAAGCACAGATCAAGCCTCTGGGGTTAAATCCCTCCTGATAAGTGGGGACCCCAGCGCTAGATATTTTCTAGGCACCATGTGTCTCATAAATGATAATGGTCAAGAAAAGAGACAGATGAGAGGAAGGGAGTGTACATGGGTTTAGGTCGTCTGGGAGACAGGGAGCGCCCAGCAGTCAACAGGCTGTGTTCTGGAGTCAGATTCCCTAGATCTATTTCTGCCACTGACTGGCCGTATGACCTTGGACAAGTTACTTGGCCTCTCTGAACTATAACTGGAGATAATAATTCCTACTTCTCAGGGTTGTTGTGGAAGGAAGCAAGAGTAACTGTGCATGGCATGGAAAATGCTTAAGATAAGAAATGATAGCACTGCGATGAAGGGCTGCATCTGAAAGATGTTCTTGAGTGTTTGGGGGGGAGTGCAGGGGGACCTTGACCTGAGCTACGCTACTCTCAGTAACCCTCCTGCCCTGCAACAGACCTTACTTGTTCTGTGCCTGTAAGAATGAGCCTAGAAATAGGAAAGGAATTCTACTTATCGAATGCTTCCTTCCTATGCACTTTATATGTATTATCTCATTTCACACTCAAATGGCCTTATGGGGCTGGTATTGTCATTCCCTATTTTATGGAAGAGGAAACCAAGAGTCACAGAAGTGAAGGCACTTATCTAGGGTCACACAGCCTATAAACCATAGGATAGTACTGCAAACCCAGGAACTTGACTCCAAAGTTCACTCATGGATCCCCTTCTCTGCACATTGCTCCCAAAAGGCAAGTCCCTGCAGCACTGTGTGTCTCAGATGACGGAGGGGTTTCTCTGGGGCTCAACCCTGGTCAAGGCCCCATGATGTGGAGTCAATTTCCTGGGAAAAATGGGCTGGGCTCCTCTTGGCAAAAGAGACAATGCCTCTCTATGGCCAAAAGTCAACCTTGCTTTCCTGACTGCCTACTCTGTGCAGGCCTTGTGCCCAGTGCTGGAGAAGCAAAGGGGACTAACACGTGGCCCCTGACCTTGAGGTTGAATGCTGCACCCTAAGGTCCACTTCTCTTCTCACTCGATATTCCGCCTAGAGGAGTGCACCTGTCCTTAACTGCTGAGGACCCCAAGTCTCTATCCCTAGCATCATCCTTCACCTTTAGATTACTTTACAGACCTGCCCCCTGGATGTCACTCCCTGCAGGTCCTGTAAGCCCCTCACTCCACTGCCATTCCATAGTATTCCCGAAACCTGCCATTGAGCAGAAACCTGGGGGTTTGGTTTCCTTCTGCCCCTTCTTCACTCCCCTGTCTCTTAGCCAGTCAACTGCCAGAAGTCCTGTGAGCTTCTAGGCCCACCCCCACATCACCGTCCACCCTTACTGTCTTAGGTCACCATCTGTCCTGCGACTTCGATGACCTGCATCCTTGTTGGTCTCCCCAGATCTACTGTTGCATCGGATGTGTCACCCTCCTCCACTACCCCAAACACTTCATCCAGGCCCCACTGGTTACCCAGGTCCTTGACACGACTCAGAAGCCCTGAACTATGGGGCCCCTGCTGCCTTGTCTGTTGCCAATTGCCCCTCTGTGTCCCATTCAGCCCGAAGTCCTTGTACAAATGCCCCGTGCTCTCCTCCCTCTTTCCTCTTCCCCAGAAAGCTCCTCCCAGACTTGGGCTTGGCTAATTCCTTACTGGTCGAATCAGATCTAATCTTAAACCCTGCTTTTACTGGAAAGCCTTCCAGGATTTACTACTAGGAAAGGCTGGCTGGGTGCCCTCTCTGTGCTCAGAGCACACTAAACTTCCCTAATGAGGCTCTAATTAGAACCAGACACTGCACTCTAATTGCTTATCTGCTAGACTATAAGCTTTATGAGGGCAGGAACTGTGGCTGTCTTATTCTCTCCATATCTCCCCATATTAGCACAATACCCTGGATTCCACATATCTCCACCCTCTGGCACCCTGAGGTGTCACAAGCCCGGGGTGGCGGGAGGCCCCTGAGCTCAGCCAGACAGGCTCTGTCCCCCTGGCCGGTACTACCCGTGGAGTGACTCACCTGCAGCTTCTGCTGTTCTGAGTCCCGCTCCAGAACAGAGGCCTGTAGGAACATGGCTACCTCCTGCAGGCTGCTCACGCTAGCCTTGCTCTGGGCCAGGGACAGCGCCAAGTCCTGGGCCTTCTCCCTCCACTCGATCTCCCTGGCCTCTGTCTGCCTCAGTGCTGCCCGCAGTCGCTCCAGCTCGTCCTGCAGCCGGGGTCCTAAAGTGTCAATGTTTGTAGAGGGCTCCTCCACTGGGGAGGCTGTGTGGTTGTGGGGTGAGTCCTCCAGATTCTTCCTTTGCTGGGCCTCCCTCAGCCCCACAATCTCCTCTTCCTTTTGGGCTAGAGTCAGCTGCAACTCCCTCAGGCTTTCACGAAGGCCCCCCATCTCTTCCTCTTCTCTCTCCCGGCCTGGACCCTGCTTCTCTTGGATGGCATCTTCTCGGGCCCTCTGGGCCAGAGACTGCTCAAGCAGCTGCCCCTGCCTCTTCTGATGGCTCAGCTCTTCGTCCCTCTGGGCCAGTGCCCGCTGGAGCTGCTGCACGGCCTCCTGGTGCCGGAGATCCCGGTCCTGGATCTCGCCTTCCCGCCTCCGCAGGGCCTCCTCCAGCTGCCGGGCCTGCGCCTGGCAGGAGTCCAGGGCAGCCTGCAAGGTGGCCGTGCTGGCCTCCAGGCTGTGGCTCAATTCCGCCTGCCCCAGCAGCCGCTGCTCCTTCTCCTGCAGGGCGGCCTGAGTCTTGCTCAGGGCCTCCTGCAGAGCCTTGGCCTGGTCCCGGGCAGTCTCTTCCCGCTGCTGGGAGGAGCGGCCGGCCGCCTGCAGGGCCTCCAGCTCCTGGTCCCGTTCCTTGAGCGTGGCCTCCGCCTGCAGCAGGTGATCCCGCAGGCCCCTGACCTCCACCTCGTGCTCCTGGGCCTGCTCGGCACACTGTTGCTGGAGGGCCAGCAGAGCATCCCCCTGCTCCCGAGACTCAGCCCTGAGGGCACCCAACACCTCCTCCAGGGCCTGCCCGCGCTGTCCCTCCACAGCCAGCTCGTCCTGGAGCCTTCGCACATGCTCCCTGTGGCCCTCGAGCTCTCCCTGGCGCTCCCGCAGGTCGGCGTGGGCCCGCTCCAGGGCGCTCCGCAGCATGCTCGCCTTCTCCTTCGTCTCCTCCTCCTGCTCCCGCGCCTGCTGCTGCTGGTGCCGCAGGGCCTCGAGCTCCTGGTCCCTCTGAGCCAGGGCCCTCTGCGCCTCTTCCAGGTGACCCTGAAGTGACTGCTCTTTCAGTTCCGCCCGTTCCCTGGCGTCCTGCAGGTGCTGCTGCACGACCACCAGCTCCCGCTCTCGCTGGCTCAGGAGGACGCTGGTCTCACCCACCTTCCTGTGTAGGCCCTGGAGCTCCTGCTCCAGCTGGTCCTTGCGCTCCCTCAGCTCTCCGAGGCGCTCCTGCTGGCACTCCACCTCCTTCTCCTTATCCCGCAGGATCAGCTTCATGTGCTCGAGGCTTCCGCGCTGTGCTTTACCCGGGCCCTTCCCTTCCTCTGCCCGCTCCGGCGTTGGCGGCCTCTGGGAGGCCAGCTCCCGGCCTCGCTCCCTCAACGACAGCTTGATCTGTCCCAGGTCCTCCTCCAGGATCTTGGTCTGCAGCGTCCTCTGGTCTTCCAGGGCCCGAATCCTCTCCGTCTGGAGCAGCATGTCCTGGTTCCTCCTCTCCAGGTCCTGAGCCAGACGCTCCTTCTGCCTCTGCAGCTCCTCGATCTGTTGTCGCTGGCACTTCAGCTCCTGGTCCTTGTCCTGCAGCTCTCGTGCCAGCAGGGTGCCGTGGCTCTCCAGCTCGTCGATCTGGCTGCTCTGGGCCTGCAGCTCCTGGCTCCTCTCCTCCAGGTCCAGCGTCAGGTGGGTCAGAGCCACCCTCTGCATTTCTCTCTGGCCCTCCAGCTCCTCGATGGCCTTTTGTTGGTACTCCATCTGGTGATGGTTTTCCTCTAGTTCCAGGGCCAGGCATTCCAGAGTAACCAGCTGCTTCTTCAGATCCTGAATCTGTCCTTTCTGGGACTCTATCACTTGGGCCTTCTTCTCAAGTTCGAGAAGATTATGCTCCAAGATGCTCCTCTGGGTCTCTCGATCCTTCTCGAGCTCTTTGATTTGCTCCCTCTGCATGACCAGCTTCTGTTCCCGCTCCTGGACGGCCAGGGGCAGGTGCTCTAAGATGGACCTGCACTTCTCCAGCTCCTGGATCTGTTCTTGTTGCGTGCCCACCTCCTGGTTCCTCTTCTTCAGGTCCAGAGATAGCACTTCCAAAGCAGCCTTCTGCATCTCCCGTTGCTTCTCCAGTTCTTGGATATTTCCCCGCAGAGCCTCCACCTCCCCTTCCCTTTCGGATAGGCTCTGGGCCAGGATAGCTAAATTCTCCTGCAGAGCCTTCCCATGGGCCACCTTCAGCTCGCCCTGCTCCTGCAGAGCCTGGGCTCGCTCACGCTCAGTCTCCACTTCCTCGCTCTTGAGTTTCAGGGCTGAGCGAGTGGTTCTCAGGTCCTCCTCCAGAGCCCCGGCGGCACTGGCCTGAGCCCTGGCTTCTGCCACAGACGCCTGCAGACGTTCCACCTGGGCTGTCAGGTTCTCCTTGGCTGCCTGCAGGAGCCCTCGCTCCTTCTGGAAAAGAAGACGAAAAACCACCTTAGGCTACACTTCCCGGATACTATCACCCCAGTGCAGGCCCTTCGGTAGCCCCAGCCCCGTCAAGGAGGGACAAAGAGAACTGGCTCCTTCCACTTAAGCTGATCCAGTAAAAGATCATCCCTACTGAATTCCACAGCTCCGTTAGGGCCCAGAAGGGAAAACCTGAGACAAATGAGAAATCCCAGACTCTGGTCCTTCAGGGCAAGGGACAAACTTTTCTGCCTCCCTTCAGGAAAACTCGCTGGGGCCTTCATGCTGGCCCTCAAGGACAGTGAGATAGCCGGGGAAACTGAGCCCCTTGCTGAAGAACGTTGGGCACTACCCGTGGATAGGGTATGACCACAGGCCCAGGTGGCTTTGGAGCTACAGACTGGGCCCTGAGGCCTCCTCCTCCTGCCCCGGAGCAGGGTCACCTCACCTGGGCCTCCAGTCCCTGCAGCTCTGCTTGCTGCAGACGACCCTGCAATGATGCCACAGCTTCGTGCAGCTCCGTCAGCTCGGATTCCAGCGAGTGCTGCTTTCCTTCCCACTTGCATTTCTCTTTGGGAAGAGGGGAGGTGGCAGAGTGAGGCCCAGGGTGGAGGGCAGAGGAAAAGAGGGACATGGAGGCAGATGGAGGGTGAGGAACAGAATCAAAGGGGAAGAAGGCCAGGAAGGAGAGAATTACATCCAGTCTCACAGCCACACCACCCATCTGCCAACTTTCCTGGTTGTCAGGGCTCCTGCGACTCCCACACTCACGTCCGGAGCCGCCGCCTGGTGCTAGCACTTGCCTGACTATCCTCCCAACACTGCCCCATCCTGACCACGTGGAGATCTCCAACCCCGGATTCCCAACCAGGGGGGAGCCAGATGACGCTGGAGGGCCTTTCTAGTCTCTAATTCTATGGCTTGCAGAGGTTCCCAGAGACCACTGTTGCTCTGTTGGCTGCCCACTTCTGCAAAAGGCACCAGAACGCAGCTCTGTGCGTGTGGCTCTCAGGGCGCCCTCCGGGATACTTTCAAGACCCAGATCCCCCTCCCCAAGTTGTCTTCTTCTCTTCTACCACAGAGCTTTGGCCCCCAAGACCTGCCCTCTCCTTTCTTTTCCAAATAGTCACCACACATGCCTTTGGCTGTGGTGGGGCAGACATTCTCCCCAGATCCCCCCACTTTGCTGTCTCCCAAACAAGTCCATGATCCTTCTGCTGTTGAAGGTGAATAATTTTGACAACATAGCTGGAGATGACAAAAATAAGTAACGTGGATAAAAGACACAGAATTTTATAATGTTCTCACAGTCCTGGCCCTAGATTGCCAGTTTTTTAATACGCAGACAGAGAAGGGGGAAGCCTAGGCAGGAACTTCTCTCGGTTCACCCACTCTGTCCCCCTGAATTCCTTCTTCTAGGATGGCCCTCAAAGGCCAAGCAAAGCAGAAAAACAGTTCACGGGGGTCATCACCCCTTTGGAGAGGTCTCTAGGTAGCTACCTATAGTTGGGAGCCAGCAGTGAAGAGTGGCTGCCCCTTCTGGGCTTCCAGCCTCTCCTCTCTCTTCCCTCCAAATCTCCCTACCTGCCTTGCGCTTCTCACCTTCCTGGTTCTGGGAGAGCTGTCTCTGCAAATCCTGCAATTCTGTGCAGACCTGACTTTTTTCGGCCTCTGCATCAGTGAGACGCTGTTCGAGCTTCAGAGCCTGCTCCCTCAGGTCATCCTGGGAAAGGAAGCGTGAGGCTAAACTCCAACCTCTTCATCTTCCACAAAGCTATCCTGGCCCCAGACCCAAACACCCCCCCCAACTTCCTCTCAGCCTCTGCGGGGTCTGTCCCCACGGATCTACTCCCAGATCGCTCCCCAGAACCATGACATGCTCTGCTTCAACTGACTGGAGCCTAGAATCCCTGTCTGACCACTGTATGCCTTTTAAAACACGACTTGCTGGAGTCTTAGCCCAGGGTCACCTCTCCTCTGCCCAAACTCCTACTTCAAAGATCAACTCAAAGGTCCCTTCTTCCTTCCCTGTGACCGTCCCCAAGGAGGAATGAATTGTCCCTTCCTCCTATTATCATCAGTTGCATCTGTTACTGATCCAATTAATTCTATCAGTTCTGCTTATTTTAGAATGCAGTTTCTTTCCTCAGCCTTCTCGAGGGTGGAAATCTGGTCTTTCTCCCTTCTGTACCATCAGCTCACAGTGGCTGGCACAGAGGTGGTGTTCAATTTTAATTGAATGATAGGTTCACCGAGAGGTGGAATTTATGGGATTTTTAGTTCAGTCTTAGGCCTGGAATGTTCCTATAGATGGCAACCTCAAATCTCAGTGGTCCCTGTCTGTCGGGTTGTTTTTGGAGGTATTGGCACCAAGGATAAGTAATTCACAGCTGAGAGGAAAATGGTACAAAACAATATCCCCCATCTGTGCAGGCTTCTTTAGTTCAGAGCCCACTCAATCCCTCACCCACTCAATCCTCACAACCCCAAGGCAGGCATGGTTTGCCTCAGTTGACTAGTGAAACCCAGGCCTAAGAAACCAAATGCTGTGCTCATGCTTGCCCAGGTAGGAAAGGATCGGGATGGAACTCATCCCAACTTGGGAATAAAACAGCTCAAACTGCTTCATGAGTCCTCTTCTGGGGAGTGAAGAGTTCAAGGAAGGAGAGCAGAGCATCGTACCCGGGCCTGCTGAGTCTTCCACAGGTCTTGGTGAAGCTTCTGGAGGGCAGATGCCACCGCCTCAGCTGACAGGGCTGTCAGGAGGGGCCCTTTCTTAAGGAGGAGCCTAGCTCCATTCTGGTCTGAAAAAATGAGGAAACACCTCCTCACTTGGCTGCACTATGAAAGGAAAAATAGCCAAACCTCCCCAGATATGGCCTTGCCCTTCCCAAGGATCCCTCCTCTCCCCAAAGAACCCCTTCTGAGCAGTTCATTCATCATGAACTTTCTGCATTCCTATGTGCCAGGAGCTATGGTGGGCATTAGATAATACTAGCTGTTATTTGTTAGGCATTTAGTAAATGCCAGGAACTGTGTGACCTACTTTACTTATGTAATCTCATTAATGCCTTAGAAAAATCCTGAGAGATGGGGCACCTGGGTGGCTCAGTCAGTTAAGTGTCTCACTCTTGATTTCAGCTCAAGGTGTGATCTCAGGGTCATGAGATCGAGCCCCATGTCAGGCTCCACACACTCAGTGGGGAGTCTGCTTAAGATTCTCTCTCCCTTTCTCTCTGCCCTTCCCCTGCTTGTGCATGCACGCTCTTTCTAGGAAAAAAAAAATCAAGCTCAGAGAGGACTGAATTAATTCCAGGGTCTGTGGCCTTAGCCTTGAGGCAGTAATCCCTAGGACCCGCGGGCTCCCGCCTTCTCCCCCCTGAGGGAGCCAGGCCTGGCTTCCGCCCAAAGGCCCGAGTCCATGGGTGGCTGCCGTACCTGGCTCAGGGCCCCAGAGGGCAGCAGAGTCTCCCCCGCCACGCAGCTCAGGCCGGCTGTCCCAAGAGAACCCCAAGGCCTGCTGCAGGACAGCACAGAGGCTGGCCAGCTGGGCCTGGGCCCGGTGCCCGGACCGCCGCTCTGCCACCAGCGCCTCTAGCTGCTTCTCTGTGCTGCGCAGTTGGAGCTGGACTTGGGCTGCCCTGGCTTCCAGGGCCCGCAGGGAAGCTCGCAGCTCCTGCTCTGTTACTCGAGACGCCTCCAGCTCCTCCAGCAGCTGTGCTTCCTGAGCCAGAAAGTCAGCCTCCTTCTCCTTCACCTCCTGCTTCAGGACCTCCACCTGCCGGGAAGGCGGTGTTGTCACTCCGAGCGGGGAGTGGACACCTTCTCATCGGACCCTCCCTGGCCTCACCCCAATTAAGCCCTGGTCCATCTTGGTCAGGGCCGGGAGGCTCAGCTCTCTAGCGGGTAAGGAGGGCTCTGGAAGGGGGCGCCTGGGTGGTTCGGTCCTTAGGCGTCTGCCTTCGGCTCAGGTCATGATCCCGGGGTCCTGGGATCGAGCCCCGCATCCGGGCTCCCTGCTTGGCGGGAGGCCTGCTTCTCCCTCTCCCACTCCCCCTGCTTGTGTTCCATCTCTCGCTGTCTCTCTCTCTGTCAAATAAATAAATAAAATCTTTAAAAAAGAAAGGAGGGCTCTGGAAGGAGCGTTACCCTCAATCTGACCTGCATGCCCACCGACTGACTCCTGTCACGTGGGCCTAGGAGATGCAAATGGGCTGTAGCCCTAGTCCCCCTGGCAGCAATGTCGGCCCCTTGCTTCCATCAGAACTCGAACTCAGAAATCAAAACCCTGACACTGAGCCTGTGTAAGACCCGTCACGATAATGGCTACCATATAGAGAATACCTGCTCTGTTCTGACACTTTATATGTTCCTATAATGGCTAAGAACTGTCATCCTTGTCTTATGGATGAAGAAACTGATGCTCACGCAACCTGGAAGCGGGATTGCTGGGAGCCAAATCCAGCACTGTCTAATGACCGCACCTGGTCCTTCTCCACGCTAGTCTCCCTTCCAGCTCTGACCGGCTCTCTCTGCCCCTCCCAATTCCAGCTTTCCTCTGTGCCCAAGGTCTGGGGTCCTGCTGTGAGCAGACGGGGTCCTGAAGTTTTCTTGCTGCTGCTTACCTGATCTGTGTAATGACCTGTCCCGCTGCTGAGTCTTGCCAGGCTGACCAAGCACACTTAGACGTGGCCATGCTTGACCCAGGCCCGTGTGAGCTCCGCCCCTCTAGGCCCCATGTTTTGGGCTGTCAGGTCCCTCACAGGGGCTGTTCTCAACTCTGGGTCAGGTTCTCAAGCCCCCACCCCACCCAGTTCTGACTTGCACCTCCTGCCAGGGCTGCTGAAGCCCCAGCACACCCTGTAATACGCAATAAGAGAACGGTCCTCTTTACGGAAGGATCCTGAGCAACCGGCTTCTCCACTCCAGGAGCAGGCTTCCACCAAGGAACAGGGCCCATGAGCGGCGCGGGGAGTACCTGGGCACTGAGCTCTTTCTGCCCTCCCTGGGCCTCCTGCATGTCCTGGCGCAGGGAGCTCAGCTCTTGTTGTCGAACAGAGTCAGCTTCTTGTAAAACAAGGAGCCTCTGTTCCTTTTCCATCAGCGACTGAGTCAAGCTAAAGAGAGGCCAGAGGGCTAAGGTCATTCTCTCAGGGAATGAAGAACTACTTTCTCATCTGACTGTGCTAAACACAGCATTAATACTTAAGAGAGAGATAGTAAAATAACATGACAGCATAACAATAAAAGTGCTCCCAGGTACTTCATGCACGTGATACCTCCTTTCAGCTTGTTTCTTCTTCTCTGGCAGATTCCAGAAATATCTATGCAATACCTCAAATTCAACGTGTCCAATTCTTCCCATCCCTTCTGCACCTCCCTCCCCCAGCCATCACTACTATGCTCCTTAGCTCAGCGAATGGCACCCTTATCCACCCAGTGCTCCAACTTGGCAGCCTTGACCACATCACAGAGTCCTCCCTTTATCCCACCTCTGTCCAATCAGTGATGACATATATAATAGACTCCAACTCCTTCAACGTCCCTTGAACTCCTTCCCTTGAGCTCCTTCCCTCCTCCCCCTACCCTGGTGCAGCCTTATATTTCTCAGGCAGACAACTGCACCCACCTCCTAACATGTCTTGCTGCCTATGGTTGCATCAACAAGAGGATCTGTCCCTCTTTAAGCCCTTACATCACTGAGAAGACACGCCATGCTTCACCTGGATGGCCGTATCTCACTCCTGAGGTTTCTTGCCATCACTACCTCTTCTGATACATCATAAACTGGATCGTGTCAGTTTCCCTGCTTAAAACCCTCCAGTGGTTTCCTACTAAACTACGTACTCCTGGCCGTGCCCCACAAATCCTGAATGACACAGACTTGCCCAAGTAACGCACCCGTCCTCATTCACCAGGCTCCAGTCACATAGTGCTTCCAGTGTCCCCAAATACCCTGAGTTCTGATCTGCCTCTGGGCCACTGAGATTTCTGCTCCTGCCACAGAGCTCTCCCTCACCCCTTTGCCTGGCTGGTTCCAGTTCATCTTCAGTGATCAGTTTAAATGCAACCTCCTTGAGGAAGGCCTTCCCTAAAATCTTATCTAAAGTACAACCCCATGGGATGCCTGGGTGGCTCAGTCGTTAGGTGTCTGCCTTTGGCTCAGGTCCTGATCCCAGAGTCCTGGAATCGAGTCCCACATCGGGCTCCTTGCTCAGCGGAGAGCCTGCTTCTCCCTCTGCCCCTCCCCCTGCTTGCACTCCCTCTCTGACAAATGAATAAAATCTTTAAAAAAAAAAAATAAAGTACAACCCCACCCCGCATTTTGACTTTAGCATCCTGTTTCTTCCCTCCACACCATGTAACATAACCTACAATAATTTCTCTGGGGGATTACTTAATTAATGTCTTTCCCACAAAACTGTAAGTTCTGCTGAGGCAGGGGGCCATCCCCAACCCTTGACATACTGCCTGGTGCCTAACATGTGTTCTCTAAGTGTTTATACACTACATGGATGAAGTGTAAGCTAAAGGGACCACATCCTCTCCACACAGCCACCTGTACTGTCCAGGGCTGGAGACATGAGAGGCTAGGTTACCTGAGCAAAGAACTGTCCACCTCACAGTGACCACAGTAGCTAGAAAGGCAAAAGCCTACTCCACGGCCTGTCCTGCCTACCTGGCTTTCTCTCTCTCCAGCTCCTTCTGCATTCGGCTATACTCCTGGGCCTCCCTCAGCTTCTCCTGAACCTCCTGCTCCACCAGCCTCCTGGAGTCATCCCTGGAAACCAGCTGAGACTTCAAGTCCTCCACCTGGAGAGATAATGTATGAGGGTCAAGGACAGGGGGCCCGCGGCGGGGAGGCTTCTCACCCAGGGCTCCAGGGTCCTTTGAGGTCCCAGTCACTGGCCCATTTCCAATGCTCTGGGGGTTTCCGCCAACGCTTACACACTATTCTTAGCACCCCTTCCCCAGTACCATTCAGCCTCACCCTTGTCTTCCAGCCTCACGCCTGCTGTGTAAAGGCAGGCACAAATCAAAATCTTGGCTGAATATAACCACCCAAAGGCAAAGTGGTAAGTGATGCGCAAGTGGATAGTAACTGTATTTTTTAAAATAAACAATCAGAGGGGCGCCTGGGGGGCTCAGTCGGTCGAACGTCTATGTTCAGCTCAGGTCATGATCCCAGTGTCCTGGGATCGAGCCCCACATTGGGCTCCCTGCTCAGCAGGGAGCCTGCTTTTCCCTTTGCCTGCTGCTCCCCCCGCTTGTGCTCTCTCTTTCTGTCAAATAAATAAATAAAATCTTAAAAAATAACCTCAATCAGAACACCAGCTGATATGGGATTCTGAGAAGGAAAAGCAATCAGAGTAGGAAAAGCAACCTGGTATATTAAAATACTAGATCTCTGGGGAGGGTGGGAGAATGATGGGCACTGGGGCTGCCTGAGAAAAATCTAAGTTCTGTGGTCACACAGGGAGAGATGACTATCCCTGGGCTCTAAGGACATGTGCTCTGCTCTAACCACCCTTCCATTTTCCTCTCCTTCCCAAGCAGGGCCAGGGCTCCACCTTTCCTACAGAAGGAGCGGGAGAGCCTGGCTACACTAGGGGGAGGGCTGCAGGGCTGGGAGAGAGAAGGAGGCACCTGCTCCTGCAGGTCCATCTTAGCCTGCTGCAGGGCCCTGCACTCTTCTTGGAGGGCAGCAAGAGTGTCTCTGTTCCGCTGGCCTGCCTGCTCCCGCTCCTGCCGAGCATCCCGGAGCTGGGTCTGCAGCATCTCGGTGGTCTCCTGCAAAGGGAGAAGACCACAGTGAGCAGAAGAAAGCTCCCACTAGGGCTTGCATCTTAAAGTCTCTGTCATGTAAATACTGGCTTTTCAACTGGGTTGGCAGCAAAAGCTGAGGCAGGACCCAGCAATCCACCCCGTTTCCAAGATGCCACCTCAACCCTCACCTCCTATTCCATCTCCTCCCTCATTAAGCGTGCTGGCTCACCCCAGCTCTCTCCGTCAGGGCCCCTGAGTAGCAGTCTCTCACCCAGACCACTGCAGCAGGCTCCCATTGCGTATCCCTACTCCCACTCCATGCCACCACCCCCTGTACGCATGCCCCCCAACACACACACTTCTCCACTCAGCAGCTAAAGTATTTTTTAAAATACATGTAGTAAATCACGTCCCACTCTGCTTTTTAAATACCATCCAACAGTTTCCCACTGCCCTTAGAACAAATTCTAAGCTCCTCCCATGGCTGACCAAGGGCTTCTGGGCTCCGGCATCCCTCTCCACTCGCCCCTGAGCCTCTCACGCTGGAGCCACGTAGCCTCCGTTCTGTCCTGGCACCCCCGAGACCCTTCTGTCTGTCCCACTGCCCTTATGATGGCTATTTCCCCTGCTGAAACTGTTCTTCAAATAGCTGGCTTCCTTTTTTTTTTTTTTTAAAGGGCTTTCCTAAGGGGCACCTGGGTGGCTCAGTTGGTTAAGCATCTGCCTTTGGCTCAGGTCATGATCCCAGGGTCCTGGGATCCAGCCCCACACCGCTCCCCACTCAGTGAGGAGTCTGCTTCTCTTTTTCCCTCTGCCCCCCACCCCCCGGCTCATGCTCCCTCTCTCTCTCTCGAATAAATCCTAAAAAAATAAAAATAAAAGGGCTTTACTGAGATACAGTTCACGTATCACACAACTCACCCGTTTAAGCATAATGCTGTCAGAGATCATCTCTAGTGCTGCCTGAGGCTGGCTCTTGTCAACCTTCACGTCTCGGCCCAAAATGTCACTTTCTCAGTGAGCCCCACCCCCGACCACCCCGTTCAAATTGGCCTCCTGTGACTCACTCTCGATTACTTCACCCTACCCGTCTCCCTCACAGCACCTCTTACCGCCTGCGATTAGCTCATGTATTCTCTATCTGCGCGTTTTGTCTGCTCTGTCACTAGAATGTAGGCTCTCTGAGGACAGGGACCACATGTGTCACGTTCACTGCTGTGTGCACCTTGATGTTTGTCCTGGGATGGCACCTCGCCCAGGACCTGGTGCACAAAAGCACCAGAGGGCTGGTCACGCTGCCTTTCCTCCCTGCCCAAGACCGCCCTCCATACCTGCTCCTTTAACTTCTGAACCTTCATGTCCTGCCTCAGCCGCTCCAGCTGTTGGCTGGCATCTGCCAGCTCCTTCTGGGTCTGCAGCAGCGTCTCCAGGAGGGACACCCTCTCCTTCTCTGTTTCGAGCTGCATCTGTGGAGGGGCAGGGAGGCAAGGGCTTGCTGCCTCAGGGGTCACCATGCTCACCCACTAGGCCGCAAGCACATTCTAGCTGCTCTGGGCTCCTCCAGCAAATGGGGAGAGGGGTGAGGGTCAAAGAAGGTCTGGACCTGCTTGTTAAGAACCAGGAAGTGCCAAGATTGTCCCTGGTTTGTGAGCTGACAGGATGTGGTGAGCACAGGCCCTCCCTCAGGAAGTGTGACATGCTGTCTGCCCTGCAGCTAACACGGGGGCCACCCTGTTCACTAGCAGCAAAGGGAGCGGGCACTTCTCTTCTGGAAGCCCCCTGCAGCAGCACCCTCGGGAGTGGAAAAGGAAGTGGTCAGAGGTACGGGAAGTCGCAGCTCCAATGTCCCCAGCTTCCCACCTGGCAGAGGGCGCTCTCGGCCTCCGCCCGTTCTTCCTCCCTCTGTGTCCGGATGGCCTCGGCTTCTGCCCGCTGTTCCCGCAGCCTCATTTCCAGCTCTGTTTTCTCCCTCTTTAGGCTTTCCAGGGCCTTATCCAGTTCCTGCTGGTGCCAGGAACGCTCCTTCTCCTGGTCACGTGAAGGAAGCACTGTTAGAACCCGGTGGGTGAGGAGAAGAGGCAGGAGGGGGGCTGGAGCAGAGAAGGTCCACACTCCCAGCTGAGAGTCTTTGGTACCTCTCTTGGCCTGTCTCCCCATCGATAAAGTGAGGTTCCTAACTCCTGCCTTACCTATCTCATCAAATTTCATGAGAATCAAATGAGATTTATAAAAAAAATCAAATGATACAATACATGAAAAAGTCTTTTCTAAAGTGCAATTCTCCCTAATATAAGTTACAAATATCTGTTATTTTAAACCAACCACACCACAGTTGATGTTATAACTAGGAACTGAGGAAGCAGATTGGCTCTCTGCTGCCCATTCTCCCCTACTTTAGGCACATAATTCCCAAAGAAGCAAACTTCCGGCTGCCATCTTGCCAGCAAGTCTGCCTTGTAATAAGAGTCAAATCACACATACACACAAGGCACAAGTCAACTTCCATTTCCAGAAATCTGACAAACAAGATCTCTGAACCCTCTGGCTGCAAAATGGCAAAAAATACTGGATAAAATATTAAATATATGTTTTAACATATAAGTGAGCCAGCAGGAATTTCACAGGAGTCAAAAACCAAAGCAAGACTTGTGACCCAAAGAGGTAAATGAGCACAGAACTGGCTTTCTCCTGGAGGCATCTGCTATACCTAATAACCTTGAAAATTCACCTTAATGTTATGTGGGGAAAAGAAAACAGAAGACAAGGGTGGGGAGTCCAGTAGAAGATTCCCACATAAAGCTGGGCCCCCGAAGGGCTAACCAGGGGTCAACAACTGTGGCATGTGGGCCAAATCTGGCCAGCCTCCTGTTGCTGCATGGCCTGTGAGGTAATAGTGGTTTTTACATTTTTAATGGTTAAAAAGAAGTAAAAAAAAAAAAAAAAGACTTTGTGACATGTGAAAATTATATGGAATTCAAGTTTCAGTGTCCACACTTATGTTTGAACACAAACATGCTCATTTGCTTACATATTGTCTATGGCTGCTTTTGTATTACAACAGCAGAGGTGAGTAATTACGGCCTAGTATGTGGCCCTTTACCAAAAACTTGCCTATCTCTGGGCTATAGTGCTCTCAGTAGAAGGATAAACTTGAGAGAGAGAGAGAGATGAAAGAGGAGAGAAATGGGGAAGAAAAAGGGAGAGAAAGTAGGAGAGAAAACAAAACAATAAACCCCACAGAAGGGAACAGCAAGATTTGTTTCAATCTTGGCACAGGGTAAAAAAAAAAAAATCTCCCTCAAGGAGTCAACCACAACCTGGTCTTCATGTGGATGCAGGGCCTAAATGTGACCCCAAACATTTTCAACAGAAATTTTACTTCATTTTATTTTAAAATTTTATTTTAAGGTGGTTCTGGGATGCTAGAACCTTTAATCCAACACTACTAGTATAAGTGACCTGAGTTAATTTCTATCATATTTCTATGCCTCAGTTTCCTCATCTATAAAAATGGGGATAACAACAGTGTCCTCCTCTTCTGCTGGGAAATTCCTAACAGAAGTGCAAGCAAATCTTCTGAAGAAAAACCCCTATACCCTAGGCCTAAAAGGATTCCCAAAGAAAAATTTCTAAGGAACATGAGCTCAGAGTCAAGAATCACAAAACACATGAGTGAGAACCAATGGAAACAACATATAACAGAGTCAGGCCCAAAAAGATTTTAGTTATTGGTATTATTAGACAGCATAAAAATATGTTTCATGTGTTGAAAGAATAAAAGAGAGGACTAAGATATAAAACAGGGAAAAGAGATTAAAACATGACCAAGAAGATTTGAAAAAATAACCAAATAGAATGTCTAGAAATAAAAAAAAAATTTAGTAAGTGAAATTTAAAACTTGGCAAAACGACTACATAGCAGATTAGACATGGCTGAAAGGGGAGTTAGTGAGAAGAGATCTGAAAAAAATCATCTACAACACAATATAGAAAAAGAAAAATGAACATGAAAAATGTAAGAGTTAAGATACACGGAGGTTACCGTAAGAAGGTCTGACACACAACTGATCAGGGTCTTCTTGATACCCACAAATGAATAATCAATATGCTAAGAGAAAATAACAATAATCCTAGAATTTTATACCCAGTAAAACTATCCTTCAAGAATAAAAGTAAAATAGAACATTTTCAGACAATTAACTACCAACAGACCCTCACCAAAGAAATTCTATTTCAAGGAGGAAAATAAATCTAAATAGAAAGTCTGATATGCAAGAAGGAATGATGAGTGGGAAAAAATGTCATTTTTTCAGTGTATCTAAACAAATATTGACTGTATAGAACAAAAAGTCAAAATCATTTATGGTGTTAACAAACTAGTTAAAACACATTGCATAAAAGAGTATATGGGTCAGGATGAGTGAACGCAGGTAAAATGTTCTGAGGTCCCTGTGTCATTCAGAAAATGGTAAACATACCGATTCACTTGAGATTTTATTAAGTACATATTTTTTTGTAAAGATTTTATTTATTTGACAGAGAAAGAGAGAGCACACAAGCAGGGGGAGCGGCAGCCAGAGAGGGAGAAGCAGGCCTCCCACAGAGCAAGGAGCCTGACACGGAGCTTGATCCCAGGACCCCGGGAACTGAGCCGCCTTAAGTACATATTTTTAAATATGAAAAGAAACAACTAAAAAATTTTTTAAATTAGAGAATATACCATCAAAGTAATAGAAAAAAAGAACTGAGAAAAGATTACAACTTAATCATCCAATTGAACGCTCTAAAAGAAGTTAAGGGGACTTCCCCACCCCAAAAAGATAGAAAAAGGCAGGAAAAATAGTATAGGATGGTGGAAATAAATCCAAATATACCTATAGTGACAATCAAAGCAAATGGACTAAATTATATCATTAAAAGACAAAAGAAATACAGTTCTGAATTGGGCAAGAACGGGTCCGAGGCGTTCGTTCCTCTGCTCCCTTTACATCCTGGGGCCAGTTTAACAATCCTAAATCCCAGGATCCATGCTTAATTCTCTGTACATAGCAAAACAAAACAATAACAGCTAACCCAAATATAGAGCTTGCTATATGTCAGAAATTGTTCTCAGGGTTCTCCATATATTACTCATTTACAGCTAGAAACTGGATTTTTGCATCTTGGTTACTAGGTTAGTCCTACTCAGATTTGACTCTTAAAAGCAGCAATATCTGGCCCAAGAGTCAGCAGGTGGAGTACTCACCGGAGGGAGGCCATGTCTGCCTCTCCTGTCCCCAGCCACATCCATGACCTACCCATTTCTCCTGGAGCCGGTTCACCTCCTCCTCATGGGCTGACTTCTGCTGCTGCAGGGCAGTCTGCCCCTCTTGCTCAGCCTGGGCCAGCCGACTGGATGCTGTCTCCCGCTCCTGCTCTGCCCGGCTCCGCTCGGTGTCCAGTTCCAGCTTCAGGCACTTCACTTCCCCTGAGATGCCAGAGACAGGTGATCTCCCACTAGGCCTCTGCCCTCCCCCTTTCACCCCTCTCCCCAGATCTCGGGAGCAACTCCCATTGCGGAGGCCCTGGGCCTGGCTAGAGAACGACCTCTGATAACTTCTCACTGCCTTCCTGGCTTTCCACATCCCCATGGAATGAAGTATCCCCATCCCAGTTGGGGTCTCACCTTGAATGATTTCCTTGGCGCGAGTGACCGTTTGAATCTGGACCTCCAGCTGCCCCTTGGTGACCTCTATCAGAGAATTTTGTTGTTGGGCCTCAAACAGACTGCTCTCCAGTTGCTCCTTGGCTGAGCTGTCAGGTTCAGGAATCAGGAAGAGTTCTTACCCATCAAGCCCCTTAACTTCCCTTAAGAGGAGATGGGTTCTAAGTACTGACTACTCAGAGAAATCATGGGGCAATTATAAACTCATAACTCATTTAGGACCCATATACTTTGAGCAGGGAACTTAGTTTGGCTACCCCTTGCCTCACAATGCTCCCTCTGCCCTTGGCCGAACTGGGTCTGGGCCCTACCTGAGCCCCAGTAGCTGTTCACAGAGGTCCTGCCGGTCTCGCTCCACAGCCTGCAGCCGTACCTCGAGGGCTGCCCTCTCCCGTACGAGGGCCTCCTTCTCCTGGACTTCCTGGGCAAGCACTTCTTCCTGTCGCTTTGTCTCCTGATGCAGCTGCTCCAGCTGAGCTAAGGCTGCCTCCTGCTGATGACGTGCCTGAGAGGAAGAAATCGGCAAGATACAGAGCGGAGGCAGCGTCTCCCCTGGGGTTGCTATCACCAGGTTAGGGCCACTGGCCCTTCAGAGATTCTGGACCCAGCTCTGTGCGTCCTGGTGGTTGCTTGCTCATACAAATACTACTTCCTGCATCAACCTATAGAACTTCCAGCCCAGGAAGCATGCTCTCCTTTGTGCAAGACCCTGTGTGTTAGGGCTGCAAGAGAACTACCTCTAAGGAGCTTTTAGTCTTAAGTAGTAAGACACACAAGACATCAGGAAGAAAGTGATCAGTCTCTGAGAAAGGGACTCTGGGAAGGAAGATTATCATTTTTAGGGCAGGGAGAAGTTTGGTAGAGGAGAAAGATGACCTGTGAGCTGAGTCACTGGTTCAGAAAAAAATTTACTGAGTTGTTGCTATGTGTTAAGACATTTTGTTAAAAGATGGAGGAATAGGGGCGCCTGGGTGGCTCAGTCGGTTAAGTGTCTGACTCTTGGTTTCGCCTCAGGTCATGATCTCAGGGTTGTGAGACTGAGCCCCACATTGGCTCCGGGCTCAGTGTGGAGTCTGCTTAAGTGTCTCTCTCCCTCTCTCTCTGACCCTTCTTTTTTTTTTATTTTTTATTTTTTAAAAGATTTTATTTATTTATTTGATAGAGAGAGACACAGTAAGAGCAGGAACACAAGCAGGGGAAATGGGAGAAGGAGCAGCAGGCTTCCCACAGAGCAGGGAGCCCGATGCAGGGCTCGATCCCAGGACCCTGGGACCATGACCTGAGCCGAAGGCAGACGCTTAACGACTGAGCCACCCAGGTGCCCCTAGAGTTCTCATTTTTTATGACGAGTACGTTCAATACCTTAGTGTGATGGAATCAGTTTTGTCTACGCACCTCACTTAGTTTCTCTTGAATTTCTTCCTTTTCTTCTTGGATGCCCCTGAGATCGGCCTGCAGCTCAGCCCCGCTCTCCTCCGCCTTCTGCAGCTGAGCCTCCAGGTGAGTGTTCCTTTCCTGAAGGGCTTCCCTGCTCCTCTCGGCCTCTGCCAGGCCAAGCTGCAAAGCGTTTCTCGCTTGCTCTGCTGCTTCCATTCTGCTGCACACACACTGGTTCTCCTGTTCTAACTACTGGTCAAAATGGGAAAGGCGTCAAGGACAAATGGTTACAGTTTATGGATCAAGTGCTAAGACAGAAATCCAAGTGAGATGAGACTCTGTTCTCCAAAGAGGAACACAGGAGGGCCTTATATAAGAGGGGGACCATGCGTTCATTTGCTCTGGTGCCTGTAGTATTCGAGGTACTGGATGGGTTGATGCTGGGGATGGTGATTAAAAAGGCAAAAACCCTACTCTCATAGAATTCAGAATAAAGGGAATCTGGAACATTTCTAGGGCTCAACGTAACAGGAGTAGTGAAGAGACATGTTAAATCTGCAACCTCTAGAGAAGATTCTTTGAGATGTAGGCTCTTCAGCAGATCCTTTTCTGGTGATTGCTGTTACCTCATGCAATGGGATTAAACACCTAGTCTTCCTTCCAGAGGACACGAGCCCTGGTGATTTTACTCTACAGCCCAAAGGTGGTTCTGCCAGAGGTGTGAAACGGGACTATTTTTAATGGCTAAGCTCAGGCCTTATGGTCTTGGCTGTCCTCTGCACCACCAATGTTCCTTTTGCTCATTTCGGGACCATATTTGGGAGCTGATCTGTCTTGGGCTAATCTATTACGGACTCTCCCGTCATAGGCATCAGCTTTATCAGTCACTGGCTTGCCTTCTGTCAGGGCCCAGACCTACCCTGTGGATCAGAGAAGTCTTTGCTCACCTGGAGAAGCTGCTCGTTCAATCCAACTTTATCTAAGGCCAAAGCCTCATTTAAGGCACTGAGCTTGATAGCGGCAGCCCGAAGATCGGCGACCTCGGCCTTCAGGCTGTTCTCAGAACTCGACAGCTCTGCAACGGACTGTTCTGACTAAAAACAAAGAGAGTTAAGGGACTGTCTTCTACCAGCTCCCTCGCCACGGTGAGCAGCTCACGTCCCCAATACCTGCTGCTGTCCTGGTACAGAGATCAGACCATTCCTTCCCTTACATTCGAAACAAGTTTTCCCTCACTCATTCGCTCATTCAATCATCGAGAAGAAGGAGCGGAGCTCACAGTACAGAGGAACAGACACCAGGATGTACAAACAACTAGAACCGCAATGACGTCGTAGACAATGTAAGCACCCAGTGCTCTGGAAACTCAAAGAAAGCATTTATTCAGTTTGGGGGAATCAAAAGTGCTTGGTAGAAGAGCCGGCAATGAAGGTGGGCATTGAGAGGGGAGGAAGAGTTTGTGCTTAGAGGGAGAGGAAAGACGCAGTCCAGGCAAAGGGAGGAGGACCCCAGAAGCAGCGGAGTCATGAAGGAGCAGGGCGAAGCTGAGGATGTAGTCAGTGCTGGGTGGCGGGAACCAAGGTGGAGTAGGGAGTTAGCACAGGATATGGAGAGGGGAGGAGGCTGGAAGCAGTTTGGGGCAGATGCAAAGGGCTTTGAACGTGTCCCCAAGCAGCTCGGAAGCCACTGAATGGTTACAGGAAGGAGACCAATGTCATCGGATTTACTCTTTCGAAAACCATTCAAACCCCAATGTAGAGAGTACATTAGGAGGGACAGAAGCCAAAAGCAGAGGCAAGTAAATGACGCAGGGAATACGAAGGGTCGTGGCTGGGAAGGTGAAGAATGAAGCAGGCTGCATGCCCTTTGCCTAGAGACACAACTTTCTAAGCCCCCTCCCCGCCCCCAGCAAGCGAGGGGTGGAAGCCCACACACCCTGGCCAGCGCCGCAGTCACTTCTGTTTGCTCCTGCCTCAGTAGTTCTCCTTCCAGGCGACTTGCCTCCAGGGCCTCCCGAAGAGTGATCAGCTCACTGAGTGATTCTGACTGTTTGGCTTCCAGGCCCGCCAGCGACTCCTGACTAGGATAGAAAGGAGAGGAGGCTGGGGGCAATCTCAGGGAGTGGCCGCACTCCAAAAGGTAACAGGAGTGTGATTACCTTTGCCATGCAAAAGAATGAAGGTCTCTAAAAACCAACCAGACCTCCGCAACATACAAAGTGAAAAAAGCCAGACATTGGGAGAAATAAGAATATGCACAGGGGTGCCTGGCTGGCTCTGTCGGTAGAGCATGAAACTCTTAATCTCAGCGTCATGAGTTCAAGCCCCATGTTGAGGTGGAGCCCACTTAAAATAAAAAATAAATAAAATAAAATTTAGTTATAAAAAATAAAATATGCATGTATTTGCATGAAGCAGCTGGAAAGATAAACAAGAAAGCAATTTAAGGGACGGCTGGGTGGCTCAATTGGTTAAGCCGCTGCCTTCAGCTCAGGTCATGGTCCAGGGTCCTGGGATCGAGTCCCACGTGAGTCCCTGCTCAGCGGAGAGCCTGCTTCTCCCTCTCCCTCTGCCTGCCTCTCTGCCTACTTGTACTCTCTCTCTATCTCTGTGTCAAATAAATAAATAAAATCTTAAAAAAAAAAAAGAAAGCAATTTAAGTGGTTGCCTGCAGAAGGAAGGGAAATGGGATGGATGAAACAGAGAAGAGGATCTCTGTGTTTGTCTATTATTTATTTATTTATTTTTTAGAGAAAGGAAGAGGAGGAGCAGAAGGAGAGGGAGAGACAGACTCTTAGGCAGGCTCCAACGCCCAGCGCGGAGCCCGACGCAGGGCCCGATCTCATGACCCCGAAATCACGACCTGAGCCGAAACCAAGAGTTGGGTGCTTTAACCAACTGTGCCACCCAGGCACCCGTGTTCGTCTTTTTAAATAGTTTTGACTTTCAGGTCATAATAAATATTGATAAATGTGTGATCGATTCACGCAAATTAAATTTAAAAACATATAATTATCTTTGTGGGTTGTCTATTCTTCTCCTTGGCACGGGGGAGACCATTCCTTGCATGAGTCATGATCCTGATAGCAGTCCTCCAAGATTCTATTATCCGTGCCTCCCGGCTGCAAGGAGCAAGAGTGCAGGAGAGGGTGGGGATCTACCAGGGGTGAAGAACACAGTCCCTGCTACCAGTTACTGAAGACCTACCACATGCCAGGCTCTATGCCAGCATTTTGCAAAACAGCGCTCTAACCTTCCCAGTGATCCTTCAAGGTAAATACTCACATCCCCGTTTCACAAACGAAATAATCTGCCCAGGTGGCGGAGCCATAATTTTAACCAAGCTTTCGCCAGCTCGAAAGTCCTTGCTTTTTCTGTGACATTATATAGAGGAATTTATAGATTCGCTAGGTCTCTTGATTCTGAAATTCCCTTTCTTGACCAACTCATTTCCCATTACCACCTGGGATAAATCCTACCCTTCAGCCAGCCTAGCCTACTCTGAACATGCCATGAACCTCCTTTTCTTTTGCTAATCTGCCCCTTTTGCCCCTCTTCCACTCTCTGCCCATCAAAATATGTCAAGGCCCAGCTCAAAGGCCACCCTCTCCTCCATGAGGCTTTCGATTATTAACTGTCACTCCCACGCTCCCAAAGGCCCTAGCTGGAAGCTCTGTTTCACTCATACTTCATTTGGCCTCATGCCACAGTTTGCTGTTTACTTGTCTGTTTTCCCCATTAGACTGCAAACTGCTTGAGATCAGGGCCCGTGTCTTACTTGTTTCTGTACCCCCGCGGTGTCTCAGCCCTAAGCAGGGCTCAGAAAAGCCAGGCTGAACCTCCTGTACTCATCTTGCTGCAAAAGAAGGGGCAGGAAGCTAATGCGAACCCACTGCACGCCAGGCTTCAATTCACTCCACTTTCTTTGAGTTGGGAATGGGTGGAGGAGGGTATGGAATTGAAGGGAAAACCAAGCCCCAGGGGGGAGGGGGCTGGGCACACTTACAGGCGCTCCCTTTCACGGACCGCCAGGTGTAGCTCTTCTTGCCGCTCCTCCTTCTCGCCCTGAGCAGAGTCCCCCTGCAACTGAAGCTCCACGTTTGTCCTCCGCAGCCGCCACGCCTCCTGCTCCAGCACCTCCAGCCGCTGCCGCAGCTCCTCCCTGGCCTTCTGCAGGAGCTCTCGCTCCCTGGAACAAGGAGACCACAGGTGACCAGAAACCTTGGAGCCTCAAATCCTTCCTGGAAGCAGACATCACAGGATCAAAGGAGAGAGGTGTCTGCTTCCTTTAAAAATCTCATCTTCCCTTTTGAGCAGGAAACTGCTTTGTTGTTGTTGTTGTTGTTGTTGTTGTTGTTTAATCATCACAAAGACCCCAAAGTGAGTGAGCAGGAATAAGCAGAGCACAAAGCAAGATAGCCCTGGGTGTCAGGGACGGCAGGGCTAGGCAACCAGAAACGTACAGGGAGTGGGTAAATGGCTGGATGAGGACTGAGCCGGGGTGGGGGGGGGATGAACAGCCCCCTGCTCACTTGCTGAGAGACTCCACTTCTCCCTGGAGGTCCACGGTCTGCCCTGCCAGA
Source organism: Callorhinus ursinus (assembly GCF_003265705.2). Classification (NCBI taxonomy): domain Eukaryota; kingdom Metazoa; phylum Chordata; class Mammalia; order Carnivora; family Otariidae; genus Callorhinus; species Callorhinus ursinus. The sequence goes on from NW_027397100.1 coordinate 10,553,992, forward strand.
GTGTCACGCTCCCCGGTGAGCTTCTGCAGCCGCTGTCTCAAGGCCTTGCCCTCCTCCTCCCACTGATTATGCTGCTGCCGCAAGGAGCTCACAGCTTCCTGACAGCCCAAAAGCTGCTGCCTCAGGTCCTGTGGAGGGAGAGTGACAGAAGTGAGATGGTGAGCAAGAGGGCAGAGTGAAGGAGGGGTGTCAGAAGCCTGAGAGTGGGGCTGGGCGAGGGGGCTGAGGGCTGGTACAAGGGTAAGCTAAGAATAGAGGTGTGGCCAGTCGAGAAGACAGAGGATCAGAGATTACTGGACTTCGGTGGTGCCTGGAGTCGCAGGGTCCATCATCTTCAGATGTGCGGTGAGGGGCCGTCACAGAGATGGTTAAGTGTGGCTGGGACCCTCAGAGTCGGGGACACTTACCCATGGTCTCCCAGGGCTCTGGTTGCCTATCTTTGTGTAGTGCTATATGAAGATGGCACGCAAAGTGAAGCGTACCAGAGGGCACACAGAGTGTGCCCAGTAGCCACAAGCACAACTGGGCAGACACTGAGAGATTCTAATGAGTACTTTGGGAGTGTTGACCAAACACCTCATAATTGGTCAACACAGTGAAAGGGGCAGTCCAGGCAAGGAGGGTACCTGGGGCACAGATCAGTTCAGACACCCACACCTGTGGCTGAGGAGGAATGGTGGGGTCCTCACCTGCACAGCCTGGCGTCTTCGAGTCACCACCGAACGCACCAGAGTAAGGGCCTTGTCTGGGTCCTGGGAATCAAACTGCGAGGAGAGGCCACTAGCGTCCAACTCCAAGGAGCAATCCTGACCACAGCCTTGGGCCATATTGTCCCGTTCTTCCACCATGACCTGAAACCCAGTACAGCAGAGTTGCTACCCTACTGACCAAGGCCTAGAGTCCACATGGAAGATTAACACTACCTCCTGGACAAACCTGATGTTTTTCTTCTCACATCCTCTCCCTTGCGGGTGGGAGGAGGGTATCTGAGAGCAAAAAGGATTGCTTCCTCCAGCTCCTCACCTTTGGTCACCCAAACCTAGGACTAGCAACAAGCCTAGAGCACTCTCTGAGGTAATAATAAATGAAGAAATGAAGAAAGGAGAGGATACTGACGTAACAAAGACCAGAATCCAGCCACTGGCCTGAGACTTGCAGGTGGCAGTGATGAAGAGGGCCTGTCCCCGCAGGCAGGGCCGCCATGTGAATGCTTAGCTACCCCTTAGGGTGTCAGTCTTCGGACACACTCAGAGAACTCATTCCTCAAAGACCCTAAGCCCAAACATCTCCGAGTGTGAAAATCTAGGCACAACTAAGAGGACATGGAGGCCTGCGGAGGCGTGAGCCACGACCCGGTTTCCGCAAACAGAAGGCTTACCAGTACCTGGGTTATATCCCTGATCACCTGCTGTAAAGACAGCTTCTCCTCTTGGGCATTCCTGCTGAGAGATGCCTCACGTTCCATTAATTCTGCATGATTTGCCTCCTGAACAGGGAACAAGATAGAGCTGTGAGCCAAACTCACGGAAGTATCTACCCTTCCAGGCCCCAAAGCAACCGGAATCTCATTCTGTCTCTTCGGTCAATCCTACTTTTTCCCTGACCACACGTGAATGCTACTGTTGTCTCAGGACTCTGAGGACAGTGTGATGTGGTGAGTAAGAGCTCAGAGTAAGTGAATCAGAGCTCCAAACTGGATTGCCTAGATTAGAGTTCTTACGCTATCACGTCCTAGCTTAGCAACCTTAGGCAACTGCTTCTTTGAGCTTTTCTCTTTAAAAAAGGAGTAATTAAGAGCAACTACTTCACAGGTTTGTGTTGAGGCTTAAATGAAAAAGATGCTTGTAAATTACTGAACACAGTGCCTGGCACAAAGAAAATAATCAATGTCAGCTATCATAGGAGGGAGGATGGCAGTTGTCTCCGAACAGCGAATTAATGCTGGAGACCTAACGCTAGATCAGAGAAACCCCTAGCCCCAGAGCTGGCAATGAACCTGAAGAGTCAAGATTTCCTCAGTTCCTTCTGATCATGTTGTTAGTGAAGGCCTGAAGACACAGACCTGCAGCAATGTTTTCTTTGGCCTGCACAAAACTTGAACCAACATTTATAAATTGAGAGATTTCAAGAGATTTTATGAATTGAGAAACGCTGACTTTCTGGCTTTTCTCAAAAAGTTAACAGATGGGCCACACCAGCCCCCATTCCTACATGGCAATAATTTCCTGAGGTTGAACAGTGGGTGCCACCTTCAGAGGAGACATGTATTTTTTGGGGTCCCATGGTCCCTATGACGCCTCATCGTTTCCTTAATATTGAAATCAAGTGTCCTCCACTGTACTCAAAACTATGACAGTGCTGGACAATCAGAATCCTTACAATTGAACCCACTGCACTCTTTGGCATTATCTGAGCACTGTGGACATTTGAATTTGCAAATTTCTGACCAAAAGGAAACAAAAAGGTATCAACAACTCTTGAGTCCCTGCTGATCCCGGCTTGGATAAGAAGACTAGAGGTTTGCATGTAGGTGGTCATTCAGGATCTGCCTAAAGAGAGAGATCTGAAAATTCTTAGAAACGAAAGGACATGTGCAATCAAGTCAGAGGTTTTAACTAGTCCAACCTTACAGAGTCCCTCTGATAACATCTCTGGCAGATGAGAAGCCAGGGGCACAAACCTCACTCTTCCGCAAGACAGGCTGCTCAACTACTAGGCAGCTCTTGCTGCTAGACAAGCTCTAGCAGCCTGTAGCTGCTGGTCACCAACACTGCCTGTGCCGGCTGGACAACGTTAACTAAGCCAACTCTTTCCCCTGACGTCAGTCCTGCAGATCTGTGATGGCAGCCATTATGTCCTCCTCAAGCCCTTTTCTCTCCAGGCTGACCGTCGCCATACTCCTCAGTCGTTTCCCATAGGACTAGGTTTTGAATCTCTCACACATCCCCATCCTTTGCCAGTGTGCCTCGTAACGCGTGGCCCACTCTCTCTGATGAGGACACACTGCACACGCACGTCACGGTAGTTTCCCCAGGAATACAGTAGGGATGGTACACAGTATTTACTGATCAATGAATAAATGAATGAGTTAATTAATTTTCATATTCAGCCAACATTTATTTTTTTTTTTTGCTTTTATTCAAGGAATATTTAACTGGTATCCTGCATCATCTGTCCATAAAGGACAAGGAGCCTATAGGCCCACTCCCAACTCCTTTCCAGAACAAAGGGTCATGTACCAGGATCTCCACTGTCTCTCTCAGAGCCTCTAACATCTTCTCATAATCTTTATTTTGCTTCTGAGCCTGGGTCAGCAGAGCAGAGAGCTCGGTCACCCTGAAGAGAAGAACACAACACTGTCATGCGGGCGGCCCACTGAGATGGACAGAGCTACTACGCAGCACACCCCAGCCCCAACAGACACTCCCACTGCAGCCCCCCAGAGACCCCTGGGCACCCCCAGCCCCTGCACTCCCTGAATACCACATGATGCTATAGCCTTGAACTGGGGGCAAGGGGAGGAGTCAAAAGCCACTCAGACACATGCAGGGATTTACCACATCTCAAGGCTGGAACTCGTGTTTGGGGGCCCAAGAGCTGAAGGAAAGCCCTGGACCAGGCCCTTCCAGGCCCCGCTTGATCTTGAAGTCAAGCACCCTGAAGCCAATAAGAATACCAGAGTTGCCAAATGGGACAGTCCCAACGTCCCTCCAGCCCAAGGGTCTCTGATAAGGAAAATGGAGGGGCAATTTGGGGGAGATTATGGTCAACCTCTGTGATATTGACTTCAAAGTTCAGGGAAAGCATCATACAACTATCACCTAATGCTATACCCTGGAGCTCAATGCCTGGTATTATATGGGTAGCTAAATAAATATTTATTTTTTAAGATTTTTTTTTTTTAAGTAATCTCTACACCCAGTGTGGGGCTCAAACACATGACCCCAAGATCCAGAGTTGCATGCTCTCCTGAGCCAGCCAGGTGCCCCTAAATAAATATTTCTTGAACGAATGTTATTCAGGAGTTAAAATTCTTTTTTTTTTCAAAGTCTTAATAATTTTATTTTGTACCATCTCTAATAGCCTTCATCACTGTATGGCCATTCGTTTAATCATTGTATCTTTCAACAAACATTCATTGAATGTTACTATACGGCAGATGAAGCGCAAAGCACCAGAGACACAGGCTTACTGAGCCATGGTCTCTGTCCTTAAGTTCCCAGTGCCTTCCCAACCCAACCCAAAACAAACTGCCATTTACATACACCACCAATAGGTGGTGACACAACCCTAGCCCAAACCCGCCCAGAAATTCAAGTGGGGCTCTTTGCTTAGGTCCTTGTTCTTACTATTATTATTAAAAAATCTATTTTGTCATAATCCAAAAAAAAAAAAAACTAACCCAAAATAAAAAGCTAAATAATCAGAGAGAAACAGTGAGATTAATACTGTAACAAGCAGGTCAAAAGACTACACCAGGGCACAGAAATTTAACAGCCTACTGAGGTCAGAGAAGGCTTCTCAGAACCATGCCTTGAAGGATAAGGTGGAGGCAGAAGGGAGGGAGGCGTCCAGCCTAAGTCAGCATGTACCAGGGCAGGGAAGCATGGATGAGCCTGGCTGCTCTGGGAATGGGAGTAGGGTGGTGTTGACAGCGTAGGTCACAGCTATAGCTGTATAAATCAACAGGCGAGAAACTGAGCTGCAAGACAGTCTGAGGGCAGAGGGCAGTGACATGGCCCCATATGGCACTGGGTTCCAAACTAGACTCTGTCTGGCACCTCTCCTTCCCCTCTGCTGGGAGGAACGCTCTTCACAACCCCCAACCCCCACCAGCTCTATCTCCCTATGAGAGTCAACACCCTCAGCAACCTCTTCCCAGGACCCCAGTCCAACTCACTGATCCTGCAGCTCAGCCTTCTCCAGATCGCCCTGACTCTTCAGCTGTATTAACTCCTGGGTCCTTTCATGGGCTTCCTTCTCCAGTTCCTGGGTCTTGGTTAGTAGAAGCAGCAGCTGGGTTGGCTCACTCCCATCCAGTCTCCCATACCCATCAGATTCACGAGACTGGGCGCCCACAGTCAGGCGCAGACAACAGGTCAACAGGGACCCTGAAAGCCTCACATGCTCAGCCTTGAGCTCCGTCAGGTCTCTGAGTATAAGCAAGGAAAGAGCGGACTCCAGTGGGGATGGGAGCATGGAGATCAGGCCCAGTGAAGCCTGAGGAGCAGGTCTGCGGAAAATCATCTGAATCCAAAAACATCATCCCTCCCCATCCACTCTTCCACCCCCCCACCCCCATCCCCTGCTTCCACAGCAGCCCCCTGTCCTAAGTCTAGAATCGGTCAGGGCAAACCTCCCTTCTTAGCCCCACACTAACCTGTCAGTAGCTGACTTCATTTCCAGAAAGTGACGTCGGAAGGTCACCACCTCCCGCCACAGACCAAGAAGGCGACCGTGCTCCCCTTTCAGGTAGCCCTTGAAGAACTGTGTATTCAGAAACCCAGGTCACATTAAAGGGCAGAGGGCTGTCTTTTGCCAGCACAGGAATCTTGGATTCCTCCTGACTACTCGGGGGAGGGCAGGAGGGACTTACGGGAGATAGCTTATGAACAGGTGTCTGTATTCAGGTCACACTGAAGCATTTAATAAAGCTAGCAGTGGTAGTCAAGAGGTCAAAGGGTTTGAGATGGCATATGACCTTCCTCTGAGCTGATTAGAAAAAAATAAACAGCAGCTGCTACCGCCATTATTACCACAGACTTACAATGAGGACTAGCATAGTACCTGGCACCCAGCAAAGGCTCAGGAAACATTTGTTTCCTTGCACTGGGATCTGAAAACTCCCCAGGGTCTGTATCTGGTCTTTCTTCCCCATTCAGTTTCAACAGCTACCTCCTTAGCATCTAGATATGTAGACCTCCAGAAGAGGGGAGTCAGCAAGCTTTCAGATCCTTCTAGAACTGAAGCTAGTCCCTCAGGCAGGAACAGAGCTGCTCTGAGTGTCATGCCACCTACCAGCTAAACCTCGACGAGGCAGGTAAGGACAGAAGTCAGATAAGAGCCAAAGCAGGGCAAAGCCACCAGCCGGAGTGGGGAGGAGAGCCAGGGACCCTAGCCACAGCTCAGCTTCCATCCAGGTCCTGAAGGTACCCTTTTCCAGCACGGACCAGGCCCCAGAGTGCAAGCCCTCCTGTTCCTCCTACCTCCTGCTCCATCTGCCACTGGCTCTCCTTCCTCATTAGCTCATCCCGGGCTCGGCTCCAGTCCACTGTCAGTTTTTCCACATCTTCCCGAAGTGCTTTATTCACCATGTCAGCTTTTTCCATGTGCAGTCGAAGCTGGGTGTTCACCTCTGCTAGACTCTCACACCTGCACTGGGGAGGGGCAGGAGCAAGTGCAAAATAAAGGCTTAATCCTACCATTGGACCTCTTGGAGTAAGATGACAAACACTGGAATTTTCCATTGCCAGGAATTGGAGGGCTAAGGCTGAGGTCTGTGGTTTGAGCCCCGTTAGTGCTCAGGGCGTAGGTGCCCCCTCCGCCTTCTCGACCCACAGGCCACCAGAATCGCCCCTGCCAGAGAACTTGGGGTTGATCACCTCTGTTGCTCCTCCTCCAATCGGACCAACAGCTGCTCCAGGTTCGGATCCTCCACGCTTTCCCACCTCTGAGGGGTTGGTCCCTTCGCCAGACAGAAACAAGCCTTATTTACCTCCAAGGAGAACACCATTCAGACCAGTCCCCTGATGCCCCCTTCTGCAGCCGCCTGCTATCTTTTTATTCCTCCTCGCCTGTGTTAGCTGTTAGCAGTATGCCTCTTTTCTCAATCATTCCATCCTGAAGTTAAATCCACTGCATCCCCTTCTCCAAAACTGGACACATCTCCTGAAAGATGGCGTTGGGTAGTGAAAAGAGCTTTCAACCCAAGAAGCCTAAGATAGAGCTTTCACTAACGGCCTTGAGTTCTACTACACTACATTTTGGACCTCAGGAAGTTATTCAACTTCTCTGAGCCACAAAGTCTTCACTACAAAATGAAGGAGACACCATTCCTTTCAGAAAGTTGCCTCATAGATTGAGTTATGTCATTATATACGATAATGCCTAACGGTGCCTGGCCTACACAGAATGGTGCTCAGTAAGTTTTGGTTCTTCCCTTCCTTTGAGAGAACTTTTCTGAGGGTAACGTTGAGAAGGTGCCGAGAGGGAGCTGGAACAAAGGCAATGTGTTTTCCAAAGCCAGTTCTACCCAGCCAACGGCACAACTAAATCCTCTGCCACAGACATGTTTAGGCCTGCTAAGGCCCACATCTAAGACAGATAAACAGTGACACCTTCTGGAGGAAAAATGCATTTCTTTCCTCTGATTCCACATCCTTTCCAGTCTGATTAAATCTCTTGAAGCTGCATTTTGTCCTCAGAGAGCCAAGGGTTGGCATCTTGACAGGCCTGGAATAGCCAATCCAATGAAAGTATCTGTGTGATAAAGCTCCCAGGGGCTGAAGAGAGAGAGGCTTCCACCAAACATGGCCTTATCATACCCCAACCTCCCTCAGTCAGCAAACAAGGCCTTCCTTACAGGTATAGTCACTGAGGACTCCGGGGAACACAAAACAGCCTCACTCACCCCGGTGGCTTCCAGCTGCTTCTCCAGCTCTTGGCACCAGCTCCGGTACTGCAACACCTGAAGCAAACAGAGCAGGGTGTGGGTGACGGTCATGGCTGGTACACACAGCCCCAAACCAAAGGCCTGGGAGGATTTGGGGCAAACCTGCTGTGAACAGAGTCTGGGTGATAACAGTGGGGTAAGGCCATAACATCTTGTCGTTTCGATTTGGTCGGTTAATAATACTCTCTCTATGCCTGTGGTATTGGAGAGGTAAGATTAGAGGCTTTGGAACCAGAAAATACAGGGCCAGGTCCTAGCTCTAGCTGAGGAGAGCAAACACAGACAACTCATTTAGCCCTTGTGACTGCCATCTTTAAAAGCAACAGGACAGATCTCTCACGGAGTAGTTGTGAGCATCACAGGAGGGGCTGTTTAGGGGCATTCCCACCACAAGGCTCTGTCTCCTGGAACCCTTATCCCACTCAGCACCTAGCACTCGGCCGTGTTCTCTGCCTCCCTGCAAAGGCCGCTGCCTCACCTTGGCCTGCAGCTTCCTCACGAGGCTTGCTTGCCTCTGCTGGGCCTCCTGGGAGCTCTTCAGCTTCCGCCAGGAGGCTGCTTGGTTCTCCGCCATCTGTTGCTGTAGCGCCAGTACTTGCTCCTCCAGCACCAGCTGCAGTGTGTGGGGCTTCATACTGTTCAACTCAGGGCCTCCCGTCTCCATGGGAGCACCAGACAGGTAAGCCCACAGGCCCCTATCCAGCCAGAGGCTGCTCACTCCCAGTAAGGTCTCTAATCATTGCTGTGCCACTTGGGCCTCCTCTTGAGCTGGGGACCAAAGCACACAGAAGAGCTGAAAGGAATGTGTAAGTGATTCAAATTTACTCATCAAATACTCACTAGGTCTGGCAAAGCTGGGTTGGGCAAAGTAAATGGGTTCCTTTACCACAGGACCCATCAGAGCCTTTAAAATACTAACATGGACCCTAATCTCTAAGGGGGGGGTGCTAAGGGACCAGTGTTTTCTGGCACGCCTTCTGGAACTCTGCACTAGACCAAGAGTGACTGGTTTACCACCTACCCTTGGTGCCTGGCACCGTGCCTAATCATCTGTGGAAGGAATCACTGAAGGCGTTTCTAATCTAGTAGGGGGGAAAGACACAATCACAACACAATGTAGTCTGTGTAATCATAACAGAGACATTGCAGGACAGCAAGGGAAAGCAGTGGAGGGGCATTTAACCCAATCCGGTGGTCTTGGAACTGTGTGAATCATCATCACCACAGTTAATCCTTGTCAAGTATGTCTACAGGTCAGTCACAGTTAAGTGCTTTACCCGTACGAGGTCATTTTGTCATCACAAGAATCTTGGAACCTTCCAATGCCTTCCTATCACACTTCAGCATAGGTAATATTATAACTCTTTGTACCTGGATGAAGAAACCGAAGCTTACAAAGGTTAAACCTCAGTTAGGAAATTTAAAAGGTTAAACAAGTTGTCCAAGTTCGTACAGTTGGCATTCTGTCGATTAGGGATTTGAATACAAGCAAGTCTGACTCTCTGACGAAGAAACAGAGTAGCAGGTATTTCAGGCCCGGGACCCATTAAGAGAGTGGGGGTGTGTGTGGGGGGGGGGCGCAGCGGAAGGAATCAGCTTCAGTAGGATAGCAAACCTCCTCACCCAGCAGGGGCTGGGCGAAAACAGGGCAACGCACCACCCACAGGGGCAGAGGGGAGACGGAGAGGGAGGGACACCAGCCTAAGCAGAGAGCTTGGGAGAGACATAGTAGAGGGGGAGGCATGGTGGTCAGGAAGAGTCTGGGGTGCCAATTCAAGCTCTGCCTCTAATGGGCTCTGGGATCTCGGACATACCATTGCCCTTTCAGGCCCTCCTCCAAAGATGAGGGCTTCCAGCCACGTGACCTCTGAGTTTCTGAGGCCTCTAAAATACATGATAACCTGGGAGGAGGTGGGTAGGTTAGAGTTCTTATTTTATTAACCCTGAAACATGAGACACCCACCAGAAGGGTTAAGGAATATTTGTTTTCCCAATTACCTATCAAGATAATAGAATATTAGAGCTGCCCTCTTGGTCCAGCCAGCAGCCCATCAGTGTGAACATCTGAAGAAAGTAGTATATACAGCAAATGCAAATCTAACATTTGCATATACAGTGGGAGTTTCAGGGGCCCCAAATTCCTTTAATGCACCAAACTGTTGACTTCCTACATCCTGGCTCAAATGCCACCTCCTATCATGTCATCCCAGATGTACCCAGGAAGAGTTGATCACTTTTATAGCTACATACATGACATTACACATATATATATCATATCTATGTGATATTTATATGTATAACTGTGTATATAATAGAGAGAGCCTAATGACTATATTACATTTTATCATTATTGTTTATCTTCTCTACTGATCTGTGAATTCCTCAAAAGCAGAAGCTGTCTAATTCATTTCGGTCATTAGTACGTTGAAGAAATGCATGTGGGCCTCACTCCAGGCAGATCTAAACCCTTAGCAGAGGTTACAAATGAGGCCTGCTGGTTCTTTTCAACCATTATGTGGCCCATGTCAAGCTTTTAAGAATTCAAATTAGGGGGGTGCCTGGGTGGCTCAGTTAGAGTTAGGGTTAGGGTTAGGGTTAGGTTAAGCATCTGCCTTCGGCTCAGGTCATGATCCAGGGGTCTGGGATCGAGCCCTGCGTCGAGCTCCCTGCTCAGTGGGAAGCCTGCTTCTCCCCCTCCACTCCCCCTGCTTGTGTTCCCTCTCTCACTGTCTTCTCTCTCTGTCAAATAAATAAATAAATAAAATCTTAAAAAAAAAAAATTCAAATTAGGTACAAACATTTACCACTGGGAGAATGCATACAAAAATTCTTATTTCTCATCGCTTCTCGGCCTTTTGGCTAAGATCAAGTGTACAAAAATTCTTATTTCTGGGGGTGCCTGGGTAGCACAGATGGTTGAGGGGCTGACTCTTGGTTTCAGCTCAGGTCAAGATCTCAGGGTTGTGGGATTGAGCCCCGAGCCCGGCTCTGCACGCAGCTCGGAGTCCACTTTGGATTCTCTCTCCCTTTCCCTGCCCCTCCCACTTGTGCACGTGCACTTTCTCTCTCAAATAAATAAATAAATAAATCTTAAAAAAAAAAAATTCTTATTTCTGACTCCTTTGGAAAATCAGAATACCCAGTGACCCGTGACCCGCATTCCTACAAGGCAACAACCAGCTGCAAAAACCACCACTCTGTGAAGTGTTTGCCCCCTTAGAGAGGGCATATGCTCTCTGGTTCACTGGTCTCCCCCTGCCCTCACCTCCCCACCCGCCCCCTCCTATTCTCTCCCTCACACTGATAGCAGATTTTAGTTGTCATTTATCATTGCACTTGTGCTGTTGCTTTTCTTGTAAGAGTTATGGAGGAAAACTCCGTTTACTAATTTACATTACCTCCTGGACAACAGAAGAGCCTGTAGTAGCGCATAAGGAAAGTGCAGAAAGCAGCAGGAGTAGGGTGGCACCAATACCCCAGGCTGCCTCTTCCTAGCCTCTGACCCGGGTGAATGCAGTCTTCCCCCACACTCCAAAAATCCTCCTTTTCTGCCCTTCCTTTCCACCACGGCTGTGTCAACCAGCTCACCGTGGCTCTGAGAAATGCTGGCTCAGTCTCTGCCTGCGAAGGAGGCACAACCCTGCTGGGAAACCACTCTTGCTGCCAACACTGCCGGCAGCAAAAGTAGCTCTGAGCTGCTTCAGGGGACCTGATGGGCCCTTTCTCTCCTGATACCGTGAGGGCTGGCGCTGGGCTTTTGCACGCACTGGGAGTCTCAGAGGTGCCAAGGGCTCCCTCTCCCTCCTTGGAGTTCCTACCCCCCAATGTTTGATTGAACCATACAAAATTGCTAATATTTGCCCATTTTTTAACCTACAAAAATGGTAATGTCATATAGTTCAACCTACTACCCCCACAGGCAGCTCTGCCACAGTCCCCAGAATTCTCATACTAAACCATCTCTTAGGATGAGGCTAGGGCCGCTGTTAACATGGAGGGGTGACTGTGTGGCTCAGTCAGTTAAGTGTCCGACTCTTGGTTTCAGCTCAGGTCATGATCTCACGGGTTGTGAGATCGAGCCCCGCGTTGGGCTCTGCACTCAGCACAGAGTCGGCTTCCTCTCTCCCTCTCCCTCTGCCCTTCCCCCTGCTTGTGCATGTGTGCTCTCTCAAATAAATAATCTTTTTTAAAAAAAGGCCGGTGTTAACATGTATACATTATTTGGGAAGGTGATAGTAATATTCCAGTCAAGAAGTGGAATTATATTAGAATTATATGATTATTTTACTTCAGATAACTTAAAAATTTTAGAGCTATTTAAAAATTTAGTCCAATCCTCCCATTTTACAGATAAGGAAACTGAGGCCTCCAGAAATGCAGTAACTTCATTTTGTTCATGTTTTATTTATATGCTCCATTTACCTCAAAAAATGATTTGGAATTGTAGCAAATGTACCATACAAATGTAAGATATTACTAACAGGGGAAATGGGGTGTAGGGCATATGGGAACTCTCTGTATTATGCAATTTTTCTATAAATCTAATATTGTCCTAAAAATAGTTTATCTTAAAAATGATTTGAAGTGTTTTACGATCAAAACAAAACAAAAAAAATCCCCATAAAACTTAAGTTCATTAAAACTAGAAGAAAAAGAGGGAACGCACAGAGAAAAATGACATCAAAAGCATTCTGAAATTGAGATTTAGTTTTGAGTTTCCTCCAGATGCACTTCAGCACTGTTTTATTAACACTCTGTCAGATCTCCCAGAGAACAAACTAGCAGAGCGCCAAAAGAAAAGTAGGTTTCAGTGTCCCCCCAGCAAAGGAAAAGGTCAGTAGCTGGCAAATGGTAACAGCATGGATCGCATTCACGTGAGATAATGGATGTCAGCATGTTCTGTAAACTGTAAAGCACTGAATAGACAGAAAAAGGAAAACGATTCACTTCTTTTATGTATTAACTTATCCCATAAATGCTTATGAATTGGAGCTCAGTTCCTGGCAGTCTGCCACCATGATACAGACATGAGCAAGACTGGCCTCCTTTTGCTAAGAACCAGATGGGAAGGAGCAGTAACCTCTGAACCTAGGGTGGAACCTAACAGAAGAGTGATATACATTATGTTTAGTTCCCCTTACTAAATTAGTTTAGTATTTGGAAATACTCCAAAAGGAGTATTTAAATAAAGTTTAAAATAGAAGCAATACTGGGGCGCCTGCGTGGCTCAGTTGTTAGGCGTCTGCCTTCGGCTCAGGTCGTGATCCCAGGGTCCTGGGATCGAGCCCCGCATCGGGCTCCCCGCCCTCCCTCTGCCTGCCGCTCCCCTTGCTTGTGTTCCCTCTCTCGCTGTGTCTCTCTCTGTCAAATAAACAAAATCTTTAAAAAATAAAATAAAGGGGCGGTTGGGTGGCTCAGTCGGTTAAGTGGCTGCCTTCGGCTCAGGTCATGATCCTGGGGTCCTGGGATCGAGCCCCACGTCCAGCTCCCTGCTCGGCGGAGAGCCTGCTTCTCCCTCTCCCTCTGCCTGCCGCTCTGCCTACTTGTGCTCTCTCTCTCTCTCTGTCAAATAAATAAATAAAATCTTAAAAAAAAAAACACAAACGCATGAGACTTAAAAAAAATAAAAAAATAAAAAATAAAATAAAATAAAATAGAAGCAACACCACCTAGACTTGGAGGTGTATATACTGCAAGGACTGGGATGGGACTAGTATCATGAAATAGAATCTGTCACTTACAGCAAAAAAGGGAAAATGCTTGAGGGCACAACACTTTTTACTTCCTGAGCAAAGAAACTATGTATGTTTGTCTGCAGAGACAATTTCTGTTTCTCATTCCACACACAAAAAATTAGCATGTATTCTGCCTCCACTATGCCATGGCACCCGTGAAAACGCTCGTGGGGGGGTTGCAGAAAAAAAAAAAGCGAGTCCTGAGGTTTACTCAACTTGTAGAAGATGAAATCATGGATGCTGCCAATTTTGAGCCATTTCTTCAAGGGAGAATCAAAGTGAATGGAAAAGCTGGGAATCTCCGTGGAGGGTAACCAAGCGCAAGATTACTGTAACTTCTGAGGAGCCTTTTTCCAAAAGGTATTTGAAATATCCCACCACAAAATATTTGAAGGGGAATAATCTATGTGATTGATTGTGTTACTTCCAGATGAACCAGGATGAGGGAGAGGAGGAAGATGAAGATTAAAACTGATTTATCTGGAATATTTTATATGAATTCTTTTTTTTGGTTCTTGGGAACCAAAAAAAAAATAGCTTGCGGCCCCTTCCATAAATCTCCCATGTGGGGCCTCTCCCTTTTCTTCTCCCACCTCTCTGGCCTCTCCCTTTAGTCTCCTTTGCTGGTTTCTCATCTCCCCAACAAGGTTGGAGGCCCCGGGGCTCAGGCTTCCGGCCTCTCCTCCATCTACATTCATTTCTGGGGCAACCTCATCCAGTTGCATGACTTAAAATAGCACCTAAACACCCATGACTCCCCGTGTTAGGTCTCCAGGCCACGCTTCCCTCTGGAACTTCACACTCCTAGACTAAGTCCAGACACCTATTTAACTTCTCCACGTGGGTGTCTAACAAGCACCTCAAAGTTAACCTGTCCAAAAATGAACTTCTGCTCCTCCAATCTTCCCCGTTTCAGTATATGGCAATTCCATTCTTCTGGCTGCTCAAGCCCAAAGCCTATGGTCATATTTACTCCATTCTCCCACAACCTGTAACCAATCTATCGGCAAATCCTGTTGGCTCTACCAGATCCCATTATTTTTTCCACCCCCCCCCCCCGCCCGCCGCCCGGCCACCATCCTGAGCCAACCCACTTTCTCTTGCCTGGTGTGGTGGCTTTAAGGTACGCCCACAAATTCTTTGATATTTCTTCCTTCAAGAGGCACAGCCTATTCTCTCTCCTTGAGTAGGAACTGGAATAAAGTTAATGAAGCTGAATAAAGTAGAAATGACTTCCAAGAAAAGTTCATAAAAGGCACTATGGCCTCTCTCTCTCTCTTCACCATGTCCTGAGGACACTCAGACAGCTCCATGGAAAGGCCCAGCAGTAAGGAAACATCCTGGGAGTAGAACAGCCATCAACCTGACTACCATCTCCCGACAGATCCTAAGCCATAAACACCCAGCTAAATTGCTCCTAGATTCCTTTTTTTTTTTTTAAAGATTTATTTATTTTGAGAGAGAGAGAGAGCAAGAGCGGGAGGGGCAAAGGGAGTGGGAGAGAGAATCCCAAGCAAGGAGCCCCGATGCAGGGCTGGATCCCACAACCCCGAGATCACAACCTGAGCCAAAACCAAGAGTCGGAGGCTTAACCCGACTGTGCCCCACTCCTAGATTTCTAATCCACAACTGTATGAGATAACAACTGCTATTTCAAGCCGCTAAATTTGGGGGTGATTTCTTGCCCGGCAATAGAGAATTAATACATTTGCATTACTGCGAAAGCTTCCTAGACTGTTGGAATTTGTTCCTTCTCAACAGAGTAATCAGGGAGTGATCCTTTTAAAACAGTGACAGATTATGCAACTCAGAACCCTCCAATGGCTACTCAGAGGAAAAACCAAACCCATCCTCATGGCCTACTGGCTCCTAATTATTTGATCCCAGCCTCCAGTCGTTAATTAATTCCATTTCCTACTCTGCTCCTGCCATACAGCCCTCCTTGCTGCGTGCTTGCAACACACCAAGCCACCCACTCATCTCTGAGCCTCTTCCTCCAGTTCTCTTCTTGATTCGCTTGCTCCCTTACCACGTTCAGATCTCTGTTCAAGTGTCACCTTCTCCAAAGTTGTTCCCTAACCACCAAATATAAAATACCACCACCCCTCCACACACATTGGTATTTCTATTTACCTTACCATGTGTTATCTGTCCCTATCTGATTATTGTGTAATATACTTATAAGAATGTAAATTTGCCAAGTACAAGAATAGTTTTATTGACTGCTATATTCCCAGCTCCTAAAACAGTGCCTGGTATATAGCAGGTACTCATTAAATATTTGACTGACTGAATGAAAGAATGTAAGGGAATTAGGTAACATGATCCACATCACCAATGGTCCTACAAAACGCTCACAGCTCTATAACATTCTAAAGTTAAAAAACAGACCATGTAGCTTACATAGCACTTTACTCTCTCAAAACAATTATTTGCAATTTTCACACACACAAAAAAACCTCTGAGATAAGGTCATTGTCTTCATTTTGCAGACAAGAAAAATGAGGCTCAAAAATGGAAGGGATATAAATGATTGGTAGCCGAGCAAACATGAAACCCCAATCTGCTTCCAAACTCTAGACTTAATCCATTACATTAAGCTGCCTCCTAAATCATGAAATATGAAATCACAGCTCTGAGGGGTACTTTCTAAAGGCCGTGAAATGATGAGGTCTTGGTCTGCAGCTCTCTGATGGAAAAGGAGCAAAGAAAGGTAGATGTGCCTTTAGGAACAGAGTACTGGCAGTAGGTTCTAGCCCGGATTTTGTCACAAACTCACTCTAAATATTTGGGAACATTAATTCTCCTTTCCAAGCTCTCTCAGTCAAATGCACATCATAACCGTGGCCCCTGTAACACATGGGGTTAAAATAAAAACCAATTCAATAGATATTTATCGAACCCAAAGGCAATCCAGTAAAATTATCACAAGCTCTGGGGACACACAGCCTAGCATGCATTTCCCAGCTCCACTCACTAATTAGTTGTGGAACTCTAGGCAAAATGATCCACGAATGCCTGTTTCTTCATGCATAAAATGTGAAGATATAGAACCCACTTTATGAAATTGCTGTGAGGACTAAATAGGCCTTCATATGTAACGCATTTAGTAGCACTTGACGCTTCGTGACTATTTAGGAAATATTATTAACATCATCATGTGCCATACTCTGGAATATAGAGATGAAAAAGGCAAGGCATAACGCCCCAAGTGCACGGCTGTACAAGAGGGGCAGGAAGAATAACTCCGTGCAACGAGTTCAAAAAAACCAAGCAGCGGGATTAACAGCGCCTGCAGAAAGCGGTTGGGAAAGGTTTCCAAGGACGCGATATCTGAGTTGGGTCGCGAAGAACCAGAGTTCCGGAGCTGGGCGCAGATGCGACTGGGCTTTAGGACAGATCACGTGCAAAGCCCCAAGGGCAGAGGGAGCCGCAAAATTCTGGGAGGCGGGAGCGAGACGCGCGCAGCAGAGCACAGCGCCTTTTCCTGACACCCCCGGACTCGCAGCTGTTGGATACGAGGGTTTGGAAGATCCCTTTCTGCGCGAATTGGAGCCCAGAGTGGTGGACGCGGAGGCAAGGGGCCGGAATCCCTAGGAAGGGTCCTAGACCCTCTCTGGGCCTCGGATCCCTCCCGGGGAACGGGAAGCCGCTGCTCGAACGGGATTCCACAAGGCGCCCTTCGCAGGCGCGTCTCTGGGCCTCGGACCGTTAACCCGGGCACCTCCCGCCTGCCCTTGAGGCCCCACCTCACCACGCTCGGCTCCCGCGATTTCCAGCGTGATCCTCAGCGCCGGAGCGGGAGATGCAGCCACTAAGGTCCGGCCGGGGGCGGGAGCCCAGCACCCGGCCGCGGCCCAGACCCCGCCCCCCAGGCTCTCGCCCCGGCGGAGAGCCCCGCCCCCCGAGTAGGAGGCCCATAGGCGGATTGCGCCGCTTCGGGACCTGCCGCCATGTTGAGTACTGGCAGCCGACTTACTGGCGTGGCCCAGAAGGAACGGTGAGATTACATTAAGAGATGTAAGATTCCCTGGCCAGAAACGAGGACAGCCAGCGTTGCTGGATTTGCGTAAGGGAAGTCTTGGTAACAGAAAAATCTTGCCCTCAATCATCTCCCTTTTGGCTTCGAGGTTACACACTGCGCATGTGTCTGGGTCCCGGTTCTACGTGCGCCAGCTCAATGCTCCACCCACAAATCCGAATGCAATTAAGAACTGCGTGAGGAATGAGGGAACCCGCTCCTGGGTTGGGATAAAACCTGCCAGACAACCAGTTCCTACGGTTTTCTCGCATTCAGACCTCCAAGCTCCAAGCAGCCTCAGGCAACACAACACTCATAGCATACTTAGTGCCGTTTCCACACACGGCACTGTTTTTCGCGCACGTCTTACACAGGGTGGCCTTTGCTTGAATGTCTTATTCCGGAGAACTGTAGTTTGTCTAATTTTCTGTGTACGCCTGACTTCCTCTAGAGGACTCTTTCTTACCTCTATGACCCAAGTGTTATTTTGTAGCGTTTTGTGCTTAAATTATCAATGCATTAGCAATCAAAACATTTTCTTGGAGTTGTAAATTTCATTTACCTGCCTCTTTTCCACTCAGTGGTTCTAAATTTTTAGTTGGGATTAAAAAACAAAAACAAAAAATGGGGGAGCTTCTTAAAATGCAGAGTCTTGGATTCCACCCCTAGAGAGTGAGTAGACCGAGGGTGACGCCCCAGAATCTGCCTTTTGGCAGATACCTTCGGCGATACATGGGGAACACATTTGAGAAGCACTGCATAGGGCTGTGTATCTCTAGCCCTCAGCACAATCCCTGGTACAAAACAGGTGCTCAGTAAGTGCTGAGTGAGTTAGATGAATGGATGAATGGACAGTAGGAGTGAAACGCAATCTGCAGACAAAAGAACCTGAGAAGGGAACACTTTGAAAGAGCTATACTGTATTTTTTCTCCCATAAGAACAAAAGTTCTTAACAGTTACTTTGAGAAAAAGAGAATGTAAGTGGCGGGAAAGGGAGGGAGGGGGAGGACCCGGATTCTGAAAGGCAAACTATCTAGGGAGAAAAGAAGAAACATCACAGACACTGGACAGAGAAAAAGATGCAAAGAATCAGTGGTGTGGGAATCCACCCCAGGCAAATACTCCTGCAACAGGAACTGTGCAAGAGTGTTCACTACAACAGTATTTGCAATGGAAAGAAAAGAAACAACCTCTTTGCCTCAGGGCCTTTGCATATACTATGCCTTCTACCTAGACAGCTTTTCCCCCAGCTCTAGGTTTAACTGGTACCTTTCCCTCCCTCAGGCCTCAGCTTAAATGATACTTCCTCAGCTAGGTCTTCCCTGACCATGCTATTTAAAATAATATCCTATCATTTTCTATCACAGTACTGTTTCTTTCATAGCATTTTCCACTTACTATCATCTTTTGGTTTACTTATTATCTTTCTCCCCCTCAAAAGTTTAAGCTTCATGAGGAGGGGAGACTATATCTGACTTATTCCCAGCATTTAGCAGAGAGCCTGATACGTGGTGGGTGTTAAATAAGCATCCATTCAATGAATGAATCAAGTCAGCCCCAGTGTTACAAAGGGTGAAGCCCCAGAATCCGCATTTTGGCAGATACCTTAGGCCATACATTGGGAACACATTTGAGAAGCACTGCATAGGGCTGTGTATCTCTAGTACTCAGCACAATCCCTGGTACAAAATAGGTGCTCAGCAATAAAATCCATCAGCAAACTACACAATATGTTTTAAGACCATAAGGAATGAACATAGGTTTCAGACTACCAATTAAGGGTAAATGGAGTAGAAGGGGATTAAAACCAAACTAATCTTTGATTTTTGCAAAGGGGGGATTTGTTTATTCATTGCCTTGTTTGTTTATTCATTCACCCAGCAAACATTTACTGAGCACCTATTATGTACTAATATTAGTTAATAATACAATGTATTAACAGAAAGTTGGAAATCGTATTAAAACATAAAGTAGTACAACTGGGTATTTTGTCTGGGCCAGAGCAGAAAGTGGAGTTCAATGATGTGTGAAGGTGGGTAATATTCCCCCCTAAATGTTCTCCAGACTTTGAGAATACATCAGCCTTCAAAAGTTCTTCAAAGTGCCAGGAACTTTTGGGACAAGCAAACGAGTAATCAAACACATCACTTGAATGGCTTGAGGCCCTAGTGCCTTCTGAGAAAAGACTTAATCCACCTGGCCATGTTGAATCTGTCTGATGAACCAGACTGGGGAGAAGTCCTCAGAGGAGGCTGTATCAGAGGGAGAGATGATGGATCTGTGGAAAGAAAATCAACATTGGTCCCCTCCAGGTGAACTGGGCTTCTTTCTTTATGCTCCAAATTCCATCTCTGGAACATGCTTTATATCCTGACCCTCTCCCAGGGCTAAAATATGGATCCTGCGCCCCAGCCTTGCTCATTATTTATAGACATTCTCCCTACCCCATGCCAAGAGGCTGCCTGGACTGACCGAATTTCTTTCTTTTTAAAATTATATATGTGAAATTTCAAAGTGAGGTGCTAAAAAAACATGTATTTTTTTCTAACGGCCTAAAATGTATTTTAAAGTTCTTAAATCCCTTATCTATGGGGTCAAGAGAGTGTAGGATAGAGAATTTGTGTGGAGCTATTTCTGGCTGTGAGTCCCCACCCTTCTTGGAGAAGATTTAACTGCTCAAGCCAGGTGATTGGAAGAGGAACTTCCAGAAGGGTTTGAGGTGCCAAATCAGTCCCCATTGCAGTTGGAGAACACAGGGACTGGATCTACCTCCTGCCTGGGAAATCTAGCAACAAGAGACAAGCCTGATAACTGCTTTGGTGGCAGACCCAGGAGAGTGCTGCTATGTTGGAGTTGGCCTGCTCTCCCAGAATTTGTCAGGGAATGTTTTGTTTTTTGGGTGTGGGGGCAGAAAGAGAGAAAGAGAATCTTAAGCAGGCTCCACTCCCGGCATGGAGCCAACTTGGGGCTCAATCTTACAACCCTGAGATCATGACCTGAGCCAAAATAAAGAGTTGGCTGCTTAACCGACTGAGCCACCCAGGCACCCCAGGAAATGTTTTCTGTAGGCCAGATGGGGGCTAAGTGAGAGAAAGCTTGCATAGGCCCATCCTGGGTCCTGTTCAGTAAGGCCTCCTAGAGAGGAAAAGAGATCCCAGAAGTAAGAAGACAAATGACCATTGGCAGCAAAGATGCACCTACTATGTGCCAAATCCTGAGCCAGACACTGGAAGAGACCCAAAGATCAGTAACACATGGACTCTGCCTAGAGCTTCAGTTCACAGACTCACATGGGAGGCAGGAAAATACACATGTTTCGTATACACAGTGTGGTAAATTTTATAAAGAGGGAGTGGCTGACTTCAGAGAGGTAGGGATGCTGTAACCTGATTGTGAAGGGTAAATCTGCTGAGCAGAGAAAGGCAGGAAGGGTGTTCCAAGCAATGTGCACGGCACAGCGGTGTATAGGAGACTAGGATGTTTGTTGAATGCCGGGGATTTCCTCCTGGCACTCCTCTTGCTGATTCTGCCACTCAGTTGGATTGTATGAATTTTCTTGGATTGGGGAATTGGATAATAATACAGACCCTTTCATCTGCTGGCTATTTTCCCCCTGGTCCTGACCCTGCCTCAGGGGGCAGGTCTCACTCTAGTCCCGGCCCCTTCTTACAAAGTCAAACTCTTAAGTAATTAACTCATCCACGCTTGACATCTCTTGAAGTGGGTGGCATCTTCTCATCACCGTTCTGGACTTGGGCAGTAAAGCATGCTTGGTGACAGCTCCCACAGGACCAGGTCCTCTCCTTCTTCAAAAAAAAAAAATGAGCCCTTAATTATATTTTAACCTGAGATTTTACCTGCTACCTCATGTGTCACAGCAGCTAAGCTCTAAGATTCCAGACAGGGATCAGGGGGAGGAACATGGTGGAAAGAGCACTTGGCTTGGAGGCAGGCACACTCACCTGGGGTTGAACACGTGGCTCTGCCTCGTGTCCTTGAGCAACCAACCCCTGAGACCCTTCTCTGAGCCTCAGATCCCTCAGCTGCAAAATGGGGATAATAATACTTACCTATTAGAATTTTATGTGCAATGTGGGAGGTAAAATGAGATGAAGTAGAAGAAGTCTAGCAAGAATCTGAGCTTTCTGAGTTCAAGAATGACAAGGTTTCAGGTCCCAAATATTAACAGTGGTTACCTCTAGGGAGGGAGACTGTGGAGCAGTGCAAGGGGACTGTCTCTTTTAATTAAAAAGCTTTGGCATTGTTTGAATTTTTTTTTTTTACAATGAGCATGAGCTAATTTGTAATTAGAATATACTCAGTATGGGTATCATACTTCAATAAAACGTTTTTAAGGGGCATCTGGCAGCTCAGTTAAGCGTCTGCCTTCAGCTCGGGTCATGATCCCAGGGTCCTGGGATGGAGTCCCGCTTTGGGCTTTCTGCTCTGTGGGGAGCCTGCTTCTCCCTCTGCCTGCCGCTCCCCCTGCTTGTGCTCTCTCTCTCTGTGCCAAATAAATAAATAAAATATATTTTTTTAAAAAAGTGTTTAAAAATACCTCATATTGCATAGAAAGTTATCCAGGAGACTGATAAGAGCGGTTGCTTCCGCAAAAGACTGGAAGAACTGGGTATTTCTGTGTATTCTTTTGTACTGTTTAAATTTTTTGTCATCACAAATTTGTATTATTTCTTTGATATGTGTAATTTTTTTTTAAGATTTTATTTATTTGACACAAAGAGTGAGAGAGCACAAGCAGGGGGAGCAGTAGAAGGAGAGGGAGAAACAGGCTCCTGGTGGAGCAGGGAGCCCGATGCAGGGCTCGAAACCGGGACCCTGGGATCATGACCTGAGCCGAAGGCAGACGCTTAACCATCTGAGCCACCCAGGCACCCCTGATATGTGTAATTTTTAAAAGGGTTTTTAAATTACTTTTAAAACAAACATATTTGAAATAAAGAATAAGTGAAGAATGTATGGTTACTTTGTTGGTGCCCTACACCTGCAACAGACAGAAACACACATACACCCGCACACAGTTCCCAGATTATATCGGGTGGGATGGATGGACCTAGAAGGCCAAGGCTCTGACAAGGTGCAGTTCCCGAGGAGCTCAGCTGGGGGAGCCATTGAGAGCTCACTAGGGGAGCGTCCTGGGAAGTTTAAACAACACAAACTGAGAAAGATGTTTGGGGGAAGGATTATGTGGCTCTGCTCGTGTGGGGCTCTCTGGGCTCCCTTGATGGGAACGGGCCAGGCTCCACAGATCAGAAGAAACAAAGAGAGAGCGTCAGGGACTCTGGGCCCTCTTTCCAGCCAAACCCTAACATGTAGGGTGATACCAGGAAGGATCAACCTTCTTTCTTGTGGGAAGAGCACTTGATTCAGAGTCCTGTGTCTGTGTTGAGTCCTGCCTCTATCATTTCTAACTATATGATCTTGTGGCAGTCACTTCGCTTCTCTGAGACTCAATTTCCTCATTTGTGAACAGGATAGCATATTAACAACTGAATCCTTTTTTTTTTTAAACTATAATTTATGGAGCACCTTACTATATGCTGGTCACTGAAAGAAAGGTGCTTTACATATGTAAATACAATTTAGTTCTTAGATGAAGATATTTTGGGGGCACCTGGGTGGCTCCGTCGGTTAAGTGGCTGCCTTCGGCTCAGGTCATGATCCCAGGGTCCTGAGATCGAGCCCCACATCGGCCTTCTTGCTCAGCAGAGTCTGCTTCTCCCTCTCCCTCTGCCCCTCCCCCCTCTGTGCTCTCTCTCACTATCTCTCTCTCTCTCTCAAATATATAAATAAAATCTTTAAAAATAAATAAATGAAGATATTTTTATCCTAATTTTATAGGTAAAGAAACAGGTTCAGAGAAGTGACTTTTTTAAAAGTAATCTCTATGCCCAATGTGGGACTCAAACTCACACCCCCAAGATCAAGTGTTGTATGCTCTACTGACTGAGCCAGCCAGGTGTCCTGGGAAGTGAATTTTAAAAAAATACAGATAAGGGGCGCCTGGGTGCCTCGGTCAGTTAAGTGTCTGCCTTTGGCTCAGGTGATGATCCCGGGGTCCTGGGATTGAGCCCCCACATCAGGTTCTCTGCTTAGCGGGGAGTCTGCTTCTCCTTCTCTCTCATCTCCTCCCCCTTGCTTGTGCTCTCTCTCTCTCTCTCTCTCTCTCTCTCATAAATAAATAAATAAATAATCTTTTTAAAAAAATTAAAAAAATATAGATGATAGGTAACATTTACATACTGCTTACTATGCATGAGACACTGTTCTAAGAATTTACAACAACAATTGATAACAATTCCATGAGGTAGGTATATTATTATTCTTCTCATTTTATATAAGAGGAAACTGAGGCCCAGAGAGATTAAATTAGCCTAAGGTTACACAGGTGGTGAATTGGGGAGCCAGGAATTAAAAGTAGGTAGGCTGGCTCTTAATCATGTTACAAATCAGACTTTCCTTCTCAAAACTCTCCACTGGGTTTCCCACCACACTAAAGATAAAACCTAACGTCCTTTCTCTGGCTTGCAAGGTCATACTTGAAGTGGTCCTGGCATGATCGGACCTCATCTCCTATCACTCTCCCTCTTGCTCACTCTGCTTCAGCCATACCAACTTCTCTTGGTTCGTAGATACGGGGAGCACATTCCTGCCTCAGGGCATTTGCATTTGCCCTTCCTTCCACCTGGAATGATCATTCTCCAGACCTTTGCATGGCTCATTCCTTCACTACATCCAGATCTCTGCTCAAACTTCACTCCTTCAAAGAGACATTCCTATCTAAAACAGACATTCCTTTGACCCTACTTAATTTTTCTTCACAGCATCTAGAATTCTCTGAAATTGTGCATTTCTTTGCTGGTTTGTCTGTCTCTTTCACCAGGATGCGAGGACAGACTTGGTTGTCTGCTAGATACCCAGTGCTTAGGTGTGGGACCCATCACAATGGTAGGCACCCAATATATAGCTGCTGAATAATGAAGTACATAAATGAATGAATATCCACAGGCACCCAATTGGTTAGAGGCCCAGGCGGGACATAAGCTGAGGCTGGAGGCTCTGCTGTTAGTCACTGTGGTGTGCTGGACCGGCTCTGAGAGATCCCAGGAGGTTCCGATAGCATCATGGATGTGAAACCACTGTGAGAACTGCTAAGTGCCTGAAAAAAGCTAAGGATTATTATGATGATTACTCAGTTCACTGTTTGCCCATCTGCGAAATGGGGGTAATAATAATACTCTGGCCCACCAACTTGAAGAGGATGTTTTGTGGCCTGCCAATGAGATAGTGGACGGGGAAACATATAGAAGTTAAAGGCTCTGCGTGGCAGAAGGGACTGTGAAGATTGTTTCCATGACGGTGGCTTCCCAAGGCTCCCATCCTCTACCTCGAGTTTGACATTAATATTGCTGACAGGGGTGGGGGATGTGGGGGGACATGGGGGACCAAGGGACTCTGCGTCCCAGTAATTAAACATGTTGGGACTGCAGCATTGCCAGCGGCAGCATCTGGTTGCAATTACCAGAGGGGACTGAAGTGATTAGTCACCTTTATAGTGAGAGCCAGGTCGGTCCCCTGGGCTCCTCCCTGGAGAGGGCCTTCTCAGCAAGCTCAGAGTCCCCTTTCCCTGCTCTCATCCCATTTCTGGAGTTCCTTGATCCCCAAACAATAGTCCTTGCTCTGAGACTCCTCCCTGTCACCCCGAAGTCCCAGGACATTGGATGAGACCTTGACTGAAAGCCAAGAATACCAGAATCACCCCCACCACCCTTTTACTTCTTCTTGTGTTTCTACAGGCCAGGTTAGGATTCTTTGGCACAAAATGTGTCAAAGCAGGAATTCAGCTTAAAAAGTAATTTAACCTTTCTGAACTTCTATTTCTTCATCTGCGAAGTGCAGATATTAGGAGCACTGTCATCATGGGATTATTGTGAAGATAAATAAAGTAAAAAGTACGGTGGACTACAAGGGCTAGAGTCTAGTTTATTTGACTACCTGCTGAATAAATAGTATCTATTATGAATATTTGTCAGGTGCTAGGCTAACACCTTTTTTTTTTTTTTAAAGATTTTATTTATTTACTTGAGAGAGAGAGAGAGAGAGAATGAGAGATAGAGAGAGCACGAGAGGGAAGAGGGTCAGAGGGAGAAGCAGACTCCCTACCAAGCAGGGAGCCCGATGTGGGACTCGATCCCGGGACTCCAGGATCATGACCTGAGCCGAAGGCAGTCGCTTAACCAACTGAGCCACCCAGGCGCCCTAGGCTAACACCTTTTATGATTCATTTAATTGAATCCCCACAAACACCCTATGATGTAAGGACTGTCATGATCCTTGTTCAGAGTCTCAGAGAGGTTTGGAGGCTTCTAAAAATCACGCAATGCACTAAAGCATCTAGCAGAACCCAGGTGCCAAACCAATTTGCCTCCAGGGGCCCTTACTCCTTATCAAACCATGTGCTGGGACATCTTCATTGTTTGATTGTTTCATCCCTTCAATTATTCACCCAACCAAGCTTACAAAGTGCCTGATAAGCGGCCAGACAGAATCCCTTCTTTTAAGGAACTCAAGAGTCCAGCAGGGAAGTCATGATAGGTCCATAAGTAATTACACTTTGAAGTAGAAAATTATGGCTTTTGTATATAAGGTCCAGTTAGAGAGTTATTCATCCATATCACACACACTGAGAATCTGCTATGTGCTGGACCCTGTGCCCAGCACTGGGAATAAGTGAGAGATAAATATGGTACAGTCTCGTCATCATCTAATGGGGGAGACAGAAATTTAAATAAATTATCGCAGTTGTTAGGGATTAAGTTATGATTTTAAAAACATGAAAAAAAGTACATACACAGAGTAGAAGAGATGAACTGTGTTCAAAACAGGGGGCAGAGGCAGAACTGGGTAAACTCTGAGCTGCCAAAGCGGGAAGGAGCACAGAAGATGTATGATGGCAATTCAGGAGTGCATATTTTCTGGTGGATGGGGGAAGGCTTCGTGGAAGAGAGGGCACATGAGCTGGCACTTTTCAGTAGGTAGGTTTTAGAGAGGGGAGCATTGGAACAGAGAGATCCTGGACTCCTAGAAGCCAGTTACCAGGTAATTATAGTAGGACAGGTGGTGAGGACCTAGATGGTGAGGCAGTGGGGGATGGAGAAGAGGCAGGAATGTCAGAGATGACTGCTTCAGTGTGGACAAGTCAAAGGGAAGCCAAGTATTGTGAATCTGGGCAACTGGGGGGGGGATAGTAATGAATTCAGCTCTTTCTTAAAGCTCCCCCAAAGAGTGCCTGATGGTGCCTTGGTCCTTTGAGATGGGGAGGTGGGGCCCTATGGGGTATTCTGGCCCAGGAGTACCACAGAAGTTTGAAATGGCCAAGTTATGCTGTTGTGCTCCGAAGATCAGCGAGGATCCGGGAGCATCACCATGAAAAGCCTGGTCAGGCACCTGGACACCCCAGCCCGGTTTCATCTTTCATTCATCACACACTCGCTGAGCTTCTACTCTGTGCCAGGTCATGCTGGGAAACCAATCTGGTGACCTTAGAGTGAGAACAGATCTCCATTAAGCAGGCTCAAAGGATCTCAGATTAACAAGGAAGCGTTCCTGATTACTCCTTCTACACTGCTTCTTACAGTGTGACAAGTGTTAACGGCAACAGGTACAAGAGGGGGTAGTTGGTTCTGTCTGGGGATGAGGGAAGGCTTCCCAGAGGAGGTGAGTTTTCAGCTGAAGCTCTCAGGATGGGGCGGGATTCCTCCAGTTGTGGGAGTTGATGTTTCAGGTGAAGGGAACAGCTTTCCCCCTGAGTTCGGCTGAAATTCAGACTTCTTCCAGAGCTACCAGAAAAACATCCAGGGGGAAATCATTTTTCCAGCCTCCTGCAGGGGCCGCTGCTGCCCCAGGCTGAGGCTGCCACCTCCGGACTCAGCCAGTCCTTCCCAACAAAACTCGGGAGTCTGTCTTTGCTGGGGTAGTAGTGAGGTACACCCTGGACCTGCCTCCATTGAAGGAGTGGGCTCGGGTGTGACAGTGCCCCCTGAAGCCTGAAGAAATCATCTGAGCTCCGTCAATGGCAGTTGGGGGGAGGGGTGTAGTGGGTACAGATATTTTTCTGTCTCTGGGTCACCACAAGTTTATTAAAATAAAAGCAACTGTGGGTAAATGCTGCCATCTGTTCTGCCACCACCCCCAACAACAAATCAGGCCCCAGACTAGACGAAGGAGTTGAAACTGCTTTAAAACACCCCAAGGACTTAACTGAAAACCCACACTCCCCATGCTTCTGGGGCTTAAGATCTTGAGCTCATTCCTCAGTATCTCTCCTCAGGAAGGTGGGGTGGGCTGCCCCTGGAGGTGGAGGTGAAGACCCCTGAGTCTGCTCCACGGACTGAGAGGCCCCCTAAGCCCAGAGCCCTGCTGCGGGGCTCTGTGCCAAGAGCCCCCGTGAGCCATGGCCTCGAAAGGGCAGCGGTGATTTTTTTCACATAAATATATCGCACTTAAATGAGTTTAGACAGCATGACATCAGAGAGTAATTAAATTGGTTTGGGTTGGAATTCCGTTTCCAATTCCTGAGTTCAGGTTTGTAAAAGATTTTTCTGAGCACCTGCAGGCGTGTGTGTGTGTGTGTGTGTGTGTGTGTGTGTGTGAAGTATTTTCACTGGAAAGGATTCAAAACTTAAAAAAAAAAAAAAAACTGGAGCACACAGGCAGCATTACGCCATTCTTCCTTCTTGGAAAAATCCCTCAGCCTTATACAAGCCTCCTTCAAGCCCTCAGTCAGTTGTGCAGGAGAAAGGGGGCGGTCGGCTTTCTCCTTTCAAGAACGAGTTATTTTCAGCTGCTGACTAGAGACGGTGCACGTCTGGATACGAGAGCATTTCCACTATGGGACTGGATACAAACACACACCCGGCAGACTTAAAGAGTCTCAGACTGAGGAGAAAGCCTTTCCTTCTGCTGCTCCTGCTGCTGCCGCTGCTTTTGAGGGTCCACTCGGTTCATGGTTTTTCCTGCCAAACCAGAGGCACCTTCGCTGCTGCCGCCCTTCTCTCTGGTGTCATTCAGCGGCTGGCCAGAGGATGAGACTCCCCAAACTCCTCACTTTCTTGCTTTGGCACCTGGCTTGGCTGGACCTGGAATTCATCTGCACTGTGTTGGGTGCCCCTGACTTGGGCCAGAGACCCCAGGGGGCCAGGCCAGGCTTGGCCAAAGCAGAAGCCAAGGAGAGGCCCCCTCTGGCCCGGAGCATCTTTAGGCCGGGGGGTCACAGCTATGGTGGGGGGGGCCGCCAGTGCCAGGGCAAAGGGGGGCACCGGGCAGACAGGAGGCCTGACACAGCCCAAGAAGGATGAACCCAAAAAGCTGCCCCCCAGATTGGGTGGCCCTGAACCCAAGCCAGGACACCCTTCCCAGACAAGGCAGGCGGCAACGCGGACGGTGACCCCAAAAGGACAGCTTCCTGGGGGTAAGGCACCTCCAAAGGCAGGATCTGTCCCCAGCCCCTTCCTGCTGAAGAAGGCCAGGGAGACTGGGCCCCCTCAAGAGCCCAAGGAGCCGTTCCGCCCGCCCCCCATCACGCCCCACGAGTACATGCTCTCGCTGTACAGGACGCTGTCCGATGCTGACAGAAAGGGAGGCAACAGCAGCGTGAAGTTGGAGGCTGGCCTGGCCAACACCATCACCAGCTTTATTGACAAAGGGCAAGGTGAGGGGGTGGGGTGGCAGGGGCACGGCTGAGAGGGAGGGGCATCTGCATGTGCGGAGGGGCCTTTCAGAGCCCCGACGCTGCACAGGTGGGAGATAGTGTGTGCATCGGCCTGGGGTGGTATCTGGGACTTACCTCCCACGTTCCCGGTCCCAGGCTGCTGGCATGTCAGAGCCAATTCCTGCAAGGTGCAGAGGGGGTTACTGAAGCCCGGAGAGGAGACAAGACCTGCCAGTTGGTGGCAGAGTTGGGGACCATACTTTAAGACTCTTACCAGGCCATGCTCTGTTCTGAGGTGGGTTGGCCAGACTTTCCAGGCTCCAGAGGTTTGTAGGTTTTCTCAGATGGCAGAGAGAGAAATTAATCTCTAGATTTCCGTGGTTCTGCAAATTTGCCTTCAGGCTAGGGCCAGAGGAGGCAGGATGGGTGAAGACAGTAAATGGGGCATCTTGAAGTTGTGGAGTGACATTTAAAAGTATGGTGTGGGGGTGGGGGGTTGGGGGATGGCAGACTTAGCAGCAGCAGGGCAGAAATCCTCAGACAACGGGACTAACTCACAATGCGACCTTGAGAGAGTCCTTTTTCCCTGTGGGGTCTCAGTTTCCCCATCTGCACAACTCTATAGGGGTTGGGCCGGGGGATTTCTGAGAGTCCTTCAAAAATGAACACTTTATGTCCTGTCCTAAACACAGATCATCTTTATCGTCAACCTGGGAGGGAGGGAGGCCGTTCCCCTCACCTCACCCTATGCTCACCTAGCGCTACTGTTTCGACTTTTCCCTCCCCACTTGCTGTGTGATCTCAGCAAGTCCCTTCCCCTCTCAGGGCCTCAGTTTCTCTGTAAGTGTGAAGAGGGAGATGGATTACTCATTGCCAGGGTTGCCTGCAGCTCTTACACTCTGGTTCTGTGAGGCTTGGGACTTTGGCTGGCAGGGTGGGGGAGGGGGCGGAGATGGGGAGAGGCTCCTCATTAGAGCTGGCCCGTGGGGGAATGACACGGTGGGAGGAACCAGGAGGCAGCAGGTCTGGCTGGGGTGGGGGAGGTGGCCTGGCTGCCTGCCCAGCCAGGGAAAGCTGTGACCCCTTGGGGGCTCATAAAATAAGTCCTTGTGCCCCCCAGCTCTAAGGGAGCTTGCAGAGGGGGAGATGGGGAGTTTAAAGGCCTAATTAGTCACCTTCTAGAGCAATGTATGAAAGCTTCCCAATGGCAAATTGATATTTAGGAAGGAGGGTATGCTGATTTGGACACACTACAGAGTTTCTCATACACGCACAGCCTTATATTTATACACACATGCTGAATCAAACACACATGTACGCATGTGAACACACACCCTCTTACGTGTCCACACAGAATTGTCTTGCATGCACACACACATATACGTATCGCTCAAATATTCACACGAGCGCAATCATACACGCACGTCACTCGTTCTACTTTACCTTTCTTATTCACATATAAGCCCGTTATTCACATATATGCGCACACACACACACACACACGCTCATACACGCAGCAGGATAAGACATGTACACAACAAAATCATCAGACTGGGAAGCCAGGGAAATTGGACTGTAGCCTTATCGTTAACTATCTGTGTGAACTTACGCAAGTCACTTGCCCTCTCTGGGCCTCATCCGCAGAATGGGAGCACCAAGATCTTCCTTAAGGTGGAGTGGGAGCAGCTCAGGATTGCGTATAAGATGTTCTACACTGGAGTTCCACCTCTGCTTTTTCCTAGCTGGGTGATCTGGGGCAAGTCACCTAACTCCTCTGAGCCTCAGATTCCTCCTCTGGAAAAAATAGAGCTAATTATAATACCCACTCCACCTATCTCTCCAACGAAGATATCATATGAGATAATAGATGGGGAGGGATAGCAAGAGGCACTTCTAAGGCTGATGCATCTCTGATATGCATTGTCATTGACACAAACACCCGGAATCGTTCAAATCACCGCAGCCACATCTACGGAAAAACAACCCTACTTGGTCTGCTGTTTGGGAAGCTCCCTTATTTTGAAAAGGGCTCTCAGTGGTTTGGGTCTTGGCCTCTGTCAGAGTAGGGGAGAGGTTAAAGAAAGCTGTCTCCAGAGGGGAGAGAGCTATAGCCCTCCCCTGAGGCCCTGAGGTGGCTGGCTCTCTTGGTGAGGTTGCAGGGAATGACTTCTGGGTGTTCTCTCTAGATGACCGAGGTCCTGTGGTCAGAAAGCAGAGGTACGTGTTTGACATTAGTGCCTTGGAGAAGGATGGGCTGCTAGGGGCCGAGCTGCGGATCTTGCGGAAGAAGCCCTCGGACGCGGCCAAGCCAGTGGCCCCCGGCATCGGGCGGGCTGCCCAGCTGAAGCTGTCCAGCTGCCCCAGCGGCCGGCAGCCGGCAGCCTTGCTGGATGTGCGCTCCGTGCCAGGCCTGGACGGATCTGGCTGGGAGGTGTTCGACATCTGGAAGCTCTTCCGAAACTTTAAGAACTCGGCCCAGCTGTGCCTGGAGCTGGAGGCCTGGGAACGGGGCCGGGCCGTGGACCTCCGTGGCCTGGGCTTTGACCGGGCGGCCAGGCAGGTCCATGAGAAGGCCCTGTTCCTGGTATTTGGCCGCACCAAGAAACGGGACCTGTTCTTTAATGAGATTAAGGCCCGCTCGGGTCAAGATGATAAGACGGTGTATGAGTACCTGTTCAGCCAGCGGCGAAAAAGGCGAGCACCATTGGCCACGCGCCAGGGCAAACGGCCCAGCAAGAACCCCAAGGCCCGCTGCAGTCGGAAGGCGCTGCATGTCAACTTCAAGGACATGGGCTGGGATGACTGGATCATCGCACCCCTTGAGTACGAGGCCTTCCACTGTGAGGGGCTATGTGAGTTCCCCTTGCGCTCCCACCTGGAGCCCACGAACCATGCAGTCATCCAGACCCTGATGAACTCCATGGACCCTGAGTCCACACCGCCAACCTGCTGTGTGCCCACACGACTGAGTCCCATCAGCATCCTCTTCATTGACTCCGCCAACAACGTGGTCTATAAGCAGTATGAGGACATGGTCGTGGAGTCTTGTGGCTGCAGGTAGCAGCACTGGCCCTCTGTCTTCCCTGGTGGCACGTCCCAGGATGCTGATCACAAGTGCCTGTCCCTGCACTCCTGGAATCAGAGAGGCTGGGAGGCAGCACCCAGGAGCATCTACCCGGCCTGCATGAAAGGGGGTTGCAACAGCCTTGCTCTTACTCTCTGAGTGGGACTGGGCTCAAGGTTCCTTTCTATCCACAAGTCCCCTTGTCTGAGGATTTCTGCCCTGCTGCTGCTCTGACTGGCAGGGACAGACCCAGGCAGACAGACTGAATGGGACTGAGACCCAGGAGACCTTGCTTTCCAATGAGACTCAGCCCTCAACCTCTCCTTACCTGGGCCTTTTTGGCTTCTGGACTCTCCAGGGAGGGCTCCCCTTGGGAGAGCCCACAGGTGCTGCCCTCTCCTTGAATCACCACTGTACCTGGCTTCCTGCCCCTGGGGCAGATGAGATGCTGATTGGGCAGGGGTGGGCTGGAGGGGGTGAGGGCTTGGGCCGGGGTGAGGAGTGTGAGGCTGTTAGACTGTTAGATGAAAATGTACGTTGATGAGATAAAAAGCAAAACTGTTACTAAAACTGTGGCAAATTTCTTGTTTACTCCAGGGGACCCAGTGACCCCTCAAAGAATGACTGGCCCAGGGAAGGGAGGTGGGTTGCCTGAAGCAAAACGGGAGAGTACAGGCTGAGGAGGGCCAATGCTACCTCTAACCCCATTCCCGTTCCTTCCAAAGGCCAGTTGGTCTGGAGCTCTCTCTGCTCCTCTGGGGCCTGGCAACAGACTTGACATTCCTTAGTCAAGCTTGTTGCCTCCAAAATGGATCCTTACATGGGAGGGACATTGGGAATTTCATTTCCTCTAAAATCATCCCCATTTCTTTCACCTATTTGCACCCCCCCCACATACTCACAGAATCAACTGGCCACCATTTAGAGGGCCTTTCAGTGGGGAGCCTGGTCTGCCAGGGACCTCCTCCTCCCCTGTTGGGGCATCTTCTTTTTGCCACTGACCACTGTTCCTTGAATGATCTTGTCTGTGGCCCTGCTACCCTCCAGTCTGGCACTTTTACCAGTCCTCCCTCCTCATCCATCACCTCCTACCCCTCACCCCAGCTCCAGAAACAGAGTTGGAGTCCCTCCCCTTTACATTATACACTATGCAAATACATAACTACATATGTATTTAGATAAGTCACCTCCCCAATAGCCTTGGACAGACCAATGCCAGACACATCCTGACGATGGTTCCTGTTGGGACTTGGCCCAGAGTAGACGCCCACTTCCCTTTATCCACTAGAATCCTTAGGGGGGGCATGAGGCACTAACACTTGGAAGGGGAACAGAGCCCTCTGGTAGGGAAATATGGGCGTGCAAGTCTTCATTCTAAGGGCTCAGGACCAGACTCTGCCTGGCTGAAGAGAGGGAGGACCAGGGGAAGGGAGTCTAGGCCTCTGCTTCCCACCCAGGGGGCCTCAACATTTTCCCCACCTCTTTCCAGCTGGGTCTTTGATTCCCAGGGCTCCTAGCCAAAGCTGTTTCAACAGTAGGGATGCCTGCCCAGCTATGGGCAGGTCTGTGTCCCTTTCCTCTAGGCCTGAAACCTGGGTTGTCAGGACCTGAAACAAGAGCCCAGCGCGGGGGGCAGCCTACCTTTGAGCTGCCTTCCTGGTTTGGAGGCCATTACCTGTCCCTGAGGGGCCAGTCTGCACCTGGAGCCTAACCCTCCCTGGCCAGGCTCCGTTGTGTTTGGCCGGTGGCAGGCCTGTGAGCTCTGACAGTAAACAAAGGAGCTGCCACAGCAGACAGAGTTCTGGTGTGAGAGGGGAGAGCGGGCCTGGAGGCAGTGCTGGGGAAGCCACCCAAGGGCCTGTGGACACAGGGAGAGCAGTGGAGAAGCAGGGGGGCTGGAAACTGAGGGGGAAGAGAGAGAGAGGCAGAGGATGAAGAGGTCACAGGTGGGGCTGACTCCTACACGCACTGATTTTCTGGGCCGTGCGTCCCTCCTTTCTTGGAAAGTCTGACAGCCTGGAGTGGCACCCTGCCTGAGCCCTGTCAGAGGGCTTCCTGTCATCTCAGCCCCCGTGCTCTTCCTGCTGCAGGCCTGGGCACTGCATTGACTGTTGTGGTCTGGCTTGGTACCTAGGGGCTTCCTCTCCCACCTCAACCTGCCCTAGAACTTGCTTTCACAAAAGAGCCACTCAGACTTCGTGCCCTCCCCCCTTTCCTCTCCAGACCATGGGGATCCAATCAGATCAGTGTGGGAAACAGCCCTTCTGTCCTAACCATCCGGTCAGCTGCCTCCTTGGACAACGATCTCTACTGGGCATCCACCTCCAGTCCCAATCGAAACAAGATGCGGACTTGTAGGGAACACTTGTGTGCCAGAGGGCACAAGGCGTGTATCATTCTTCGGGGTTCACAAACGGGCTCTCCGCTGAGGTTCACAAACATGCTCACAGCTCTGAAGGGCTCAAAAGGCAACCCAGTTTCAAATTTCAGATCTGTCACTTAGAGTTAGAGGCCTTGGGCAAGTAACTTAATTCCATGAACCTTGGTTTCCTCATTTGTTGGGGTGGGGAGATGGAAATAAGGAGGGGGGAGGGGTAGACAATATGCCTATTTCATAGGGCTAACTGCGGATACGAAAGACACTCAACACAATGGCCAGCACAGCGGTGGCACTCAGTAAATATTAGTGGTTATCATTATTGTGTCTCCAACAGTCCTGTGAAGCAGGCAGGGCAAAGGACTATTACCCCACCCCACCCCCATTTTTATAGATGAGGAAGCTGACGTCCAGAGAAGTAATGCAGGTCTCCTGCAGGTCTTACATTCTTTGTACCATGCTTCCTACTTTTTTGGGCTCCCCATGCCACTGACTGGTCCTGGTGAGGAGTCAAATTACCTTCCTAGGCCTTGCCTTCCCGCTCTTAAAAGTTTCTCCTTGGGGACACACAGTATGTTCGTTTCTGGGGAGAAATAGCTAAGCATATAGGTTAGGGCAGGGAAGATGAGAGGCCCATAGGGGTGGAAAGAGGTGAGGCTCCTAGTGCTCTGATGTCATCTCTTAGCCCCTTCCACATTCCTGTGTCCCAGGGCCATACGCGGGAGACTCTGCTTTTCTAGAGTTTGGACACACGACCTTGGAAAACCTCTCAGACTTCACTCTGACCCCACAGCTAGTTTTTTAAATCTGTGTATACATGTAAGGAAGCTGAGTAAGGAAGGGTGAGTCACATATGCTGGGGAGTCAGGCAGATCTGGATTCCAGTTCTGGTTCCACCACTTTCCAGCTGAAACTCTCTAAGCCTTGGTTTCTCTGTCTGTAAAAGAGGGATAATAATGTCAAATTTAATGGGCCTGGGATTTGGGAGAGGGGATATTTATTCATTCCATCATCCATTCATTTGTTAATCAATAAATATTTATTGAGGGCTTACTATGGCTCAGATGCTGTGCTGAGGGTTGGGATAATAATAATAATCACATTTGTAAATGTTTATCAAGGGCTTATTATGTGCCAGGTACTGTGCTTAGCACTTTACCTGACTTCTCTTACCTTGCAATGACCACGTCCTCAAGTTTCATGCATGAGTGAAAGAGAAAATAAAGACCCCAAAAGATGCTAGGATGATAATATAATAGGCTGAACAAAGGAGATGAAATAAAGGGGAAAAGTCAAAGTGTCCATCAGAATGCATGAAACCAACCATACAAGTATGGTATGTAAAACAATGAGATTTCACACAACTTCAGATGGGGAAGAGATAGTAGTACAGGTAGCTGTGAACTGAATTGAATCAACTGAATATAATGTGGGTGCCTAAACACAAATATTAAGTATGGGCTTCATTAATAGACATGTAGTGTACAAACCCAAGGAAGCTGCGGTTTTGCTGTCAGGCAGGACTTGGGGAGTGTTGGGGTGGACAGAGTAATGGAGAAACAAAGTCAAGGCTGAATCCTGTGGTGTTTGTTTTTTCCCTCTGGCAACTGGGTAGAAGGTGTGCCATTCCAGAACCACAATGAAAGAGAACACAGAAGGAGGAACACATTTTGAGAGGAAGTTGATGAGGTCAGATTACACATGTCAGGTTTGGAGAACTCTTTTTTTTTTTAAAGATTTTATTTATTTATTTGACAGAGAGAGAGAGCACACAAGTGGGGGGAGTGGCAGGCAGAGGGAGAGGGAGATGCAGGTTTCTTGCTGAGTGGGGAGCCCGATGTGGGGCTCGATCCCAGGACCCTGGGATCATGACCTGAGCCGAAGGCAGACGTTTAACTGACTGAGCCACCCAGGTGCCCTGAAGAACTCTTAAGTGATTAACTCTAAATAGGAAAAGCAGGAATTCTTTCATGAAATGATAAGAAGGAAGGATACACACATATGATAAAAGCAGATTTGTTGGTTGAGTGGTGGGAAGTCAAGTTTCATTCTGATGGCTTCTAATTTCTATTTTCTCTGTGAAGTAGGAGTTGAGGCCATCTGTTCAGAGACAGTAGGAAGGGGTCAGAGTCAAGGTTTGAGGAATGTAGAAAAGGCTCCTGTTATGGATTTAATTGTGTCCCTGACAAAACTATGTTTAAGCGCTGACCCTCATACCTGTGAATATGATCGTATTTGGCAAAAGGGTCTTTGCGGATGTAATCAAATTAAGATAAGGTCATTAGGCTGGGCCCTCATGCAATATGACTGGAGTCTTTAGAAAAGAAGAGACACAGAGACAGGCATATAGGGAGAAGATCATGAAATGACAGACGAAGAGATTGGAGTTATGCAGTTGTTAACCAAGAAACACCAAGGATTGCTGGCAACTGCCAGAGCTAGGAAAAAGCAAGAAAAGATCCTCCCCTAGAGCCTTCAGATAGAGCATGGTCCTGCCAACACCTTGATTTTGGACTTCTAGCCTCTAGAACTATGAAACAATACATTTCCATTGTTTTAAACCACCTGTGTTTGTGTTCTATTGTTGTTGTTGTTGTTGTTATGGTAGCCTTATGAAATTAATATGGTTATAAATAGCAATCCTAGAGAAAGCAAGCTGAGTTGAGCATAACAGAGGTGGATAACCATATTTGGTGGTACTTGCATGATTTTCTTCAGTGGTAATCAATAATCTGGTTGCAGGCATGGAATACATGAACAATTACAGGGTTGGAGTTTTTTTAGATGGACAGGATAGAAAGACGTTTGAACAAGGGAGTTAATATTGGTAAGAGAACAACTGAAGTGATAGACCATTTGGTCTGAGCTAGATAGAAGATATATAGAGAGGAGCGGGTTGACAAACTATAAAGAGAAGAGATAAAAAGCCTGGAGGTCTCAATGGGGTAGAATGACAGGTGTACTAGAAGTAATAAATGAAAGCTAAAAGAATAGGATGGTAAGAACACAGAATGGCATAAGTTAAAAATTTCAGAATTAAAACAATTCCAGTAATAAAGTCCAGGAATTGGCCATGGGAGGGGGTGGCTGAACATGTCATAGAAATGGAACCATAATCATACAATATGTAGCTTCTTGTGACTGACTTCTTTCACTTAGCATGTTTTCCAGGGTCATCCATATTGCAGCGCTTTTTTTTTTTTAAAGATTTATTTATTTATTTATTTGACAGAGAGAGAGAGAGAGAGGGACAGCGAGAGAGGGAACACAAGCAGGGGGAGTGGGAGAGGGAGAAGCAGGCTTCCCGCTGAGCAGGGAGCCTGATGCGGGGCTCGATCCCAGGACCCCGGGATCATGACCTGAGCCGAAGGTAGACGCTTAATGACTGAGCCACCCAGGCGCCCCCATATTGTAGCTCTTATCAGTAGTTCATTCCTGTTTATTGCTGAATAACCATCCATTTTTTCAAAATTTTATTTATCCATTCATCAGTTGATGAACATTTAGATTGTTTTCACCTTTTATATGCTATTGTGAATAATGTAGTGATGAACATTCCTATACAAGTTTTTGTGTGGACATATGTTTTAATTTTGACCTAGGAATAGAATTAATGGGTCATATGGTAATTCTGTTTTCATTCTGAGGAACAGCCAGACTCTTTTCCAGAACAGCTGTACTAGTTTACATTTCCATCACTAATGTATGAGGGATCAAGTTTTTCCACATCATTGCTAGCACTTTGTATTGTATGTCTGCCTGAAAATAGCTGTCTAGTGGATGTGTGAAGTGACATCTCATTGTGTGTGCATGTGTGTGTATGTGTATGTGTGTATATGTGTGTTTGTAGTTCCCTAATGACCACTGATGTTGATCATCTTTCCTTTAGCCTATTGGCCATTTGTAGATCTTCTCTGGAGAAATTTCTATTCAAATCCTTTGCCCATTTTTAATTGGGTGTTTGTTTTTTTATTATTGAGTTGTAAAGTTTTTAATATATTCTGGGTACAAGTCCCTTATCTGATATCTGATTTGCAAATATTTTCTCTCATTCTGTATCTTTTTATTTTCCTGATGGTATTTTTTACAACGCAAAAGTTTAAATTTTGATGTAGTCCAATTTATTTTTTCTTTTGTTATCTGTGCTTTTGGTGTTGTATCTAAGAAGTCTTTATCTAACACAAGGTCATGAAGATTTACTTCTTATGTTTCTTTTTTCCCCTAAGAGTTTTATAGTTTAGCTTCTACATTTAAGTCTATGATCTATTTTGAGTTAATTTTCTATATGGTGTGAGATAGGAGTCTAACTTCATTCTTTTGCATTGTTTTTATATTTTATTTTATTTTTTTTAAAGATTTATTTATTTATTTTGAGAGAGTGAGAATGAGAGAGAGAGAGAGAGAGTACATGAGAGGGGGGAGGGTTAGAGGGAGAAGCAGGCTCCTCGCTGATCAGGGAGCTGGATGCGGGACTCGATTCCGGGACTCCAGGATCATTACCTGAGCGGAAGGCAGTTGCTCAACCAACTGAGCCACCCAGGTGCCCTATTTTATTTTATTTTTTAAAAAAGATTTTATTTATTTATTTGACAGAGAGAGAGAGGCAGCAAGAGAGGGAACACAAGTAGGGGGAATGGGAGAGGGAGAAGCAGGCTCCCCGCTGAGCAGGGAGCCTGATGCGGGGCTCGATCCTAGGACTCTGGGATCATGACCTGAGCCGAAGACAGCCGCTTAACCGACTGAGCTACCCAGGTGCCCCTGCATTGTTTTTTTTAAAAATTGTGAGTATGTATTATACCTACCCACCCCCAACTGTAACATTGTTGAGGGCAAGGACCAGGTTTAAGTTCTTTGTATTTTCCATAAAACTAGTGAGCAAATTTTTTTGCAGAATAAGATTTGGAGAGTAACATGAATGTTTTTATTTCAATTTTACTTTATTTTATTTTTTAAGATTTATTTATTTAAGAGAGAAAGAGCATGTGAGCAAGTGGGGGGAGGGGCAGAGGGAGAGAATCCTCAAGCCGACTCCTGGCTGAGTGTGGAGCCCCGACGTGGAGCTCAGTCTCACCACCCATGAGATCATGACCTGAGCCAAAATCAAGAGTTGGATGCTCAACCAACTGAGCCACCCAGGTGCCCTTATTTTATTTATTTATTTATTAAAGGTTTATTTATCATTTTAGAGAGAGAGGGGGAGAGTGAGAGTGGGAGGGGGAGGGGCAGAGAGAGGGAGAGAGAGAATCCTTTTTTTTTTAAAGATTTTATTTATTTATTTTTACGAGAGAGAGAGAGAGAGCACAAGCAAGGGGAGTGGCAGGCAGAGGGAGAGGGAGAAGCAGACTCCCTGCTGAGCAGGGAACCTGAGTTAGGGCTTGATCCCATGATCCTGAGATCATGACCTGAGCCAAATCCAAGAGTCAGATGCTTAACCAAGTGAGCCACCCAAGCACCCCTATTTTATTTTATTTTTAAAGATTTTATTTTTAAGTAATCTCTACACCCAAGATGGGGCTCGAACTCACAACCCTGAGGTCGAGTCACACATTCTTCCAACTGAGCCAGCCAGGGGCCCCTATTTCAATTTTAAAGGTAGTTATATAGATATGGTACAAACTTCAAACAAGACAAAAGGATACAGAGTGAAAAGTATGTCTACCCTCCATACCTAACCTCCTAGTCTTCCAGTTCTTTCTCACAATCAACAACCATGACCAATTTCTTGTGTATCTTTCCAATGATTTTTTTATACCTATATTAGCACATACTTGGAATCCAAAGTTTTTACCATAACCAATAATGTCCCCCAAGATCTGGCTTCTAGGGCCACCTTATCAACCTCATCCCCTACCAACCTCATCTTCTACTCTTCCTTATTCATTTGGCTCCAGCCATAATAATCTTTTTGTTCTTCCTTGGAAACACCAAGCATTCTCCCATATTGGGACCTTTGCCCTGTTCTCTGTGCCTGACACGCTCTTTTCTGAGATATTTACATGGATTACTCTCTCATTTCATTCACATTTCTGATCAAATTCAGTGAGGTCCTGCTTGACCATCACATCTAAAATAATATCTTGCTCTATTACTTTTTATTCTTGTCCTGCTTAGTCTTTACCAATACCTGACATTAGATTATGTATATTTATTTGCCTGTTGTCTCCTTTCGCTGGACTATAAATTCCATGGGGGTAGGAACTTGTATTCTCTACTGTATTGTCAGCATCTAGATCTGAGCCTGGATCATGGTAAATGCTCAGCAAATACATTTCTTTAATGAATGACTGAATTTCAATGTGGATTCTCTAAGGGGAAGCAGGGGAATCCTGAAGGGTAGAGGCAGTGTGGAGAAAGATGAAACATAGAGACGGAGAGGGAGCTTTGGAAAAACAATGGAGATTATTGGGGCACAAGTTGCTGACAAGCCCTGGCAGTGGAGAGAAGCTGAGCAGCCCTGGGGAGTTGAGACCAAAGAGCCAAGGGAGGAGCACTGTAAAGGGCCTTATGGAACCTGAAATCTCCATGGGTTCCAAGAAAGATAAACTTGTTTATACCCTTAGCCTGTTCCCAGAAAGTTCCTTCTACTTTCTGTCTTAACTGAAACCTGGCCTTCCTCTTTGAATATTATTTCTATGATTTTCCCTGTAGCCTTCCTTCTCTGGGATGGTGCTTGTCATTATTCTATACCCTGTGTGTGTTAAGACTGGCAGTTAAAGGCTTCAACTGCTTGCTCTCCAGTACCACCTTCAGTCCATTACCCCTCCATCTGCTGCTCCTTCATGACTCAGGCTATATGTTCATGCTACCTCCAAACTCATGGACACCCTATTAGACTTTGGCATCAGACCTAGAATATGCCTCTTCATTCCAAATCCAGCCACCATTAGAGGCAACATAAATGCCTACATAGATGACTCTCCTAAAATGTGGGCCCTCAATTCGTTGAAGGCCTGACACTACCCTAGGGATTTTTACCTCTCCTTTACTTTAGCCACTTTCCTGACAGCTTCTTCCTCTCTAAATCCTTCACCATACAGATTTCCTGGCCTATCACTCTAACCTTTCTCTTGACAATATCATCACTTTCTTTGTCCTGATGACATCCATTCCATGACCTGGAAAAACCATAATCCTTTATTAAATCCAACTATCAGCTCTCTACTCTGCTAATCCCGGGCTGGCAAATGATTTTGAAGACAAAAAGAGGTAGATTGGTGCTATTGAAAGTTTTGCTCTTAAATGTACAGAATATTCATGGAAACACAGGTCATAGAAACAATAACAACAAAAAGGAAACAAATGTCTGTCAACTCTGTCTTATGATAGAACAGCTATTAAAAGGACATGAACTGGATCTATACAGAGCAACATATATAGAATAAAAAAACAACTGTTGGGTGAAAAAAAGGAAGAGCAAAATAAAACATAAGATTGTTGTCACACACTAAAAAGAATGTTGTCAATTAAGTAAAAAAGAAAGAAAGAAAGAAAGAAAGAAAGAAAGAAAGAAAGAAAGAAAGAAAGAAAGAAAGGAAGAAAGAAAAAGAAAGAAAGAAAACCCACACCAACCAGAGTGATATATTTTCTGAGGGAGTATGTATATATATGTGAAAACATTACAAAATATCTAGAAGGAAATTCAATTTTAGAGAGGGTAGAAGGAGTTGCAATGTAAGGCACTGGTAAAAGGAACTTTAGCTTTATCTGTAACATGCTAAGTTTTAGAAGAGAATGTGTCGCCTGATATAGAAGGTCATATATCATCTTTTAATTTAAAATTAATTAATACATTAAAATTTGAAAAAATGAGGAGTTACCAACTTCAACTAGATCCTCCATGTTTCAACTGGCCCCCTTTATCTTTTGTTCTCTTTGAAACTTTAAACTTTCTCCAACTCTTCTATAGTCTCATGCCATCTGCATTCCTCTGAATAGAAAATCTCTCCCCGCTAGTTCGCAGATAAAATAGAAATCATCAGAAAGGAAATTAAATACTAATCTTTTTTTTTCTCTTGTGCTCAAAATCTTAGCTCATCATCTCTTCTGTGAATCCCTCTTATCTCTTTTTAATACGTGATGCCACTTGTCCTAAGGTATATGTAGGAGCACTACACCATTGTTTTTCAATATTGCATATGTAAGCTATGGATTTGAAAGCAGAAAGCATCTTCACTTTGGCTTGTAAAATCCTTTTATGGAAGATTGATGAGGGAAGTCTTTATATTCTGTACAAAAACAAAACTAAACTCATATATGAAAATCATTAGTGTTTGGATACTATTAGCCTACTAACTGGTCTTCCATCTTCATATTTAACCTTCTCTGATCCATTCTATGTATAGTAGTCAACATCAGCTTTTTAAAAAAATTTTTATTTTATTATGTTATGTTAATCACCATACATTACATCATTAGTTTTTGATGTAGTGTTCCATGATTCATTGTTTGCGTATAACACCCAGTGCTCCATTCAATACATGCCCTCTTTAATACCCATCACCAGGCTAACCCATCCCCCCACCCCCTCCCCTCTATAACCCTCAGTTTGTTTCTCAGAGTCCATAGTCTCTCATGGTTCGTCTCCCCCTCCGATTTCCCCCCCTTCATTTTTCCCTTCCTACTATCTTCTTCTTCTTCTTTTTTTAACATATAATGTATCATTTGTTTCAGAGGTACAGGTCTGTGATTCATCAGTCTTACACAATTCATAGCGCTCACCATAGCACATACCCTCCCCAATGTCTATCACCCAGTCATGCCATCCCTCCCAACCCCCACCACTCCAGCAACCCTCAGTTTGTTTCCTGAGATTAAGAATTCCTCATGACAGGGAGATCATATGATACATGTC
The DNA here is from genome assembly GCF_003265705.2 of Callorhinus ursinus. Classification (NCBI taxonomy): domain Eukaryota; kingdom Metazoa; phylum Chordata; class Mammalia; order Carnivora; family Otariidae; genus Callorhinus; species Callorhinus ursinus. Next base: position 10,597,441 of record NW_027397100.1, read on the forward strand.
TTTCTCTGATTGACTTATTTCACTTAGCATAATACCTTCTAGTTCCATCCACATCATTACAAATGGCAAGATTTTGGTTTTTTTTGATGGCTGCATAATATTCCATTGTGTGTGTGTGTGTGTGTGTGTGTGTGTGTGTGTGTGTGTGTGTATCACATCTTCTTTATCCATTCATCTGTTGATGGACGTCTTGGCTCTTTCCATAGTTTGGCTATTGTGGACATTGCTGCTATAAATATTGGGGTGCACGTACCCTTCAGATCACTACATTTGTATCTTTGGGGTAAATACCCAGTGGTGCAGTTGCTGGGTCATAGGGTAGCTCTATTTTCAAGTTTTTGAGGAACCTCCATACTGTTTTCTAGAGTGGCTGCACCAGTTTGCATTCCCAACAGCAGGTAGGAGGGTTCCCCTTTCTCCGCATCCCCCCCAACATCTGTCGTTTCCTGACTTGTGAATTTTAGCCATCTGACTGGTATGAGGTAGTATCTCATTGAGGTTTTGATTTGGATTTCCCTGATGCTGAGTGATCAACATCAGCTTCTTAAACATAAGCCAGATAGCCCTCCCCTGCTTAATATCCTCTAATGGCTTCCAACTATTCTTAGAATAAAATACAGACTTCATCTAGTGGTACTTGCATAATTTAGCTTCTGCCAATCTTAATTATTCTTTAAATTAATTCAGGATTAATTAATTAATTCAGATTAATTAATTCTGAATTAATTAATTCAGATGCCACACTGGTTTTCTTTGGATTCTTTTTATTTTTTTTAAATTGAAGAATAGTCGACATACGCTGTTATATTGGTTTCAGGTATACAACATAGTGATTTGACAACTCTATACATTACTCAGTGCTTACCATAAGTGTAGTCACCATCTGTCACCACACAAAGTTATTACAATATTATTGATTAAATCCCTATGATATACTTTTCATCTCTGTGACTTATTTCGTAACTGGGAGTTTGTACCTCTTAATTCCCTTCACCAATTTACCCATTCCCCCACCCCCCTCCCCTCTGGCAACCACGAGTTTTCTGTATTTATGAGACTGTTTCTGCTTTTTTGTTTATTTGTTTTGTTTTTAGATTCCACATATGAGTGAAATCATATGGTATTTGTTTTTCTCTGTCAGACTTATTTCACTTAACATGATACTCCCTAGCTCTATCCATGTTGTCAAAAATGGCAAGATCCCATTCTTTTTTATGGCTGAGTAACATTTCATTGTGTATATATACACCACATCTTCTTTATCCATTCATCTATGAATAGACACTTAAGTTGCTTCCATATGTTGGCTATTGTAAATAATGTTGCAATAAACATAGGGGTACATGTATCTTTTTGAATTAGTGTTTTTGGGGTGTAAATACCCAATTCTTCTCTAAGTACCCTAAATAAACTCTTATTCTTTCCCATTTCAGGACTCTTGCCCTCAAATCTTCTTTCCCTTTCTCACCCCCCCAATACTTGCTGATAAAAATAGCATGTTCAGAGTCACTTCCCATGGCCAGCTCCTATTCATCCTTTGGATCTCAACTTACATGCCACCTCCTCAGAGAGGCCTTATCTGGCCATATTATCTAAAGTGTAGTTTCCCATGTTATTCTCAAGTTTAGCTCTTTGTTGTTTCTTTCAAAGCACTTACCATATTTTTTTTCATAATTTTATTTTTTCATTGGTTTACTAGACTTTTGCATGCCTCCCCCACCAGTCTAGGAGCTCCACAAAGCCATTATCCACACCTGCCTTGTGACCAGCGCATAGCGAACATTTACTGGGTCTTTGCTGACTGAATGAAAGGAGCTTCCACCCACACGCCTTTTCTCCTCTACTGCTCTTGGGATACAATGGAAGAGATGTTCCAGCCAAGGCCATTCTCTCCCACCTCCTCAAGAAACTCCCTGCATCCTTGATTCTTTCTTCTGTCAATACTCAAAGATGTTCCCATGAAACAACCAACCTGCCAGAAACCCCAAAAGTTCCCTTCAGGCCTCAGGTCAGCCCTTGACGGCCCTCTTCCCCTGACTTTCAGGACTCAGCTGAACACTCTCCTGTGCTCCTCTACAACTCTTTCTCAGGCCCTTTTTTTAGGGAACCCTTAAATGTTGGGATCCCCCAAAGTCCTTTTTTTTTCAACCCCCCAGTGACAAGGGGGAGGGATTCCCGTGGGGGGTAGAGTCTGGAAGCATTCTGACAATGGGGCGCTGAGGAGTGAGGTTGGGTGAAGCGGGGTGGATAAGGAGAGAGCTATGAAAAGCCCGAGGCCATTGGTCAAGGAGGACAGGTGCTGCGGAGAGGACTTGTGCGTCTGTGACGTGTCGTGGGGGGGAAGACTGGAGAGAACGGGAGGCGCGCGCCCGAGCCAGACTGCCTCGCGCTCCGCGGAAAAAAGCGCGCGCTCGTGAGCGCGGCGGCCTCTGTACGCCTGCGCCGCCGTTGCCGGGCACCCGCCGGCGAAAGGACAACATAGGCAAGGGGTGGGGGCCGCGGGAACGCCGGAAGGCCACCCTTTACCCGGAAATGGTTGTAGAGGAACATGGCGTTGCTGGTGCGAGTCCTTGTGAGTGAAGGAGTAATTTGCTGCGGTCGCCCGCTGGGCTGGAGTGGGAGAGGGCAGGGCGGGAGAAACTGGAGGAAAGTGCAGGAGGGGAGCTTGTGCGGCAGCGAGGCTACGCGATCGCCTCTCTTGCGGGGAAACTGAGGCAGCGTCGCACTTCCCCCTACCCGCTGTTTGGCTGTGGCTTCCCCCTCTTTGGAGGAGGGAGAGAGTGACATGGGACCTAAATTTGGCGAAGTTCGCTTTTTCTTAGTCACCTCATGCGACCTCTTTCCCGCAGGGAGAGGCAGCACGTGGGGGCACTGATTGGAGTGTCGGGAGACCTGGGTTCTAGTTTCTGTTCTGTCACTGATGCCCAGTGTGACCTTGGACGAGTCACTTTCGGGCCTTTTCCGGATAGGAAAAACGAGGTTAATCTGCAGTCCCTTTGGTTTCTGAGGTTCTCTGGGTTTGTTTCCGAGATCAGTAAGACGATTCATAACTGTACAGTTAAGTGGAATACTATTACAGGTTGCTAGGTTGAAAGCTGCACGAAAACGGGGCTCAAATCTGTCGTTTTGACTTTGTCTAGTACAGTGTATGGCACATCATAGGTGTTCAAGAAATATTTATTGAAGGAATTAATGAATAAGGAAGGAAGGATTACTAGACTGCTTAAGGGAAACTGCTGCGCTTGTCATTCAGTCCTTTTCCTTCTCCATACTCTGACATCTGGGAATTCAAGGAGAAAGTGACAGCAGAAAAAGGTTAGGGAGATACAGAACTTAGTTACTGATCATTGAGGGATGGAAGGGTTTATAATTTTAGTGAGTCTTTCAAAAATTGGGTCAAGGATATTGTTTTTCAGAGCAGACACTTTCCATTCCTGCCTCTGGCTATCTTGTGAGTTGTTATTTACACTTAACGTTTCTGATCTTTTTATATATGGTTTACAAGGACTGCTGTTTTACCTCTTGTATTTCTTGTCAGCCTAGCAAAGGCAGTACACTCTATTGCTGCTCAGTAAGTGTTTGAAGAATAATAGCTCATTTAACTTACAGAAAGATTGATTTGGTGAAGTAATTGTTGATGCCAGGGCAGAAGTTGATTCAGATTTGAGAACTGCTGTTGGAAATGGCAACTAGGATGTCCTTATTTAGTTTTTAAGGTGGGTATGTCAGGAAAAAGGTAAAAAGTTTATTGGGCTGTATATCCAAAATGAACACCTTGATTTGTCTTGGGAGTTAGTGGCTGTCTGATATATTAAATATTCTTGTCCCCTGAGTGTGTGGACTGTTGCAGGTTTATTCTTAGGTGGTAGCATCCATTGAAACCACCCAACTGCCCTCTGTTAGTCAGATTTTTTTCTATTTTTTCGTTTCTGTTCATCTTTTTAGATAAAAACGAAGTTTAGATAAGGAAAGTCACTTTTACTTTTTTAGGTTTTAAAATCACTTTCACTTTATACTGTGATTGTTTAAAGGCCTCTTATAAGATACAATCTCCCTTAGGACTAGTTGAAAGTGGCAGTAAACATGAAAGCAGCAGGTATTTATTGAATACCTATTCTGAAGAGGCATTTGCATTAGGTGCTGAGGAATTCACAAATACAGGCAATGTACCTGTCTAGGAGCCTGAAGAGCCTTGGTTGAAAGCTTGGCTCCATTACTTACTATGAATGTGGCCTTGAGCAAGTCATCTAATTTCTCTGAGCCTCAGATTTTCTTAAGAGTAAGTTTGATAGGATTGATCAGAAAATCGATTGATACAGGTGACATTTAAGTGCTTTTCTTCCCTTCCTTTTAGTTTAGCAACCGTTTTGAGAGTTTACTACATTCTAGGAACTATCCAAGGGACTGAGGATGAAAAACACTTTCTCTCAAGTTTATAATCTAATAGGAGAGACAGAAAAGAGAACTACTAATACAATACTTGAAAGGCTGTGATAGAAGTCTGTACCAGGTGCTACAGGAGCAGAGCAGAGACATACCTAACCCAGCTTGAGGATAAGCATCCATCAGGGAGAGATGCCTGAACTAAATGAGAGCACTAGAGAATGGGAGAGAGAGCATAGAAGAGAAGCATTAGCTTATGCTACTAATGCCAGATGACCAAGAACTGTATATGAATCTTTGGCTTGACTCAGGGACACTTATGGGGAAACGGCGGGAGAGGAGTCAGGGCCCCTTGTGTTTCATGGTTAGGATTAGAGGCTTCTCCTGAGGCAGAGGGGAGCCTTTGAAATATTTTAAGCAAGGGAAGATTTATTTTTAATAGGGTTTTTTCCAAATTTTATTTATTTATTTTTCAAATAATTTTCAAGTTGAAAACAACCCGATCTTCATTCTCAAGTTGTTATTATGCCTATAATATAAACCACTAAGGTACTTCTATAGGGTGAGACCCTGAGTCTTTCAAATGGGCTGAGGAGATGCATCATGGGTAAGTTGCAAATGCACACTGAGGAGGTTTGAATGGTGTGCAACTTAATGTGAACTGATAGCAGCCCAGTGTCCAGGCTGGTTTCCTGTGGTCCCCTGTTTGCGCCTGGCCCTGGAGACTGGGTTCTAGGACAAGGTTATGCACTCCCTGACTTTTTGTGACTTGTGCTGGAGATAGGTAGTCTGTGATAGTCATGTATATATATATTGTTGGGCATCATCTGTCATGCTGTAGATGGCATTTATGTCAAAGCTTCTGTTTTTCGGGCAAAAGGGTTTTTGATACATTTACTTTTTTATTTAAATTTTTAAAGTTAAAGAATAATTGACATACAATAAGTTATACTTATTTAATTATACATAACTGTTAACATAGATATACACTTGAAAAGCTATCACCACAATAAAAATGATGAACATGTTTCTCACTCCCCCACATTTCTTTGTGCTCTTTTTCAGTCCTTTTCTCCTATTGTTCTCCCCCTGCAACCACTACTGGTCAGGGGAACACTAGTTTCTTTCCTCATTTTTTATTTTTATTTTTTAAAATTTTATGTATTTATTTTTTAAAGCTGTAGTCTTTTTAATTTTATTTTTTTAAAAGCTCTACACCCAATGTGGGTCTTGAACTCATGACCCTGAGATCAGGAGTTGAATGCTGTACCAACTGAGCCAGCCAGGTGCCTCTCTTCTCTCATTTTTAAGTTGAAATTTAAAAATTTTATTTTGAAAGTATAAAAAAGTTAAAAAAAAAAGAGAAACTTGTCATCGTAAACTCTCATACTCACTATTAGATTTTTGCTTTACTAGATCCCTGTAGCAGTTGTGGATGGATCAGTCAGACGGCTGAGATTCAAGTCCTGAAGGCCAGTCAGAAGCTACTCAAGCAATCCTGGAAGAAGTGAGGAAGGCCTGTACTAAGAGGGGAAAGTGTGGTTAAAGAGGAAGGGATGATTTCAACAGGTATTGAGGAAACCATCTACAGGGCTTGGTGAAAGGTTAGATATTGAGGGTGAGGGAGAGGGATGTCTTAACAGTGAGTCCCTGGTCTGCCTTGGATGACTGAGTTAATATAGCAGTGTCCTTCACTGAGGACTCATATTCAGCTGAGAGGATGGTGGTGTTTTGTTGTTACTGTTTTTTTTTAAGTAGCTAGAGAGTTGGTGTTCAGGAGAGAGTAAGGAAGCTGAGATAAAGGTTGTAGTTGAAATAAGACGTTGATATTTCCTGGGCAAGAATATAGATAGCTAACATTTTTAGGGCATTTATCGGGGTGCCCTGGGTGGCTCAGTAGGTTAAATGCCGGACTCTTGATTTCAGCTCAGGTCATGATCTCAGGTCCTGAGATTGAGCCCCACATAGGGCTCTGTGCTCAGCAGGCAGTCTGCCTGAGATTCTCCCTCTCCCTCCACCCCCCTCAACCTCTGTGCGTGCACATAATCTCTCTCTCCTCCCCTAAAAAAAAGTTTAACGTTTTTAGGGCATTTACCTTGTGGTAAGCACTCTTATTAAATACTTTATACATGTGAATTTACTTAGTCCTGACAACAGCCCTTTGAAAAGGTAGGCACTGTTGTTTTCTCCATTTTAAGATAAGAAATTTGAACTCCAGAGATGTAGTATTCCTAAAACATTCTCATTAGTTTCCCCTTAAGTTTTTCTTCTCTTTTCCCTTCTCCAACAATGGGTTTAGGAAACAGGAGGAAGCTAAAACACTGCTATTGCTGAGTAGCTCTAGCAGAGGAACTGGACATTAGAGCAGTGCAGTGTGACTTGTTTATGGTTTTATGAGCTGACCTGGGCATTGGTGATTGTTTTTGCTTTACTTTGACAGTAGTAGAAATTGCAGAGAGCCACTCTGTACTTTTTACAAAAAGATTTATTTATTTGAGAGAGAGAGAGTGTGTGTGTCGGGGGTGGGAGGAGCAGAGGGAGAGAGAAATTCAAATAGACTTTGCGCTGAGCACAGTTCTGGATGTGGGGCTTGATCTCACAACCCTGAGAACATGACCTGGCACATTAAAATGTACCATTTTAATAATTTTTAACTATACAGTTTAGTAGCATTAAATACATTCACATTGTTGTGCTGCTATCACAACCATCACAATCATAGAACTCTTTTTTATCTTGCAAAACTGAAATTCTACCTATTTAATAAGTCACCATGCCCCCTTCTACGTAGCCCCAGGCAACCACCATACTTTCTGTCTTTATGATTTTGACTACTCTAGGTACTTCATATTAATGGAATCATATGGTATTTATCCTTTTGTGACTGGTGTATTTTACTAAGCATAATGTCTTCAGGGTTCTTCTATGTGGTAGCATGTATCAGAATTTCCTTCCTTTTTAAGGCTGAATAATATTCCATTGTATGTATATACCACATTTTGTTGACTCAGTCATCTGAGGACAGACACTTGGGTTGCTTCCATCTTTTGGCTATTATGAAATAGTGCTGCCGTGAACATGGGTGTATGTATATCTGTTCAAGTCCCTTTTCTCACTTCTTTTGGGTATGTACTCAGAAGTAGAATTATTGGATCATATGGTAATTCTATGTTTAATTCTTTGAGCATTTGCCATTTTATTTTCCACAGTGGCTGCAGTGTTTACATTCCCACCAAGAAAGCGTAAGGGCTCCAGTCCAGTTTCTCCACATCTTTGCTAATGCTGGTTATTTTTCCTTCCTTTCTTCCTTCTTTTCCTTCCTTCCTTCCTTCCATAGTGACCATCTTTTTTTTTTTTAGAGAGTGTTATCAAATTATATATTTATACATTGTGTGCCCATCAGCATAGATTTACAATTATTCTTTATGCAGTTGCCTTTGAAATTAAAAATAACAATGGAAATAAAAAATAATTATAAACAAAAAATAGATTCATGCTTTATTTTTTATTTATCTAAGTAGTTACCTTTATCAGTGTACTTTATTTCGTCATGTGGATTTGAGTTACTATAGTGTCAGAGGTCTCATTTCAGCCTGATGTTTTCCCTTTAATATTTGCTGTAGAGCAAGTCCGCTGTTGACAGATTTTCTTAGTTTTTGTTTATTTAGAAAGTCTTAATTTTTCATCTCACTGCCTTCTGTCTTCCATGGTTTCTGAGAAGAAATCAGCTGTTAATATTATCAATGATCTCTTATACATGTTGAATAGCTTTTCCTGCTTTTAAGATTCTATGTCTTTGTCTTTCAGCAGCTTGATTATGATATGTCCATTTATAGATCTATCTGAATTTATGCTACTTGAATTAGTTGAGCTTCTTGGATTTCTAGATTGATGTTTTTCATCAAATTTGGGATATTTTCTGCCAGTATTTCCTCAAATATTTTTCTGTCCCTATATTTCTCTCTTGTTTTTCTGAGACTCCCATTATATGTTGGTACATTTGATGGTATACCATAGTTCTCTGAGGCTCTGTGAATTTTTTTTTTCATTCTTTTTTCTTTCTGTTCCTTAGTATGGATAATCTCAGTTGGCCTGTTCTCATGGTCACTGATTTTCTCTTCTTCAAATCTACTGTTTAACCCCTCTAGTGAAATGTTTATTTAGTCTTTTCAACAGAAGAATTTCTATTATTTATTTATTTAATTTATTTGTCAGAGTGAGAAAGAGAGAGAGAGAGAATGCACAAGCAGGGGGACTGGCAGGCAGAGGGAGAGGGAGAAGCAGGCTCCCTGCTGAGCAGAGAGCCTGACATGGGGCTTGATCCTGGTACCATGACCTGAGACAAAGGCAGTTGCTTAACTGACTGAGCCACCCAGGCGCCCCAAGGATTTCTGTGTTTTAAAAAAATAATCTCTCTGTTGATATTCTCTATTTGGTGAGATAGCATTCTTATACTCTGCTATAGTTCCTTAGACATGGTTTCCTTTAGATTTTAAACATTTAAAATAGCAGGTTCAGAGTCTTTGTCTAGTTTGTCTAACATCTGAGCTTCCTCAGGGACAGTTTCTTTATTTTCTTTCTTCAGGGACAGTTTCTATCAATTTTTTCCCCTTTGTGTATGGACCATGCTTTTTTGTTTCTTTATATGCTTCATACTTTTTTTTGGTTAAAAACTGGACATTTTATGGGGTGCTTGGGTGGGTCAGTTGTTAAACGTCTGCCTTTGGCTCAGAGTCCTGGTATCGAGCCCCGCATTGGGCTCCTGCTCTGCGGGAGGCCTGCTTCTCCCTCTCCCACTCCCTCTGCTTGTGTTCCCTTGAGACACAGTGAGAAAGGGAACAGAAGCAGGGGCAGAGGAAGAGGGAGAGGGAGAAGCAGGCTTCCCGCTGAGCAGGGAGCCTGATGTGGGGCTCAATCCCAGGACCCTGGGATCATGACCTGAGCTGAAGGCAGACGCTTAATGTCTCAGCCACCCAGGTGCCCTGGATAAATAAAATCTTTAAAAAACAAAACAAAACAAAAAAACCTGGGCATTTTAAATAATATAATGTGGCAATTTTGGAAATCAGATCTGCCCTTTCTCAGAGTTACTATTTTTCTGTTTAGTGACCTTTCTGAATTCTGTAAAGTTTGTATTCTTTGTTGTGTGGTCTCTGCTCAGTTAGCTTAGTGGTCAAATAATGATTGGAGACTTCCTTAAATACTTGGAACCAGTAAGTCTCCTGCTTTTTTTTTTTTTTTTTTTAAGATTTTCTATATTTATTTGATAGAGAGAGTTAGTGAGAGCAGGAACACAAGCAGGGGGAGTGGGAGATGGAGAAGAAGGCTTCCTGCTGAGCAGGGAGCCCGCTGTGGGGCTTGATGTGGGGCTTGATCCCAGGACCCTGGGGTCATGACCTGAGCTGAAGGCAGACGCTTAACAACTGAGCCACCCAGGTGCCCCATTGTCTCCTGGTTTTTGCTGAGGGACTCTGTGCACATGTTGGGGCACACGATCAATGTTCTGCAGGTCGTTTAACATCTCTGTCTTAAACTTCACTTCCTAAGAGCCTCAAGGTCAACCAGAGGTCTCAGGTCTTTCCTGTTCCTGTACACAGCTCTGTGCATAAGCATGGCCTTCAGATTCACAGGAATATGTCAGACCTTTTCAAAGCCCTTATGAGCTCATTCTCTTGCTTTTCCTTTTAAGCTTTTTTATTAGCCTATTGTTTTCCCCAGGTATTATCCACTACCTCAGGCAGCCATGAAGTTGAACAATTGCCTTTATTTGTTTTCAACCAATGTTCCTGGGGGCATGTTTTTTCATATTGGATGAGTTCCAGGACAGCCTTGCAAATGAAGTCTTCCAAAGAGCCACTAACAGATCAAATAATGCTAGTGCTTTGCAAATAAAGCTTTAAGGAGCATCAACTCCATTCAGAAGTCAACTTTTCTCCAGAGAACACTAATTCTTTTTAGTGAATATTGCTATTTTGAAACCAAACCTGGATGCTAGATGTAGTCATTGCCTCCAGGACCTATCAAGACAGGGATAAGAAGTATATGTAAGTTTATACATATACATAAATACACATCTGTTTCTATATTTATATGCATTAAAAACCCATACCAATTATTCTAAATCCATCCTAGTAACAGGGTTTATTTTACCCTTCTGTCTTTTCATATTTGTTAACTCCTTTCTCTAATAGGAACCCTTAATATTTGTAATAATATATATGCCTATTTGCTCAATCTTAATGTATTTACTGATTTGCTCAAATCTTTCCCAGATTTAATCAGTCTTTTAAAGCTTAGATTGGACACCCCAACAAAGTGGGAGGAGGCAGAGTATTCAGTAATTATGAACATTCTCTGCTCTTCCTGTCCGTGTAAGTATCCTTTTATAGTATGCCACTTTGTAACTTGCAGGACAGTTTGCTAAGGTAGTGTTTATCTTTCGGTTTATGGAATTGAATTAGTATCCATGGTATTCAGAGTACAGGAGCCAGTGGACATTTGCAGAGTAGTTTTGGTGACTGTGGTTGATCTTCATTATTCACAAATTCTGTATTATTGAATTCATTATACTTGCTAAAATTTATTTGTAATCCCAAAATCAATACTCATGGCACTTTTGCGGTCATTTATGGATATGTGCAGAGGAGTGAAAAATTTGAGCTGCAACATGCAACAACACAACCTGCTTGTGTTCCCTCGCTTTGTCTCTGTCTGTCAAATACATAAATAAAATCTTAAAAAAAAAGATTTTATTTATTTGACAGAGAGAGAGCATGAGCGGAGAGAGGGGCAGAGGGAGAGGGAGAAGCAGTCTCCCAGCTGAGCAGGGAGCCCGACACCGCACTCGATCCCAGGATCGATCCTTTTCACGGTCTATTTAATGCCATGTTTTTTTTTTTTTTCTGCATTTTTGTGCTTTGTTGGTGATTTCCCTGTTTAATATGGTCCCCAAATGTTAGTGCCATTTAGTGCTATCAAGTGTTGCTAAGTGCAAGAAGGCTGTGATGTTCCTTACAGAGAAAATTTATGTGTTAGGTAAGTTTTGTTCAGGAGTGAGTTATGGTGCTATTGGCCATGAGTTCAATGTTAATGAATCAACTATATATGCATATATATACACATACGTAATAAAACAAGATGTCTTTAAACAGAAACACACAAGGTTATGTATTGATTGGTTGATGAAAATGTGACCGGAGGCTTGCAGACACCTAAGCCTGTATTTACCCTAGGAGCAATGGTTCAGTATTTACTAACTCAGTGTTTGTGTGCACTTTATAAAAGAACACTATGGGGAATAGGAGAATGGACTCCCTGTAAAGCCTTTTCCAGCTCATGAGTAAGCTGAGGAAAATACTATGTATCTTAAAAACCACATGCGGCAGGGCACCTGGCTCGCTCAGTTGGTTAAGCGACTGCCTTCAGCTCAGGTCAGGATCCTGGAGTCCCGGGATCGAGTCCCGCATCGTGATCCCTGCTCGACAGGGAGTCTGCTTCTCCCTCTGACCCTCTTCCCTCTCGTGCTCTCTATCTCTCATTCTCTCTCTCTCAAATAAATAAATAAAATCTTTAAAAAAAAAAACAAACCACATGTGGCAACAGGCTGGTCAGTGGACTGATTAAGGTATAGTTGAAAAATTGGTCTGTCAGAGTATTTTGAAATACAAATGTAAAATCACCAGCAATTTACAATATGCACAGGAAATAAAAACGTGAAACCTGTCTTTAAAATTTTGGTTTTGAAGTGTTGGTGAGGCAAAAAGACAATAAAACAAGTTCCCATTTAATTATGGTGTATATATTATCCTAAGTTAAAGCAATAATTTTAACCATTGGAAATGGCTATAAATGTTTTCCTAAACTTGGGAGTTGAGGTATGCTAATTGTTACAGGCCTGAAATGTCAGTATCTTTAAGAGGGAGAGAAGTACGTCCACAGATTTATATTCATTTATAAATATAAATCTGGGAGAGGTGCGGAGGAAAATGGGCCGAATAGAGTCAGTAGAACCAGTACCTGGAGTTTGGGGAGACTTCTTGAAGCTAATGAGCTCATGGGTTGGGTAAGAGGGAGGAAAAGAGTCCCAGAGGAACTGACCAGAAGGGGATTAGCTTGTGTGGAGAGGAGCAGTAATTCCCAAACCAGGGAATCTGAGTCAGGTTTTGGAACTGCTGAATGGAGAATACAAGGCAGGGTATGTAAGTATAAAGTTGAGTCTAGAAGGGTCCCGTTGGTAAAGATCAGGTGTTTAAGTTTGACTAAAAGGGCACTTGGAGGCACTGCAAACTTTTGAGAAAGGGAATACCAGGTTCAAAACAATATTTTAAGAAAGTAGTTCTTGCTGCTCTGACAGTTTGCTGTGAAAGGAGAAGCTTATGTACATAATTCAGTAACAATTGTTAAAATGATGCTTTTTTGTGTGTTTTAGATTTTAGTTATTTGACAGAGAGAGAGAGAGAGAGAGAGAGAGAGAGAGAGAGCGCACAAGCAGGGGGAGCTGGAGAGGGAGAAGCAGGTTCCCCGCTGAGCAGGGAGCCCGATGTGGGACTCAACATGACTTGAGCCGAAGGCAGACGCTTAACCATCTGAGTCACCCAGGTGTCCTGTGCTTCAGTGTTCTTGAGGTGCTTTTACAAATGATGCTTGGAACACTCCTGTGAGGTAGCTTTTATTATTCCCACTTTACGTAAGGGAAAATGGAGGTCTAGAATGTTGAGTAACTAGTTCAGGGTCACACAGCTATTTAATAACTGTCTTGGGATTCAAATACCCTTTCTGCTGCACCTCAGTTTCAATTAAGGGTTTGGACAAGAAATTGTTGTTGTAGGACTGGAGAAGGAAAGAACAGAGCTGATTGCTTCTTTCTTCTAATAAGAACTGATTTAAAGTATTGGCATAAAACCAAGTAGAACCAAAATTATAGAGAAAAATTTTGTTGATGTGGGGAAAAAATATGATGAAATTCTTCAGAAAATCTTTCAAAAGTTTGTATTGTTCCTACTTGTAATTTCCCATTACTTTTCTTCCCCTGCTTTGGGCTTGAATCTGCAGAAGTTTATCCCGTATTTACATTTTTAGGAAAGGAACATCTAACATTGAATGATTCTGGCAAATGATTCAGTGTTAATAAACAAAAAGCCAGTAACTGTCTCTTATTTGAATATTATCCCAACAGATCAAATCTCAGCTGAAATAAAATATTTTGAAGCTTTACTTTTCATTTAAAACATAAAGTGTTGTGAGTGGTCTGTTAAAAATAGTTACACAGTTTCGGGGTGCCTGGGTGGCTCAGTCCTTAAGTGTCTGCCTTTGGCTCAGGTCATGATCTTAGGGTCCTGGGATCGAGCCCCGCATCAGGCTCCTTGCTCAACGGGAAGCCTGCTTCTCCCTCTCCCACTACCCCTGCTTGTGTTCCCTCTCTCACTGTGTCTTTCCCTGTCAAATAAATAAAATCTTTTAAAAAAATAAAAATAGTTACACAGTTTTGAAACTGTGAGGCACTTTAGAAAGCATCTCTAGGTTTAAAATTCCTGTACCTTTCTCCACATCACCCTTACCCTTTCCTGCCTACACATGAGGAAATGGAGATTCAGATTCAACTTAATATTTATTTGGACATGCTGCAAGGTACATTTGTTGATTTTTCTCAAATCCTGAGAAGTAGGGATTTTTTCTTTATTTTATAGAAGAGGCAACAAAGGCTTGTAGCTCATCAGTGGAGCAAAGAGTCAAATCAGTGCTTTTTGAGTCCAAGTACATGGCTCTTTCCACGGTACTATGCTGTGTTTTAATTGTTTCAAGACTAGATCATAGAGTGTTAGGAGAGACTTTGGAGATACTCCTTTTACCCTTTCATCTCATAAATAAGCATGGATTCTGGAGTTGGGCTGCCTGGGTTCAAATCTTAACCCTGTCATTATATTAACTATGTGACCTTGGGAAATTACTTATCCTATCCATACCTCAGTTTCTTTATCCATATGAAATAATGGCAATATTCTTAGGTCATTGGGTGGTGATTGTGAGCTTTAAATGAGTTTATATATGTAAAGTACCTAGAAAAGTGCCCAGCACATATCAAGTGCTCATAAGTATTACTAATAATTGCTATGAGGAACCTGTGCATTTTAGAGGGTAAATTACTTGTAAAGATCATATTAGAATAGCTGAGTTTAAACTAGAATCCAGATCTTTGGCTCCTAGTACTGTAGTTTATGTGTTTTTTTTTTAAATTAATTAATTTTTATTTATTTATCTTTTAGAGAGTGTGTGCACATGCATGTGCACATGAGTGAGGGTGGGGGGTGGGGGGCAGAGGGAGAGGGAAAGAATCTCAAGCAGGTTCCATGCTCAGCATGGAGCCTGAAGTGGGGCTTGCTCTCATCACCCTGAGATCATGACCTGAGCCGAAATCAAGAGTCTGACGCTTAATCTACTGAGCCCCTGGCAAAGCTTTTTAAACAGGTGCCCTGGCAAAGTGTTTTTAAACAATTTATGTATCCAGTCCTTATTATGGCCCTATAAAGCCTATAGGTCAAGTAGAAAGAAACCCCTTGGATCCCTGAGTTGGTTTCTAGAATAGAGATCTCCAGTACTGTGTACATGAATGCCATTTATACAGTGGAATGTATTTCAGGTTTGTAAAATAAAGCAGGCTTCTCATTTACAAAATGGAGCTCTTCTTTTCCCCAGCCTAGTCTTTTACTTTGGCTGAGGCCTTTCTGAGGTCATTTAATACCAGAGGGGAAAACTGAACTCCAGTCATAACTCTAACAGCCATTTAATCCTCCTCTTTTGTTTTGGAAATCAAATTGGCCTGCTGTGTTTTCCCACCCTAAAAATTTCAGCCCTAGGATCTTCATCCTTTTGAGGATAATAATGATCCCACACGGCTTACTATAAAGGGGTTCTGTAAAGATCAGACAAGTCTGTGTTTACGAAAAGGCATTGCAAACTCTTGTTTAAATGATAATCTAATTGTAAAATGCCTGAAGTCTGCTTATTTTGTTACTTTTCTGAGAGGGAACCATGTCCCCCTTTTTGAGTCAGCCATTACTAGAGTTGTTTTGGTTCATGGATCAGGAATAGACAGGGGTTCATCTTATCCTTAGAGAGATGAGCATGGGGAGGTTTGGTCCTGGTCCTATTTTGGAAGTTCTCTTTTTTTCTTAAAAGATTTTTTTCATTTATTTGATGGGGCGCCTGGGTGGCTCAGTCATTAAGCGTCTGCCTTCGGCTCAGGTCATGATCCCAGGGTTCTGGGATCGAGCCCCGCATCGGGCTCCCTGCTTGGTGGGAGGCCTGCTTCTCCCTCTCCGACTCCCCCTGCTTGTGTTCCCTCTCTCGCTTTGTCTCTCTGTCAAATAAATAAATAAAATCTTAAAAAAAAAGATTTTATTTATTTGACAGAGAGAGAGCATGAGCGGAGAGAGGGGCAGAGGGAGAGGGAGAAGCAGACTCCCAGCTGAGCAGGGAGCCTGACACCGCACTCGATCCCAGGACCCTGGGATCATGACCGGAGCCGAAGGCAGACGTTTAACTGAATGAGCCACCAGGCGCCCTGGAAGTTCTCTTTTCATGTACCCTGTTCTGGCAGGATTTCTACATTTCTATACATGGAGTTGGAAATAATTCTTGACAGACACTTTTTTTCTTTCTCTAGAGGAACCGGATTAACATTTCCCAGTGGTTTCCAGTATGCAGCCGATTGGTACCTGTGTATTCTACACAGGGACAGTGGGGCAGGGCTCTGTCTGGTACTTTCCAGGTAAGGTTTGTTGTTCCTTTGCTTGGTATGAAAACCTTAGTGTTTATTTGCAAATGTCATATATTTATAGATTAACCAAACAAATTGTGTGATGGAAAAACCTCATGAGACCACTTCTGGGTCTCTGTGGTGCCAGCTCAGGACTGATTCCTACAGTATGGTGTCTAGGGCGTTGCTTCTAAATACCCCAGCAGTGGAACTTAGCCTAGGATACCATGCTACAGTCTGATGATTTTTGCTGTTGGGAATGTTCCAGATATTCGTCTCAGAGTTAACTTCGGTTTTCTTTTTGTAGCCACATTGTGCCACTTTTATTTGGGGTAAGAAATGTTTCTTCCATTTTTTTTTTCTTTTTATGAACACCAAATCCAAAGGAACAATTATTTGAGGCCTTAGTTTACCATTGACCACGTGATTCATTACCTTGGACCCTCCTTGAGAGTTTTTTCTCCTGATTTTTGTTAATTATACAAATAATTTAGTAATAAAGGAAATAAAAATCATCCATGACCTCAAACGTGAAAACATCTGCTGGTTTTTTTTCCAGTCCTTATGTGTGTGTATGTGTGTACTAATTTTTTCCTTAGATACCTTAACAAATATCCACAGAATTTTTTCTTCTGGTGTGTTTTCACTTATTAGAGCAGACATTATTCATGTTAGTTAGATTGCATAATTAAATTTTTTAATGGCTACGTGTTATTCTCTTAGGCTTTGTTTGATATTAAAATTATTTCCAATATTTTTTTGCCATTATAGGCTTTAATATAGTTACCATTTTCTTGATATATAGTTTTTTTTTTTAAAGATTTTATTTATTTATTTGAGAGAGAGAGAGAGAGAGAGAGAAACAGCATGAGAGGGGAGAAGGTCAGAGGGAGAAGCAGGCTCCCCGCCGAGCCGGGAGCCCGATGCGGGACTCGATCCTGGGACTCCGGGACCATGACCCGAGCCGAAGGCAGTCGCCCAACCAACTGAGCCACCCAGGCGCCCTTGATATATAGTTTTTAAAATTTTTAATAATTTATTAAAGATAAATTACTAGGAGGGTATACCCTGGGTCAATGAGCATGAGCAGTTTCTCTCTCCATAAGGAGGTTGTTTTAATTTATAGTGCCACCAGCAATGTATATATAACTAGTCTTTCATTATTAACTCCTCTGAATTGGGTGTTTTAAAAAAAATTAACTGGGTAGAAAATGTTACCTTGTTTTGCTTTTTTTTTTTTTTAAAGATTTTACTTATTTGACAGAGACACAGAGAGAGAGGGAACACAAACAGGGTGAGTGGGAGAGGGAGAAGCAGGCTTCCCACGGAGCAGGGAGCCTGATGTGGGGCTTGATCCCAGGACCCTGGGACCATGACCTGAGCCGAAGGCAGACGCTTAACAAGTGAGCCACCCAGGTGCCCCCACCCCCCACCTTGTTTTGCTTTGTATTTCTCTGTTTATCTATCAGGGCTAAACATTTTTCTATGTTTATCTTATATTCTAGTTTGTAAAAATCATAAGCTTGTATAATTTCTCCATTTATCTATGGGAATTTATTTTTCTTACTAATTTATATGAATTCCTTCTGTAGCCACTAACTTCTTTTTCATATTTGATGCAATTAAAAATATTTTTGATATAAAATTGTGTTACATAATTTATTTATGTAAATATACCAAAATAATTTAAAATAGTGTAATTCCCTCTAGTGTGTAAGCCTTGCCCTTCTTTTTTTTTTTTTTAAGATTTTGTTTATTTGAGAGAGAGCAAAAGTGAGAGAGATCACAGGGGGAGAGGGAGAAGCAGACTCCCCACTGAGCAGAGAGCCAGATGTGGGACTCGATCCCAGGACCCTGGGATCATGACCTGAGCTGAAGGCAGACGCTTAACCAACTGAGCCAGCCAGGCGCCCCAAGCCGTGCCCTTCTGAGGACGTTTTGTTTGTGCCTGTACTTCCTGGGCTTCTCACTCACCCTGGCACAGAGTAGGCACTAAATATATGTTGAATGAGTAAAGAATATGTCTGTACAGAGGAGGCATTCTACTTTGTGTAGTCATGCAGCTATTTCTTTTCAGAGTTGGGGTATGTTCTATGCATTGGAAACTTTTAATGGAATTTATCATAGAGTTCTAAGTCATTTGTTTTTGTGCATACATCGGTGGTGGAGGGGGAAACTCATCATGTGACTCTCAGACTTGTGCCTCGTTCTGTGAATCAGTAAACATTTCTTGAGTACCTAATATGTACCAGGTACTGTATTAGGTTCTGGGACAGCATTAAAGCAAATCATCCATGTAAATAACTTAGGGTGGTTTATCTCATGCTGACAAGATGTAATTTTAGCTAATGTTAATAAACTGGACATTTTGTCGTGCCTCATTGACACATTTTCCCACTTTGAGGACCCCTGGTTGGAAAACTCTGGTTTTCCTCAGGTACATGTCTGACAGATTTAGCTCAGAATGGAGAAGAACTTTGTGTTAATTAGAATTGTGGGGTCATGGAATGTGTGGCTTGCATTTTGACATAGTAAATTTCCTGTTACTGGAAGTATTCAGGCAATGGTTGGAAGACTGTATGTTAAGGGCATGACATAAAAGAATTCTTCATTAGTTGAGTCATAGTATCAGATGATCTGCAAAGTAATGTCCAATGCTATAATCCTGTTATCATTTTCAAAAAGCTAGGGACATTGTATTCTCATCTCTGTCTTTCCTAAATAACCTTTTGAAGTTCTGTCATACTTTGATGAGTCTACTTTAAAAACACTTTTTTTAGGGGCGCCTGGGTGGCTCAGTAGGTTAAGAGTCTGCCTTTGGCTCAGGTTGTGATCCTGGGGTCCTGGGATCGAGCCCCCGTGTTGGGCTCCCTGCTGAGCAGGGAGCCTGCTTCTTTGTCTTCCTCTGGCTCTGCCCCCCACTATGTTCTCACTCACTCTGCTCTCTCTCAAATAAATAAATAAATAAATAAATCTTAAAAAAAAAAAATGAAACAGGGTACCTGGGTGGCTCAGTCGGTTAAGCGTCTGCCTTTGGCTCAGGTCATGATCCCAGAGTCCTGGGATCAAGCCCCACGTCGGTCTCCCTGCTCAGAGGAGAGCCTGCTTCTCCCCTGCCTGCTGCTGCCCCTGCTTGTGCTCTCTCCCTCTCTCCCCCTCTCTCTGTGTCAAATAAATAAAAAATCTTAAAAAAAAAAAAATAAAAACTTTTAAATTTTGAAATAAATTACACTTACAGAAAAATTGTAGAAATAGTAGGTGGCTCAGTTGGTTAAGCGACTGCCTTCGGCTCAGGTCATGATCCTAGAGTACCGGGATCGAGTCCCACATCGGGCTCCCTGCTCGGCAGGGAGTCTGCTTCTCCCTCTGACCCTCTTCCCTCTCGTGCTCTCTCTCTCTCAAATAAATAAATAAAATCTTAAAAAAAAAAAAAAGAAATAGTAGGGTTCCCATATACCTTTTGCCTAGTTTTCTCTAATGCTAATATCTTCTGTAACCATAGTGCAATTATTGAAACTAGGAAATTAACACTGATATAATACTATTAACTAATCTATGTAACTTAGTCCAATTTTACCAGTCTTTTTTCCATTAATGTCCTTTTTTTGGTTCTTCAATTTGAGTTTGTTTAATATTTTCTTATAATTAGGTTATGCAGTTTTGGCTAAAGTGATGTTCCCTTCTCAGTGCGTAATTACAGGGGATATATGATGCCAATATGTATTGTTACTGGTGATGTTAACTTTGATTACTTGATTATTAAGTTGATGTCTGTCAGGTTTCCCTACTATAAACTTACTATTTTCCCCTTTGTAATTAATAAGTACCTTGTGAGAAGATACTTAGAATCTATGCAGATATCTTGTTTCTCAGCATACTTCTGCTCACTACTTTTAACACCCACCAGTGGTTCTTTTTTTAAGATATATAATATTAAATAATTAATTAATTTAAAAGTGGGGGCCCCTGGGTGGCTCAGTTGGTTAAGCATCTGCCTTCAGCTCAGGTTGTGATCCCAGGGCCCTGGGATTGAGCCCCACATCAGGCTTCCTGCTCGGCGGGGAGCCTGCTTCTCTCTCTGCCCCTCCCCTTGCTTGTGCTGTCTCTGTCTCTGACAAATAAATAAATAATAAAATCATAATAAATAAATAAAAAGCTGTAGTTAGAAAAATCACATAGCATTAAATTTACTACGTTAACCATTTTTTAACTATATAGTTTAGTAGTGTAAAGTATATTCGCATTGTTTCATTTTTATTTTTTTAAAAGATTTTATTTATTTGACAGAGAGAGACACAGTGAGAGAGGGAACACAAGCAGGGGGAGTGGGAGAGGGAGAAGCAGGCCTCCTGCCGAGCAGGGAGCCCGATGCGGGGCTCAATCCCAGGACCCTGGGACCATGACCCGAGCCGAAGACAGGCACTTAACGACTGAGCCACCCAGGTGCCCCGTATATTCACATTGTTGTACAGTAGATCTCTAGAACTTTTTCATCTTGCTAAACTGAAATTCTATACCCATTAAACACTAATTCACCCCACCCCACTCCACCCCTGGCAACCACATTTCTACTTTCTGTTTCTATGATTTAGACTATTTTGGATACTACGTATGAGTGGAATCATATAGTATTTGTCCCTTTGTGACTTACCTTGCTTAGCATAATGTCCTTAAGGTTCATCCATATTGTAGCATGTGACAGGATTTTACTTTTTTAAGGCTGTGTAATTTTCCATTACATGTATATACCACATTTGCTTTATCCATTTTGATGGACATTGGGTTGCTTCCACATCTTGGCTATTGTGAATAATGCTGCAGTGATATAGTGTGCAAATATCTCTTCAAGGTCTTGCTTTAAATTCTTTTGGATGTATACCCAGAAGTGAGATTACTGCATTATGTGATAATTCTATTGATGGTTCTTGACTGCAATAATCATTACTGTGGTGTTTGTATAATGATTTTCTGTTTCCATCATGACTATTATGTTTATGCTTGGAATTCTACCGTAAGGAAGAGTTGTTACTTCTCCATTTATTTATTCAATTAATTATATCAGTATGAGCTCATGGATATTTATTTCCCTCTGTGAGTTATAATTCATCTTGCATATTATTAATTTTGTTGATCAAATTGTCCCAGGTTTGGCTCTTAGGAACTCCTTCAAGTTCCTTTCTACATGCTTTCATCATTTTTGAGCACTCTTTGTTTCCTGGCACCACAAGATGTTTCAAGTTCATGTCGTATTTTCTTTTCTTTAGCCCTGGATTCAGCAATTTCTTTAAGGAGCACTGGTTCCTTTAACTGGAGAGTGGTATTTGGAGTGTTTAGAAATTAAGATATTTGTGTTCAGTGTGCAGACCATAATGTCATTGACCTCTACTTAAGTTTTTGAAAGCAGCTTGATATAGGGGAAAGAAGGTAGCTCTGAATATATGTTTAATCCCTCAATGAACTTTTCTTCTTTGGGCCTTAGTGTCCTCATTTCTTTCTTTTTTTAAATTTTTTTTCTTTTAAAGATTTTATTTATTTATTTGACAGAGAGAGACACAGCGAGAGAGGAAACACAAGCAGGGGGAGTGGGAGAGGGAGGAGCAGGGAGCCCGATGCAGGGCTCGATCCCAGGACTCTGGGATCATGACCTGAGCCGAAGGCAGACGCTTAATGACTGAGCCACCCAGGCGCCCCTAGTGTCCTCATTTCTAAAATGGGAGAAAATAGTATCAACTTTGTAGAGTTGTGAGATAATTTAAGTAAAATGTCAGGCATATAGGTGTGGGGTATATAGGAGATGTTCAGTAAATTGTAATTGCTGTTTTTTTTTTTGCTATCTATGTTCATGCTACTTGGGTAAGTTTTATCCTCACTGTATAAATTGAAACTTAAAAAAAAAATTGTCCTGAAACTACCTCAAGTTGCAAGCTTTCCCTGGGTCTTAGTTTCCTCATCTGTGAAATGAAAAGGTTGGACTTAGATCTATGAGATTTTTTCCAGCTCAACTGTTATTCTGAGTTACTCCTTAGTTCTTCAGTTGCTTTTTCTCCAAACTCAACAGCCTCAATTCATTTTAACCCTTCCACTAGGACCTTTTATTCATCTCTTTGATCATTCCTCTGGTTCTTTTCTGGACCTTCTCCAGATTGTCCTTCTATTTAAAAAAAACAAACAACAACAACAACAACAAAAACCATTGGAAAAAAATCCACCTAAGTTTTATTGAGTGCTGACTCCATGCCCAGAATGATATTGAGCAATGGGACAGAAGATAAAAGAAGTATAAGATAGACTGTGCCCTGGGAGAGCTTATAGTTTTGCTAAAAGGATCAGTTATGTACACCATGATATTCCAGAATTGCTGGAGTCCTTCCTTCCTTCCTTCCTTTTCTTCCTTTTTTCTTTTTTCCTTTCTCTTCCCTTCCCCACCACGCCCCTCCCTTCCCTTCCTCCCTCTTTCTTTCTTTCAGATCAGGGAGGTCTCTTTACTTTCAGAACCTTTCTGAAAGCAAAAGAAAAAAATAAGGGTCAAATCTTATATTTATTTTAATGAGGGGCTGCCTGCAAAAGAGCTTATCATTGGAGTTGTCTGGAATAGGTCTTTGCATTTATGTTATGCCTTATAGCTTGCTTATCTTTTTCACGTACACTGTTTTATTTGGTTCTCAAAACAAATTTATGACAAGCAGAGCTGGTTGTTCTGCTTCTGTGCTTTTCCATTCTACTGCGCTTCCTCCACTTTGACTTCTCCCCTTCTCTATTCTGCCCACTTCTTAAGGCTTCTTTGTGAAGTCTTTTTGGATGACTATGTAATTCTTTTCCCCTCCAAATTTCTGTATTTGTTTATTACACACCTTTAAGCATTTTTGTACATTTTATTGAAGCATAATAAAAATATAGATAAGGCATAAATCATAAGTGTACAGGTCAATGAATCATTACAAAGTGAACTAACCAGCACCCAGAACCAGAAATAGAACCCAGGAAGCTCCTTGAGCCCCCAGTCATTACCCATAGCCAAGGTTAATCACAGTCTTCACTTTGAATATCCTAAAATAGTTTTGCCTTTTAAACATATAGTAGGTACTCTATGTACAGTATGTCTGCTTCATCAGTATTGCTCTGTGTAGTAATAGTTTATTCATTCTTATTGTTGTATAGCATTTTATTACATAAATATACCATGACTCGTTTACATATCTATTGATGGGATTTGTATTTTTTCCAATTTGAGCTGTTAATAATAGTGCTGCTATGAACATTCTTTTTTTTTTTTTTGCTATGAACATTCTTATACATGGTTTTTGGTAAACATATGTACACTTTTCTGTTGGTGTATATACTTAGAAGTGGAATTGCTGAGTTTTATAGAATGTGATACTCAGCTTATGTAGATAATGCCAAGTAATTTTCCGAAGTGATTGTGCCATTTTACACTCCCACCAGCAATGTATGAGAGTTCTGGTTGCTCTGCCTCTTCGCTAACACTTCTGTGTATGTGTGTGTGTTGGGGGGGGTACAAGATCTTTAACCATTTTATTTATTTTTATTTTTTATTTTTATTTTTTTAAGATTTATTTATGAGCGAGAGAGAGAGAGAAAGAGCATAAATAAGGGGAGGGGCAGAGGGAGAGGGAGAGAGAGAATCTCCAGCAGACTCCCACTGAATGCCGAGCCCTGTTGCGGGGCTTGATCCCATGACCCTGAGATCATGACGTGAGCTGATCAAGAGTTGGATGTTTAACTGACTAAGCCACCCAGGTGCCCCTTTAACCATTTTAAAATGTGATATTTAGTTCTGTTTCTTGTGTAGTGAGTCTTCTTTCTGTTCTCCTTAAGACTATGAGCTGCTTGAGGATAGGAATTGCTTGTATCCTAAAACCTCACACAAAGACTTGCATGTTGTGGGCGTTTAATAAAGTTTGGGTGAATGAATGTATACATGGCGTATATGTAATTAAAGACAGAAGGAAATAATAAGAAATAACCATATAAGTGGTTGGGTTTGTTCATTCAACAAATATTTGAGTGTTTCCCATATCTAACACACTGTATTTGATTCTGGTAATATGCCTGATTTCTACCCTCATGGTTCTTTTTGGTAGTGGTGATAGAAAATAAGCAAGTTTCATATATATATAATTGTACATTATAATGAGTACTATGAATGAAATGAACAGGCTACTGCTGTGATAGAGAATAATGGGATGATAAGAAACTGTTTTAGATAAAATGGTCAGAGAAGGCCTCTTTGAAAAAGTGACATTTGAGTATTTCAGGGTATTTTTTTTCTTTTACAAAAAGTTGTTTATTGGTATCTTTTCATTTTAAAGAAAGGAAAAATTGATGCCTTTAAAGGTCAAGGGAATCTTTTTGAACAACAAATAGTAAATGTGTCTATTTATAGATATGTGTAGGTATGGGGAAACTAGGTGGTGTTCTTGGTACTAGATACCTAGTTACTTCAGTATTTCAAATAGTGTTAATGTTAACTCATGAATAATGGTAGGACAGAAATATAGCAGTTGGTGAGACAATCACACAGGAATCCATTGGTTACTCCTGGAGCTATGGGAGAAGAGAAGGATCATGTAATCTAGTAAAAGAGAATTTGCGCCAAAGCCCAGATAGTTGAAATTGTTGTTGGTTGTTCTTTGAATCTGTTTGAGTGCTTTTTGTTCTAGATAAACCATTATATTGATGTATGTAATGTAATGGGAGGTGTTCTGTGTTTAGTCTGTTTTACAAAGCCTCCTTAATACCTATGAATTAAAGTGTAAGTGTCCTTGGGACTAACAAGGAAAATCCTAACTAATTTTTTAATATCCTTATTTGGAAAGAAAGAAAAGTAAATGGTAACTCTCAATTAGAAATTCTGTTTTTCCCTCATTAGGATTAAAGAAAAAAATCATTTTCATTTCATGTTTTCCCTCTCTTCTTGGAATAAACCAGAATTGAAGGGGTAACCCTCCTTCTGCTCCCTCACCCCTTTTTAGTAAAGAACATTACTGAGAATTTGGAAACTATTCCTAAATTCATCCATAATTTTACTACCTTACAAAATAACTCTTTAATTTCTGTATGTTTCTAGAGATGCCCATATGCATTCATGCTTTTACCTATAATTTTATACATTTAAGTGTTTTCATGTTGCCAGCAATAATGAGCTTTAATGTAAATTGTGGACTTTGGGTGATAATGATGTGTCAGGGTAGGTTCATCTGTTGTAAGAAGTGTCCTGTTCTGCTGGGGAATGCTGATAGTGGAGGATGTGAGTGTATGAAGAAGGGGTTTATGGGAGTTCTCTGTACTTCCTGCTCCGCATTGCTGTGAACATAAAATGGGTTTAAAAAAGAAAGTGTATTAAAAAAATCTCAATGACTACATGATTTTCCATTGAATGACTTTACTGTAATTTAATTAACCATCTTATTGGACCCCCCCCACCCAGTTTTCACTCTTGTGAATAATGCTACAGTGAGGCTCTCTTACATGAATTTTTTTCCCTTGGGAATTTATTTTCAAAACTATGTTTATTGGTCTTGATTTTAATACCAACCTAATAGTGTTATGGTGAGTATTAAAGAAGGCGATATATGTAAGGCACTTAGCATAGTACCTGGCACATGAAAATTGTAAATAATGGCTGTTTTATTACCAAAGTACATTCAAGTGCAATGGGAACATAAAAGGAAGGCAATTCTGATCTGACCAACAATGATGGTGATTATGGTAAGGATGGAAGCTCCTATTTATTAAGTATTTTGTTGAAAGGTACTTTACATGTGTTATCTTCTTCAGTCCTCCCTACAACTGAGGTTCAGTAAGTTGCTCATGGCCACCCAGCTTATATGTGGCAGAAGCAGGCTTTAAACTTAAAATTGATTGTTAAGAGTCTTTTTTTTCCTCCCTTATACCACACTGCTGCCAATGTTTAGGTAGGTCTTTATTGCAACTCTAGTTCCTAGAGTTGACTCAGATTTATTTAGTTCCAGGTTTCCAGGACTGAATCCTTTTATTTATTCAGGTATCCAGCAGATGTTTATTGAGTACCTACTGCATACCAGGCACAATTTTAGGTGCCCATCTTGGATTCTTTTAGTGATCAGATCACCAGGAACTAGGTTAAGCAAAGCTGGAAAGATTCTATAGTCTTTACTTTGAAGCAGCTCTACTCAGAGTAATGCTCTCTGTTGCTTACATCTGTTTTTTTTTAATCCCCCAGTGGCCTCAGATGAGCCAGTCCCTAGAATGTGGTGGATCAGAACAGATTCCTGGGATAGATGTTCAGTGGAGTAGGAAGTATCACACCACAAATAAGGTGAGAATTATTAGTGTTCTCTACATTTATAGACTGCTTTCACACAGGTCTTCTTATTTGAACCTCAGCAAAATTGTTAGCTGGATGAAGGAAGGAATTTTATTGAATGCAGAAGGTGAGACTCATAGAAGTGAAGTGACTTGCCCGAGGTCACAAGGATAAGTGATAGACCAACTGAATATTTGAACCTAAAGCTTTTGATCCTGTGTCCTGTATTTCTTCTGTTGTACTGCCTTGCTTGGAAAGCACTTTAGAGAAGAAAGTTGTTACGGATTTTTTATATGTTAAAAGTAATGTAAAGATTTTTATATGTTAAAACATAATGTGTTTAATTAACTTTTGGAGAATTTCTTATTGATTATATAGCCTCCCTTCATTTGGAGAGGCTTAGCGTAGAATAGGTTTTTCTTGGAGTTTATTTGCAAACTGCAAGATTCATATCTTCGATAGTCATAAATAAATGTGTTATAATAAAAAATACAAGTTTAGGAACATTTATTCAGTGCTTGCTTTGGTTGATTATGATTTTGAATGACCTTTGACTGCTTTCAGACAGGAGTTTTCTTTCTTTTTCCTGTTATGTTAAAAACATAGAGCATTCTTCTTCTCAGAATTCTTCTTTGAGAGATGCGGGTCAAGATTTCCTTTTAAAAGTACTCTTTTCCATAGAACTTTTATTCTCATAGCTCAGATCTGTCATTTCCTCAACATGGGTTCATAGGCATATGAGGTGGCTCTAAAATTTGAAGGATACCTATTAGAGTTCCAGATGTATTTGCACTGAGTGATAAGATGCCCAGAAAAATGAGAATTAGAAATTCTAGGTGAAAAAAAAAATCTAAGCAATAAAAAATACCCTTAGATCTAATAAGAAACAAAAGCATTCTTTTTTAAAAAATTCTTTTGCGGGGTGCTTTGGTGGCGCAGTTAGTTAAGCATCCAGCTCTTGGTTTTGGCTCAGGTAGTGATCCTCAGGGTGGTGAGATAGAGCCCCACGTCAGGCTCCACACTCAGCGAGGAGTCTGCTTAAGACTTTCTCTCTGGGGGCACCTGGGTGGCTCAGTTGGTTAAGCGTCTGTCTTCAGCTCAGGTCATAATTACAGGGTTCTGGGATTGAGCCCCTTGTGGGACTCCCTGCTCAATAGGGAGTCTGCTTCTCCCTCTCCCTCTGCCCCTCCCCCTGCTCATGCTCTTTCTCTCCAAAAAAAAAAAAAGACTTTTTCTCCCTCTGCCCCCCCAAATAAATAAATCTTTTTATTTTTTATTTTTTTTAAAGATTTTATTTATATATTTATTTGATAGAAAAAGAAGCAGAGGGAGAAGCAGGCAGAGGGAGAGGGAGAAGCAGGCTCTCCGTGGAGCAGGGAGCCCAATGCAGGACACAATCCCAGGACCCTGAGATCATGACCTGAGCCGAAGGCAGACGCTTAACTGACTGAGCCACCCAGGCACCCCAAATAAATCTTTTTAAAAAATTATCTTGCAACTAATTTTGTCCCCTTCTTTTTGATGAAATAGCTTTCTACTACCAAGGATTCCCCACAGCCTGTTGAGGAGAAGGTTGGTGCCTTCACGAAGATAATAGAAGCCATGGGATTTACAGGACCTTTGAAATACAGTAAATGGGTAAAATCTTTTTAAATTCTTCTTATTTTCTTTTTGGGCTTTGGGTGTTCTGCTCCTTAATAGGTTTTTTGTAAAGCTTCTGCTTTGTTTCTGTGAAATTCATACATTATTTTGAGAGCATTGAAATGTGTTGTCCCTCCCCCCATCCCCCATTCCGAGTCAGATCTATGTAATATGTGGATCTGGAATACTTTGTTCCCTTAACCTGATTCCTTAGAAGTATCTCAGGACAAGTCAAGCCAATAAGACTGGGCTTTCCAGGCTCTTGCTACATGATATGCCATACAAATGAGTTATAAGGAAGTAGATGGGCCAAATGTTTGGATGGGTAGCATTCTTAAGAAATATTACTCTTTGATGAATCCATATTCATAAATGATTTTTTTTCACTAGGTCATTATGGTGACTTTTGTTAAAATTTTACTAATAAGCACTTTTAAATTAATTAATTCTGTAATTTATTATAATTCTTATTATGGAGGGATATTTGCTAGCTGTGTCATTCCTAGTCAAGTCTTGGCCTAGCACATTATTTGCTATAAATTCATGAATGTCTTCTCTGCATCAGGTGCATATTTGCCCCTGGGTTTTTATTTTTATTTTTATTTATTTATTTTTTTAAGATTTTATTTATTTACTTGAGAGAGAGAGAGCAGGGTCAGAGGGAGAAGCAGACTCCCCGCTGAGCAGGGAGTCCGATGTGGGACTCGATCCCGGGACTCCAGGATCATGACCTGAGCCGAAGGCGGTCGCTTAACCAACTGAGCCACCCAGGCGCCCGCCCCTGGGTTTTTATAACAGTGCCTCTAACCAATTAAAGTAATAAAATATTAGCCCAGTTATCTCCTGGTGCTAGCATTTCTCTCTAACTTTATAGCAGAAGTGCCTTTTAATACTTCTCAAGGTTGCTAGAATGTTGGATAAGTCTAATCAGTCGTAAGTTATATGTTAATCAAAGCAAGTCAACACAAAGCAGTAGGGAGGACTTTTCTAGAAAACATCATAGCTTTGCCCCAAATGATCAAATAATGCCAGTTATACCATTTTAACAGGATGGATTCAAATTAGAATTTCAGTTTTATTACAGACTTGTAGTTTCTCCTTGCAAGGTTTGGTTCTCTTCCTAAGATTCTCACTGCAGCAAGTATAGGCTTTTCCCTATAATCTCTCTTTTACATAAATTCTGGAAAGCAAATGGTGATTCCACAAACATTTTGTTTTTAAGGGGCTTTGAAAAGTATAGAAGATAACACATATACTAGGTAATAATGATGTTCTTGAGACCCTAAGATTATGAAGTGCCTTCTTAATCATCAGCAAAATATTAGTTATATTCATTAAAGTTATCTTTTTTACATCTTAATATTTTGTCAAATGATAATCATTGGTATATGTGCTGCCAAAGCAAGCATGATAATCATTGGTATATTTGGTAATGTGTTTAACAAGAATCTTTTATGAAAAAAGATTTGTGATTATGGCATTTGGATTCAAAAACTTAAAATATGTGTTTTGTTTGAAAATTAGAAATTAATTAAAAGAAAAGGGAAGTGAGAGCAGAAAGAAAAAAAAGGGAAAAATATACTGTTTTATTCATTTCTTGATGGTTGAGTTCTGCTTGGTTGCTACCATTGCTTTGTCTAGTCTGTTTTTTTATGATTCCAGAGGGAAAGTTGGCTACCATTTGGAGGATTACTAAATCATCAGGAAAATTTCTTCACTGTTGTAGTTTAAGTTAGCCTTTGATTTTTCTTGGTTCCTTTGTGACCTCACCTAATATTTTCATTTTAAAAGGCTTTATGATGTGGCAGTGTCTACTTTCTGTAACCTTCATTTTTTAATTTGTGATATCAAAATGTCAAAGTATGACATTCTAGTATAATTTGGGTGGGAAAACATAGGTATAACTTCCCATTTTGAAAGATTACAAGCCCTGGGTGCCTGGGTGGCTCAGTCGGTTAAGCTTCTGCCTTCAGCTCGGGTCATGGTCTCAGGGTCCTGGGATTGAGTCCCACATTGGGCTCCCTGCTCAGCGGGGAGTCTGATTCTCTCCCTCTGCTGCTCTCTCTCTCTTTCAAATAAATAGAAAGATTGCAAGCCTTTTTCAGTAAGTGTTGACTTAGTTATCTTTGACTAGACACTTGGATTGGATTGCACTGGAAAGATCTTTGAGTTTTGTGTTTTCACATGTCTTTCATTAGGGAGTAAAATATCTGTTTGACATCAGCAGTATCAACCATCTTTCCTCCATTTTTTTCTGTAGCATTTTCATATGTAGTTTCATTTTTCTTCTAGATTCATATTTAGGAATTTAAATGTAGCTTTTTCTTACTTGTTTGTCCTGAAATCGTTCTTTTCCATTATCTTTATGTAGCAATATCAGTTAAGACAAGGACAACATTTCCCAGGTTCAGTCACATGTCATAGAATAGGCAATTTCCAGATTAGCATAAAGCCAAAAAATTATTTCTGTTCTGAAGGATACTGTCAAACTGGAATGCATTCAGAAGTGGGCAGTGATGGGGCGCCTGGGCGGCTCAGTCAGTTAAGCGTCTGCCTTCGGCTCAGGTCATGATCCCAGGGTCCTGGGATCGAGCCCCATGTCAGACTTCCTGCTTGGCGGGAGCCTGCTTATCCCGCTCCTTCCCGCTTGTGCTCTCTCTCACTGTCTCTGTCACTCTCTCTCTCGGTCAAATAAATAAATAAAATCTTAAAAAAAAAAGTGGGTAGTGAGCCTTGTGAAGGCTTCAGGAACTGTGTTGGATGAAGAGTGGTTGAAGGAAATAGGGATGCTTACCCTGGAAAAGAGAGGACATGATTATTCTTCTCAGGTATTTAAAAAAATAAAAAAATAAAAAATAAAGAGACTTAATCTAACTAAAGTATTCCACTGGGCAGTGGATGTTTCGTGAATGTTACATGAAGCAGATTTACATTCATAAAACAAAAATCTAACAAGAACTGTCCTTCAGGGGGATAGGTAACCTCCCAAGGTCATTGGACTTGTTTGAACAGTGGCCCAGATGGTTGACTATGAATCAAGAATGCTGTAGAAGGAATTCCAGTACAGAATAGAAGGTTCAAATGACTTCAAAGCCCCTCCAACTTCCACACAGCTGTTAGGGCAAACCTTTTATTGCATTCATTTTTCATCTTGTAAGATGGCACAAGATGCATCAGTCAGTGGGAGAGCTGATTTTCATTTCTTAAAGCTGTCTGAGGTGCTTGTGTTTTCATCAGGGACACTGATGAAGTCTTCCAGAGTTAGAATGAAATAAACATGAAGTCTTCTGAGAACCAGAACGATTTGTATTGACTGGGTGGAATTTAGTCCACCTACCTCTTTAGCTTATATTAATGCATGAATCTTGGAAGAAATTCTTTCCCCAAGTTGTTATTTCCAGTCCCTCTGTGATGGTCTTAGGGGACTTGCTTTAGACATTTGTCCAGGAAAATGGCTCACCCAAGTATAAAGGCTTGGCTTCACTGCAGGAAAAGTGAGGAACTATAAAATGCTCCTGATTGCCACATTATGAGCAGTGTATAAATACCCTGGCCAGTCTGGTGAAGTCTTCATTATTTGTAATGAAGGCTTTCTTCATGAACATGTTGTGGGGGAAAACCTTCTTAAGGGAAGATTTGGGTCTTGGTGGCAAATACGCCTTTCTCAGGCAGAATGATTAATTATCAACCTAGAGAACTCTCTATGTGAGAATCTGAAGGAAACTGTGGAGTTAGAGAAAAAAATAAACAAGCCATTAGGAATTTTACTTAAAATTGTAAATGTGTTGACATTTATATACCACTACCCATATTTGACAGATACTAATTTTTGCCATATTTGCTTTGGTTTTATTTTTTCCAAGATAAACTTTTACAGAAAATAAACCAGCCCATTTCTCCTTTCTTTTCTTTCTTTCTCCACCGAGATAATTACGTTCTAAAGTTGATTTTTGTCATCCCCTTGTACATTTTTGTTCTTTTACCACTCATATACTATCCATAAACAACGTATATACTATTATGTATTGTATTCATAAAAACTATGTAAGTGGTATCTCACTTTTCAACCTGTTTTTATTAGTCAACATTATGTTTTTGAGTGGAGATCTGAGTTTTTTCATTTCCACTGCTTAATAGCTTCACATTGTATAATTAAACTACAGCTTATCTATTCCTCTACCAAAGAAAGCTGTTTTAGCCTTTTCATAATGACAGTACCTTTTAAATTGTGCAGGAGTTTCTTGAGAGAGAGATGGAATTACTGGGTACTAGTGTATTAACTGCATTAAATTATAATCATCAGTTTTATCAATTTATTATGTCCATCAGCTAGGGTTTAAAGGTTCAGTATCAACACTTGATACTGTCAAACTGTTTAATGTTTACCAATTAGATGGTGTGAAATGGTATTTTGATTTAATTTGCATTCCTCTGGTTACTGATAAAGTTGAGTGTCTTCTCCTATGTTACAGGCAAAAAAAAAAAAATTATCAATGTGTCTATAGTTGAGGTAGGCGGTAGGCTTCATGAAAGCAGGAGTTTTTGACTTCTTTGTTTACTGCTCTATTCACAACATCCAGATCCACATCAGGTACTTGAGTTAGGTACTCAATAAACTATTTGTTGACTGAAGTGAAGAGCTAATAGATGTCCTAAACTCCCTGTCTCAAGCATAGAAATAGGCTGGTCAAAGCCAAAGCATTCGGATAACAATATGAGGATATCATTAGTTTGATGATGATACAGACCAGTACTTCCCAAAATGTGTTCTGTGTCAAGTACTTCCTAGAGCTGCAGATGTTAACAAAGTTAACAGCAGGCGTCTTTTTTAGCCTGCTAATATGGTGAATTACACCAATTGATTTGTTAATGTTGAATCAGCTTTGCATTCCAGGGATAAGTCCCAGTTGGTTGTGATTTATTGTCCTTTTAAAATATTGCTGGAGGGCACCTGGGTGGCTCAGTTAAGCATCTGCCTTCGGCTCGGGATTGAGCCCCACATCGGTCTCCCTTCGGGGGGGGGGGGGGGGGGGGGTGTGCTTCTCCCTCTCCCACTCCCACTCCCGCTGCTTGTGTTCCTGCTCTATCTCTGTCTCTGTCAAATAAATAAGTAAAATCTTTAAAAAAAATATTGCTGGATTTGATTTGTCAATATTTTGTTAAGGATTTTTGCATCTATATTCATGGAGGCTGTGGTTCTATAGTTTTATTTTCTTCTAGTGACTTTGTTTTTGATATCAGGGTAATATTGGCCTTATAGAAGGAGCTAGGAAATGTTCTTCCTTCTTGTTTTCTGAAAGAGTTTATGTAGATTTAGTATAATTTCTTTAGGTGTTTGGGAGAAACATTGAGTGATGTTGAGTGATGCCATTGAGTGTGGAGTTTTCTTTGGAGAAGATTTTTTTTTTTTCAAAGATTTTGTTCATTTATTTATTAGAGAGCAAGAGAGAGAGAAACAGCATGAGAGGGGAGAGGGTCACAGGGAGAAGCAGGCTCCCCACTGAGCTGGGAGCCTGATGTGGGACTCGATCCCAGGACTCCGGGGTCATGACCTGAGCTGAAGGCAGTCGTTTAACCAACTGAGCCACCTAGGCGCCCCCAAGATTTTTTTTTTTTTATCACAAATTCCATTTCTTTAATAGATGTAGGACTATTCATGTTATTTATTCTAGGGAGTTTTGGTAGTTTGTGTTTTTTCAAGGAATTTCTCCATTTTCTCTAATAACACATCTGTTGTCCTAAAGGTGTTCATAATAGTCCCTTATTATTCTGTGAATATCATTAGGATATATTGTGATACCCTCTCTGATTCTTGATACTGCTAATTTTTATCTTCTCTGTTTTTTCTTTTTTCCTTGATCAGTTCTATTAATGTTTTATCAATTTTACTGATATTATTGAGGAACCGGCTTTGGCTTCTTTGATTTTCTGTGCTATTTTTCTGTTTCCAATTTTATTGATCTCTGTTCTTTATTATATCATTCTTTCTGCTTGCTTTTAGGTTTAATTTGCTGTTCTTTTTTAGTGTCTTACCATAGGTTTTGTTTAAATTGGCTTCTATTGCTGATTTATTCCCATGTAGATATATCTGTTTTTCAGTTGTTATGTTTATTCTGTTTTCCCCTATATGAGCTTTACTCTAAAAGACTTGAAAACATGACAGACCTCAAATTAGCAAAGAAAAAAATCTTGATTACAATTACAGACATAATCCCTTAACTTTATTCTGGGTACTTCTGCCTGTTAGAGACATTGCTGTTTTGATCCTAGAGTGTATTGAGAAATGAGCATTATATAGTATTGGATATGGTATATTTTTGGTGACTTTGAGCCTTAATAACATAATTTTACTAAAGTTCCAGATTGTTTTTTCTTCGGTTGCTATTTTATTTTGTTTCTGCATTTTTTTTTTAGTCTGCATATTTGAGTTTGTAATTTTCTATTATTTTAAGAAAAAATAAGCTTCTATAAGCCTCTGTGGATGGGCTAATTTATTTAATTGTATCCTTAAAGAAATATTTTGGAAGTCCCTAGGAATACTTCCTTACTTTAGCACTGAGTTGGTCTTCAGACCTACAGTTTAACTTTTAAAATAATTTATTTTTCACTTTTAGATCTGTTTTTATGGAGGCATAATATACATACAGTAAAATATGCAGATCTTAAGTATACAGTGAATAAATTAAAACCACCACTCAGATCAAGATTCTAAGAGAATTCTTTAGTGCTTTGGGGAATAGTAAAATGTTGATCCTTTTACTATATTTTGCATTCATTAAAAACCCTTATTTGTAAGCACAGTCTTAATCAGCAAACTATAAAACTAGGGAAAATATAGAAAAAAATAACTCTTTCCCCAAGGTATAAAAAAGACTTACAGAATAGATAGTAGTGCTTCTGAGGTAAGGTTGAAAGATTGAGGGTTTTTTTTGGTGTGTTTGATTTTGGTCAGAAGAATGGGTAATTTTTTGATGTAAGGGGTTTCAGAATATAAAGAGTTAATGTGAGTGATGCCAAACAGTGGTTTAGAGCCTTCACTGATGAAGTGAGTTTGAATTAAAGGAGAGATTTCATTTAAATATTGGAAAAATCTTTTTGACATTTTTTTTTTAATTTTATTTATTTATTTGAGAGAGAGAGAGAGAATGAGAGATAGAGAGCACAAGAGGGAAGAGGGTCACAGGGAGAAGCAGACTCCCCACTGAGCAGGGAGCCCGATGCGGGACTCGATCCCGGGACTCCAGGATCATGACCTGAGCCGAAGGCAGTCGCTTAACCAACTGAGCCACCCAGGCGCCCTCTTTTTGACATTTTGATGCTAAATCATAAAATGTGAGGTTTGTGAATGGTTAGCTTTAAGAAAGAAATAATCTATGTTGGTTTAGCTATTAAATTTGCCTAGAGATAGGTTTGGACTTATCCTCCTAGTTGAAGATGTTGTGACCTACATCTGATAGCACTAGAACATACTTGGTCATATCTTGAGTTTGGTTTTATTTTTTTTTGTCTAGAAGATT
The DNA here is from genome assembly GCF_003265705.2 of Callorhinus ursinus. Classification (NCBI taxonomy): domain Eukaryota; kingdom Metazoa; phylum Chordata; class Mammalia; order Carnivora; family Otariidae; genus Callorhinus; species Callorhinus ursinus. Next base: position 10,633,043 of record NW_027397100.1, read on the forward strand.
AAGATTGCGGCCCTGCGCATGTATACTAGCTGTGTGGAGAAAACTGACTTCGAGGAATTCTTTCTAAGTAAGTTATTGTTTTTGATAGTTCTGAAAAGGAAAATGAATCTACTTTTCATGGGGTGCCTGGTTGGCTCAGTCGGTAGAGCATGTGACTCTTGATCTTAGGGTTGTAAGTTCGAGCCCCATGTTGGGTGTAGAGATTACTTAAAAATAACATCTTAAAAAAAATCTATTTTTCATTTTTATGACTGTATCGGTTTTGAGTCATTAGTGAAACAATTTTTCCTGTGCAGAGTGTGTAATAAAAGCTGCTTATTTTTATCTTTTAATAGAATAAACAAGGGCAAGAAACCCTATGAATAAGACACTTTAACAAGTTTGAAAAGAGAAGAAACCTAAAAATTTGTCTAGTACTTTGACATTTTTCCACACATGCATCTTTTTACATATGAGTACTCATAGTAAACAAATCCTGTTTACATTCTGGTGGTTTTACTGAGCATTTTGATGTGAAATGAACTTTCTGCCAATCATTCATTCCTCTTTTATTTCTAGTTTTTAATTGTTTTGGTTGATTCCTAATGATTGTTTTATTTCTGTTGAAGGATAATTGGGTCAAAAGGTATATATATATGTGTGTGTGTGTGTATATATATATAATTTTATTTTTTATATCCCATTGATAAATTGTTTTCCAAAAGGGTTTTACTGGTTTAGACCACAATTATCATTTGATTATATCAATATAGGATTCATTTTGATTCTGTAAACTGTTTAGTTATAAATAAAGTTAGTTAAAGCAGGTACTTATAAAGTAACTGGGAAAGTTTAAGCTGGGGGCGCCTGGGTGGCTCAGTCGGTTAAGCGGCTGCCTTTGGCTCAGGTCATGATCCCAGGGTCCTGGGATCGAGCCCCATGTCCGGCTCCCTGCTCAGCAGAGAGCCTGCTTCTCCCTCTCCCTCTGCCTGCCACTCTGCCTACTTGTGCTCTCTATCTCTCTGTCAAATAAATAAATAAAATCTTTAAAAAAAAAAAAAAAAGAAAGTTTAAGCTGTTCCTGGTTCTACAGATTTTGGAAAGAAATGTGTGCTTTGCACATCTGTGGTAACAGCCATTATCCTGCAAGCCACAAACACTTAACTGTATATATTTGATATTTTTCATGGAGAGCAAATATTTATATAGAATTATGTTAATAACAAGGAAGATAGCTAGATGCTGTTTGGATTATTTAATCACTATTTTGGTTTTTTAAAACCAAATGCAAGTTGTTTTGGTGATTTTACAATTTCAGCAGATTGATGTTATGTTAGAAACTTAAAATACCCTACTGAGTTGTAATCCTGATTTAGTGTCTACCTTCTGTTTCTTATTTATTCATGGGGACAAAAGTAAACTTTCCTGCTTCCTTTTAATCTCTAAAAATTTCTCATTTTAGGAGAAATTAGTTGAAAGGAGAAAATATTCTTTATTTATTTGATGAAGAAACTACTGGAGCGCCTGGGTGGCTCAGTCGGTTAAGCATCTGCCTTCAGCTCAGGTCATGATCCCAGGGTCCTGGGATTGAGCCCCACGTTGGGCTCCCTGCTCAGCGGGGAGTCTGCTTCTCTCTCTCCCTCTGCCTGCCTGTCTGTCTACCTACCTGTGATCTCTCCCTCTGTCAAATAAATAAATAAAATCTTAAAAAAAAATGAAGAAACTATTAATATTAGAAGCTGGATTTTTCTTTTTCTTCTTCTTTTTTAAAAGATTTTATTTATTTATTTGACAGAGAGAGACACAACGAGAGAGGGAACACAAGCAGGGGGAGTGGGAGAGGGAGAAGCAGGCTTCCCGCGGAGCAGGGAGCCCGATGTAGGGCTCGATCCCAGGACCCTGGGATCATGACCTGAGCTGAAGGCAGACGCTTAATGACTGAGCCACCCAGGCACCCCATAAGAAGCTGGATTTTTCTTTTTTTTAAAGATTTTATTTATTTATTTGAGAGAGATAGAATGAGAGTTAGAGAGCACAAGAGGGAAGAGGGTCAGAGGGAGAAGCAGACTCCCCGCCGAGCAGGGAGCCCGATGTGGGACTCGATCCCGGGACTCCAGGATCATGACCTGAGCCGAAGGCAGTTGCTTAACCAACTGAGCCACCCAGGTGCCCCGAAGCTGGATTTTTCTTAAGTGATTTCTAGAATACATGTCCCTAAATATTTTTCATCAGATCTTTTTAAATCTTCATCCTCAGATATCTGTTTAATATTTGATTCCATAAATAACTCATAAATTTATAATTATTTTGAAATGATGTTTACTAGTTATCTTTGTCTTAGCCAGTCCTCATTATTAAAGATCCTTGAGTTAATATTATAGATTGAATAATGAGATTATTATTACATATTTAAGGTAACATGTCATGTTTCAATGTATAATCTGTTGTAATCTACTTATAAAAATAAAAGTTAATACAAATTATTACCATTATATGCTAATAATTTACATTTACATGGTATGCTTTTACATTTGTCTCATTTAGGAGTTACAAAACCTTGTAGGATAGGAAGGACTTGTATTCTTGTTTTCATTTTTATTTTCTTTTCAGAAACAGTTGAAACTTAAAAGGCTAAGTGATTTCCCAAAGTTGCTTAGCTAAGGCTTGATCCTATGTTGTCTGGCTTAAAAGCCAGGAATTTTTCCACTATAACATATGGCCTGTGAAAGAATGTAACTGCAAATTAGAATTATAATCCATTTTAACATTTTTGTATGTTACTGTTTTCAAATAAGAACTACCTCTAGGCGACATTCTATTAGTATTATAAACTGATGTTTACATATATTAGAGTATGTTCACCTCAGTAAGCTTTGTTCTAGCTTTGCCCTTTGAAGTAGTTACCTGAGGAAGCAGTACATTTTTCAGTGACGCCACTCTTGCTTAAGGTTTTTTAAGACTCAATTTAAGAATTGCCTTTTAGACTTACGGCTTGTTCATTTGTATCATGCTCCACCGTGGTCCATCTTTGTCATTTGTGGGTAGAGTAAATTTTAAAAGGAAACCAAAGTGGTTCTGAACTGTGGCTAGGAATAAAAAAGGGAGCCAATTTGAAAAATACTATTTGGAGGCAGATAAATATCTATGAAACAATGAGACTTTCTTGCATCTTCTAAAGGAAGGTTCTAAAGAGTAGGCCAGGCAGGTTTGGGGTAAAAGAAGAGAATATATATATCACTTCCCAAGATTATACCTTTAAAGTGGCTGTTGCTCCCTTGGATTTTTGGTATTTTAGGGCTTGACTTTTAGAGTCCTGAGCATTCAGTAATTTTTAAAAAGGATAAAGAGGCTTAGGTAGCTCAGCACTGTCATCCTTACTCTTCCAACAAAAGTAAGGCCAGTGTTAATTCATGAAGATTGTGTAAGAATGAGTTGTTTACTCACAGTGTGCTTGTGAGTAAACAATAAGCCTATAGCTTCTTGGATAGGCCCCCATAAAGTGCCCAAGTTATAGACTCTCTAACGTGTTCAGAGGTCTTTCTTGATCCAGAGACCTAGACCTTGGGGATTCTGACTGTTGAGATTAACAGCCAGCCCCCTGTTGTTTCCAAGATGTTCTGATGGTGTAGGTCATTTGTGGCGTCAGTGAGCATAACCTCTGTGAGCCTGCAGTGGTTTGCTAACTGGTCTTTTGGAGATCGGTTCTGTTATGAGGAACACTTTGGAACAGATGGGGCCAATCAGTAAAGTTTGGGTTTAATTCCATACTGAAATTCTGTACTGTATGAAAACTGCTTTGTCTTTAGCTCTTAAGAGACTTAATACCTTGGAGAGGAGGCTCCTTAATGAATAAGTTCTGAGTCAGTGATTGAGGTTCATCATTTTATTGACACAGTCTTAAATGGCGAGCTATTTAAGATATTTTAAACCCTAGTGTTTAAATAATTCACCGAGAAACAACAATAGTAAATATTTATTGAGTACCTATGAAATATTAGCCATTTTGCTAAACATTTTACAGGCCTTATCTCATTTAATCCTCACAAATTCCTATAAGGTAGGTTCTCTTGTTCTCCCCATTTTGACAGAGAAGACAGCTGAGGCGCAGAGAAGGCTAAGTAACTTTACACAGAGTCACGTAGCAAGGAAGAGGTCCAGTCAGGGTTTTGAATCGGGAGGTCTGACCCCAGAGCCTGCATTAAACAAACAACTGTGTTAATACTGCCACTCCATAACAGTGATGAATTATTTAATTTTATCCAACTTGGTATTGAGGAAGAAAGTACCTAGCCTCAGAAAATAATGCAATGAGTGTGTATTGGTGCAAGAGTGTGATCTTGACAAAAGACAATAACAGCTTTTAACTTTGAGGTGTTTAAACATAGTTCATTGAGCTGGAGATCTTCTGTGTTTTTGTGATGCTTATGGTCAGACATTCAGTGGTCTTGTTTCTTAGGGCTTTACCCTGTGAGTTTCTGTTCTGACTCCATTGGGTACAGGGAGTCAGTATGCCAGCTCTTTTCCCATCATTAGCCCTGAGCCGACCCCCGGAATGGAAAATTGTGACCCAAGTCCAGCTGCTGGCCTGTCTGTCTGTGCTTTCCAGCCCAAGAATTGATTCCCTCTCTGAGAGAATTGGAAAGGCTCCTGGAGGCTGCTGAGAAGCTTTGATGTAGAGGTAGCAATTGAACAGATTGTCCTTTAGAAGCAGCCAAATTTCGTTTTCCAGATTGAAAGACAGATTTCCAAGAAAACTTTTCTTTTTAATGTTTTGTTCTAGCATCCAAAAAAGACCCAACTTCAGATCTGGGCTTGAGAGTTTCTCATGGCTATTCTTGTTTGGTGGAGGGTGGTTGGCCCACTCTCAGATGGCATGTGTCTTAATAGCTGTATGGTTGGCCAGACCAGCCTTCACCTCCCTCCTGCTGGGTTCCAAGAGGAAGTCCACTTGACAACTGCTGGGCACCTCCTAGTAAGCTCACCAGAGTATTTTGGTGTCACTCTGTGACAGACCTGGACTTAAACTTCAGCCCAACCACTAGCTTGTTATATTGTGGCTGCCCTCAAGTTACTTAGCCTTTTTGAGCCTGTTTCCTCATCTCTAAATGAGGATTGTAATGCCTCCCTTCAGGGTTAAAGTGAGGATTAAATGAGATAATATATTGACATGAGTAGCAGTGGACCTAACAGGAAATACGGGCCCTTAGTGAATGTTAGTTTCTAATATTAGTATTAGAGAAGCAGTTAGCGATTAAGACGACAGTGCCTAAAATCAAGCAGATCTGAATTTGATCCTAGATGTTTCATTTCATAGCTGTGTGACCTTGGGCAATTGTCATGGTGTCTCTCTAAGAGTCCATTTTCTCACCTGTCATTGAGGGTATTGTGAATACCCACCCGATAGGCCTGTTGGTAGAATTCATTGAGATGCACGTAAGCATCAATTACAATGTCTCGCACAAAGTAAGCCTGCAAGGATTTACAACTCTTTATTATTGGTAGTATTAGTGTGCTTCACAGAGGTTCTGCTCTGTGTTTTCTTTCCCAGTGGCCCCAGTTTGTTATCGACGAAGTACATTGTATTGTTTGCTGCGAGGCAGAAAATATCCCCTTTTTCTTGAGTCATTGCTCAAAGGGCGGATTCTACCCAAAGGGCCCAAATTGACTGATACTCACTTTTCTTCATCCTCTTGCTCCAGCATTTCTCCGTGCCATGTAATAGGTAGGGGGCATTCAGTGGGGATCCCTCATCTAGCCAGTGGTATCTCCTAGCGGTCTGAGAACCGAGAGGCGTGGATGTCTAAGCGTTGACCCGAGTTTTAGTATCTTAAAGTTTTGTCATTCCTGGGGGGCGATGAATAGCCTTTCATTAGATGTGATCTGCTTTCTCATTTAACTACAGCTCCCTAGAGCCTCACTTCTTTCTCCTGGTCATTTATTTTGGGTGAATCATTCTGCATACCCATGTTTGTAGCATACTGGGTCGCCTTAAAGAAGAAAGACAGGAAAAAGAAACTAGAAGTACTTAGACTTCTCAGTGGGGCTCCAGTGAAAAATGCCTATACTTAAGTGGGGTAGGCAAAGTAGTGTATGCCGAGCTTTCCAGATGAATTTGAGACCAGGACGGGAAAATAGCATGTAAGTTGGAAGGAACCATACAGATCATCTAGGCCACATTATACGAAGTGAGAAAACTGAGCATCTGAGAAGAAAAGTGATTTGCCCAAGGCCACACAGCAAAGTGGTACTGGGGCTGGAACTAGAAGGCTGGTTGTCTGACTGCATTCAGTGCTCTTTCAACCCATTGTCTCGTCCTGTGGTTCCACTGGCCCTCTCTGTGGTCGCATAATCAAAGAGCACTGTACCTGCCATATATTTGAGTTGAACAGATTCCTACCAATATTTAAAATACAGTCAACATTCCTTCTCTAAACCCTCACATATTTATACTTTATTGTTTTTTTCTAGGGTGTCAGATGCCTGATACATTCAATTCATGGTTTCTCATAACTCTGCTTCACGTCTGGTAAGTGAGCAATTTAAATGAAGTCACCAAATGTATTTTTTTTTTTTTTGAAACACGGCTAACTTGTAAGGTATAGCCTTCAGCAGGGCTGATTATATGAAATGGCAGTTGTTCAGGCATTAAAAACTGTTCCTTTCATTTTAATAACTAGTGTCTTTTTTTTTTTTTTTTAACTAGTGTCTTAAATCACATTTTTATTAAAGGTCAAAGCATAGTCCCAGAAAGAAACTAATATTTGTAGGCTTTTCTCAAAGAACACCTAGCCTGGTGAACAATGCTATCAGTATCTCTAAGAGACTCTGTGAGCTTGGATGGAAAGTTCTCTCCCTTGGCTGTTTTAGGAAAGTTCACATTTACGTAAAAGTGGTTTGAATTGTGAGAATCCGTGGTCATTTTCATTGCTGGTCATCAGAAACCTATAACAAATTATAGCACTGACATTTACGCCTGTACCTCTAAAATGTGCATACAGGTTAGATTCATGCCAGGTTTGTTGCATGTAAAAATATTTAACACCTTAAACAGTATATTTTTTCTTCAGCTGCAAATTAAGTAGCCAAAAAAAATCAATTTTTCATCTAATGTTACACAGTATTAAAGGTCAGAAGGATATAGGAGAGACGTTGAAGTGGGGGCTGGGGAATGCATTTATTGAACTGCCAGATCTTGGGAAAGTAAATTCTGGAGAACTATGTTTACTACTCTGACCATAGTGAGTATCTGAGGAACGTGGGGAATGGTTGCCCTGTCAAAAGGACCCTTGTTTGAGACTGCCTTCAGCTGAGCTTTGCATCACAGGACTGACTACTATATAAAGACTTTTTGGTTTTGATCACCTCTGAAATATTTCTTCTTCTGAACTCACATAGTCACTGAGATTGGCTGAGGGGCATAAGGTAGCAATTTATTTTATGTTATTTTTTCTAAGCGGGTACTTCATTGAGTGCACACTATGTCCCGGGCAGTTTGCTGGGAACTAGCAGTGGTTCTCAAGAAGCTCACAATATAACGAGGGAGATAAGACATTTAAAATAGTCAGTGATAAATAGGAATGGCTAAGTTCTATACTAGATCTGAGTAAGTAGTGCCTGTGCGACCACAGAGGAAGCCACAATTATCAAAACCTTCACGAGTTCTGCCTATTGTTTGAAATATACTGTCTTTTAGTCAGGCAGCTGAGAAGGCACACTACCTTCTGTCCGAATGGTGAGGATTAAGAAAAGGTTTAGGGAGGGCAGCTGGATATGCTGAGAGGAAAACCACTTTTTCAAGAGGAGAGGACTGCAGAGGTGGCATTGCAGAATTACTCATTGGAAAGGTGGGAGGGCTGAGAGGAGGCTGGGCTGTTCCCAGAGGAACTCAAAGATAATATTCAGAGCTTGTATGAAAGACTCTTTATTGCCCATATAGCTAGAGGTATCAGAGTGTTAGAGGGAGTGGATGGCAAAATAAAATATATAATCCCTGTAACCACATCCCAAGGTCAATCCCTGACTAATAGTAGCCAGGAGAACCTTGAAGCTACTTACAGTTCCTTCAAGATAGCCACCATTTCCCAACATGCCTCCTGCATCTTCCTTGCTGAGGTTGGTTTTAATTTCTCAGAGGAGTGGGGAGTACTGCTACCAGTTAAGTAGGGGGAGGGAGGCTGTCTGCTTCAAATCTACACTTGGCCTCCCCTCCACACTGCCTCTTTAGTTCTTAGGATCTGCAGTCTTTGGTAGAATGAAGTGGTAGCTTTTCACTTTGAATCGGGAAACTCATTATTGAGAACTCACTGTGTGTTAAGGACTGGGGGGCTTTGGAGAGAAGGGTATGACATGGCATGCACCTTTAGAAACTTAGTCTAGCAGATAACAGGCAGAGAACACAATTGCCCATAATGGATGATAGTGAAAGAAGTGTTGTGCCCAGGGCACAAGCAGACACTATGGAAGGACAAGGGGGTGTGACTAAATCCAAATGTGGTGGTGGCGGGCGGAGAGTATTGGATAAAGAGCTCTGTGGTAGAAGTGATGTTGAGATGTACCATGAAGGGTGAGTAGAATTTCTGTCAGAGAAAAGGAGGGCATTTTAGGTTGAGGGAATATCAGGAGCAAACTACAGAACGTATGTGCAAGGACATGGAGTATTTGAGGACAGCCACTTGTCTGAAGTGTCTAGAGCACGTTTGTGGAGGAATTTTAATGGGAAGGGTCGCCATAAATGTAGTTTGGGGCCCAATTGTGCTGTCATCCTTCAAGAAGAATTGGGAAACTTTCTCTTCTAGGGGAGAGGGGTATTAGGAGGAGTAATGGATCCAGTCCAAGTCTGTGGAGAAGCTATGTTCTTTCCAGCCCTGCTCTCTTAGCCAGAGGGATAGCCATATCCAGTATTACAGGACTCAGTGGACTTCTTAGAGGTGTGTAGGGTTGAAATACCTCCTGTAGGTGGTAGTATGAGGGAGAGCTAGGGAAGCTTAGAAAGCAGTTACAAAAGTAGAAAGAATCCTCCCATCCCCTAAGAAAAAAAATAAACCCAATAAACAGAATACCCTGGCAGTGGACTTTTCAGAAAGCTTGCTTGGGTTCCCAAGGGTGATGGGTCCCTGTTGGCTCTTAGAATAGGGACAGGATTTCTCACATCCTTTTAGTTCTCTGGAGGAGGTGTCGATTCCCTTATCCTGTCTGCTTTCTCTAGTTCTCAAGTTTTTCTGTGTATTTTCAATTTCTAGAAGTCCCTTATCAGTTGTGTATTCACATGAGCTTGCAGCTGCAATGACTATGTGTCCTTTGTCTTTGTCGAATAAGATTAGTATTGACTGTGGCCGCTGAAAAATTGTTGAGAGAGGTTGCTGTCTGGGCTTTCCTGCATCCAAATGTGGACTTGATAAAGGCAGGCCTCCTCCTCTGTTCCCTGTCTTGGGCAATGGCATTGCAATCCATTCCGGTATCCACACCAGAAACCAGGGAGATCTCCTTGACTTTTCCCTTACCCCTTCATCCAGTCTCAAACTTTTTTGACCATCACCCACAGTAACAAATGAATTTTACTCTGCAACCCAGAACACACACGTCTCTGATATTATAGTTGTAAAACTTGTCCTTACAATGTCAGATAGTCTCTGATATTTTCTATTCCATTTGAATTCATTATAAAGAAAAATTTAAGATGTCACCCATTAAATTGATTTTACTGGGTTATAAGCAACAGTACCTGGAAACTGGTCTTCGGCCTCCAATTTCCATCTTCACATGCCGTTGGTCTTCTCAATACAAATTGGATCAGTACACACACACGCGCGCGCACACACACACACTCACACACACACTCTCGCACACACGCACACACTCGCACTCTCACACGCACACACACACACACACTCACACACATACTCCTTAATATTCTCCATTATTCTCGGGACAGAGTAGGTTTCTTAGCATGGTATTCATATCCCATCCGTGTGCCACCTCTGCTAGTCTTATGTGCTAGTCTAGGTACCACTATCACCACCACTCCCTCCTCTGCAAAATAAAACAATATTACATCATGGAAATAGCAAGTCTTCTGTACAAAGCTTTCTTCTGTCCAGAAGGTGCTTCTCCTTGCTATCCCCCTGGCAAACTCCTGTTTTTCATTCAATATCCAATTTAGATGTCATTTCTCTTTGAAGCCTTCCCTACCCTTTGAAGGCAAGAGTTAGTTCCTCTTTTGTGTTCTCCTAGTATTTCAGACATCTTATCATAGCATTTGTCACGTAACATTATTATGTTTTATCGTATAGTCTTTGTGGATAGTGAATTTATGAGAGCAACAATTATTTTTATTACTTTTTTGGAAAGATATGAAAATGAGATATTTCTTCCCTCAATTGCATGTCTGACTCTTAATTTGTATCAATAAGTGTTCATTAAGTGATTGATGGCCCCAGATCTGACTTGGCTGCCACAGCATTTGGAAGGGTCCTGGTCTTTTGGTTGGGTGAGAGTGGCAGAGCTCCGCTCCTACTTAAGTTTCTCTGGTGGTTACATGTATGTAGCTGGAATTTATGTTGCTGTTAGTGGGTTTGTAAGAGACTCCTCTTTTAGTCGTGGAAAGCTAATACCTTCTAGATGCAGAAGTGAATGTTAGAAAATGGAATGGGATAAATAAAATTAGCATATGCCTATGATGGAGATGGAATGCAGGGAGTAAATTTGTAAGTTTGTATTTTATTTTATTTTTAAGTAATCTTTACATCCAATATGGGGCTTGAGTTTACACTCCGAGATCAAGAGTCACGTGCTCCACCGACTGAACCAGCCAGGTGCCTCTGCAGTTTGTATTTTTAAAAATTATTTTAAAGTCAGGTGTATCATATATGTAATAATTATTAAGCCTTTTACATATATATATATATATATTTTTTTTAAAGATTTTATTTATTTGAGCACGAGAGGGAAGAGGGTCAGAGGGAGAAGCAGACTCCCCGCTGAGCAGGGAGCCCGATGTGGGACTCGATCCCGGGACTCCAGGATCATGACCTGAGCCGAAGGCAGTCGCTTAACCAACTGAGCCACCCAGGCACCCAAGCCTTTTACATATATTATCTTTTATTTATTTTACATGTATTGTCTCACACATTCGTACAACTACTTTATTTTACATATGAGGGGTCAGCAGCTTAGAGAAGTCAGAGAACTTGCCCAAAGATCTAGTTAGTACATGGTGGAGAGGAAATTCAAAGTATAGGTCTGGCTAACTCGAAGTATTAAGTTGCTTTCCTCATTGGTAATTAAAGCTACCAAAGTTAACTAATTAAATGATTGCTTATTAATACTAATACTATTTAATTTTATTAATGCTATTTATTATTTAAAGTACTTGCTTATTCTTAAACATAAATCTGTAAATTATAGGGGCTCCTGGCTGTCTCGGTCCGTGGAGCATGTGACTCTTGATCTCAGGGTTGTGGGTTTGAGGCCTACAGTGGGTGTAGAGATGATTTAAAAATTAAAGAAAAAATTAAATCCATAAACTTATAGCATTTATTCTCCAGTTGAATCTACTGTATGCTGTAAATTTGTCTCCTGCCCTCACAGGGCTTAGAATGTGGGAGAGAGACATTAAATCATTAATAAAATATAGCTGGAATAGTGTAATGGGAGGAAATGGTAGCGGGGAAGAGGGGTCCATAATTTAGATGGGGGTGGGTGGGTCGGTCACTCAGGGAGTGCTCACTGAAGAGATGACATTTAAAATAACACCTGAATGGTAAGTAGAAGTTAGCAAGTCAAAGGGTGGATAGAAAAACATTGCAGGTATAGGGATCTAGTGGTTCAGTTTTACCAGCTGAGCCCTTTTTAAAAACGAAATTTTATGCTCAGTCACCATGTATGAATAAAGAATTGCTACTTGGGTTGAGGAAGTGGGAATGACCTGCTTATTTCAGGTCTCCACAATGTGCCCACTGGTAAGGGGCTCTTATGTAGTTCTGTGGAGACTCAGACCACAGTTTAAAAACCACAGATGTAGGGGCACCTGGGTGGCTCAGTTGGTTAAGCAACTGACTCTAGGTTTCAGCTCAGGTTGTGATCTCAGGGTCATGAGATCGAGCCCTGCGTCCGGCTCCATGCTTAGTGTGGAGTATTCGTGACACTCTCTCCCTCTCCCTCTGCCCCTCCCCGCCTGCTCTCTCTCTTTCTCTCTCTCGTTATCTCTCTCTCAAATAAGTAAGTAAGTAAATAAATAAATCTTAAAAAAGTAAAAAATAAAACCACAGATCTAGTTCAACCCTCATTTTACAAATGGGGAGATGATTTTGGCAATTTTAAGGAATTTGTCACATGCCTCTTCATGGAGGATCTGAGACTCAAATCCAAAGCTGACTGCTGCTTCTGCAATCCTTGGCTTTTTGCTTGTGTGTCTCCTTTTGCTGGTCATGGGGATGGGGGTTTCTTCCCATGAATATGAACAGCATAGCCCTGACCATCAACTGTACAAAACTGTGTTTCTTGGTACTCGCTGTCTGTGTCCTGGGAGAGGAAACAAGTAGACCAGTAAGGGGTGATAGGTGCTATGTGCAGCAGACACACAGGTCTTATGGGAACACAGGGGAAGGGGGACTGCCTGGGGATGGTCAAAGGAAGCAGTTACATTGGCCTTCTGGGGTCTAGAATCAGAGCACACGGGGTCTTGAGGAGTTATTAGGAGGGTAGGAAGTAACTGTAAACTACTTTTTAAGACATTCCAAGTGGTTAAGAAAGATGATCACTAGAGGGAGAAACAGGACAGAGGGGAAGCATTTTGTTATTTGCTTTCTATTTTTTCTTTTAAGAGGGGGAAACACTGGAACATTTTTATAAGTCTGCAGGAAGAAGCCTCTGGGAAAGAAAAGAAGGAAGTAAACTGCACAGGTGGGAAGGGGTTGGAAAACAGACTGGTCCCAGTCTCAGTCAGCCAGAGAACTGCCCTGGCAGACGCTCCGGCTTTTGCAAGTGGGCTCTTTAAAACCACCACAGCAGTTTTGATGTAGCTGTAGGGCTTGCAAGCTCACGCTGGATTCCAGCAGCTCCAGACCTGCTATATATGGTGAGCCCTGGCCATGTGCACATCCCTACTCTCCCTCCCCGAGCCAGTCACTGTGTTCAAACACTCACACGTGTTGCTTTTGCCCAAACCGAAGGCCTATGCAGCATCATTTTATCAACATTGCCTAACCTAAAAGCACGGGTCCTGCTACAGAAGCTTGTTCTCTATAGTGGATCTGAGAGGCAGGCCACAGGCCAGGTGTAGTTCTTGGAGGAGGCTTGCTGTCAGGTGAGATGGCTTCAGGAAGTGCCTCACCCCACTTTTCTGTTTGTCCACAGACTGTCCTGTGGCCCCCATACTCCCCACACTCCCCACATAAAGATTAGGCTTCATGGGGAGGGAGTTTAGGAAACCAGGTGGAGATAGCCATGTACACAGCCCCAGGAAAGGGTAAGCATGCCAGCTCACAAATAAATAAACTCATTCATTAGCACACTGCTGAGGCTTGAGTGTGGGCATGTAGGCTCTGTTTCCTTGGCCTCGGCTGGTGGCAGAGTAAGGGAAACAGGCTATCCTTTGGGATTCCTTCACAGCAGCCAGGGTGACAGACCTGCCTTGAATGCCCACTAGTCTTCATTGAAGTCAAAATCAGATCCACTCTGAACAGCGAATAAACCACCATGAGGGAGAAACAAGGCCAAGACACAACTGGCATCGTCAGAAGGCCCAAACAGAGCAAGCAGGACAGGGTACTCAGAGCTGCCAACACATGGCAGGAGGGCAGCACCCGGAATCACAAGAATTCTTCCCTCCCAGATGTAGGCAGAGAGGGGCAAAGCATGGCCAGGACTCTTGTTCCTTTGAACTCTGCAGCCAGTGTTGCTGTCTTCCTCTTCCTCCTTATCTGATCTAGCAGGAGGAGGCTCTTGGAGCTGTGCTGTCACAGAATGGGGGAACAGCCCATACTGACACTGGCCTGGGAGACACTGTGGCCTAGAGGAAAGAGGGGGAGTTCAGGCTTCATTCCAGCTCTGCTCTTTTCCATTGGGCAACCTTAGGTTACTTAAGTAATTATGAACTACATTTTAAGGATTTCCAAATGATTAAGAAGGTGGGATGGAGGGGAAACATTTTTTTATTTTTTATTTTAAGTTGGGGAAACACTGAAACATTTTTATAAGCCTACAGGAAGAAGCCTCTTTACTTCCTTCTCTTCTTTCCTCAGAGCGTCAGTTTTTTTGTTTTTGTTTTTGTGAATTGGGAGCAGTTATACAGTTAATTGAAAGAGAGTGTGGATGCAGATGCATTTTCAGGTGACAAGTCTGGTATTAGAGGATGTCATAAATGGCAGTAATCACTGTTATTATTTGCCATAAAATAAAATTTGTATCTTAGCCCTTTGTTTTTGGAGACGCCTAGCGAGTGAGTCTTTTTCCTCTTTTTCCTGCCTCTGTGCTTGCCCTTTAGCGATAGTTGGGAGCCAAGACTAAGGCTTGACTACTCCTTTTTTTTTCTTTACTTTGCTAGCTGGGTTATTTGCTTTCCTTATATGTAAAGGAGATCAGTATTATTTATGAGCCACTGGAATCACTGAGAGACAAGGATAGTACTGTGAAGCTTAAAGCCTCAATAATAAATTGTGGGTTTAAGAACATCATCAAACTTGGGAGGGGTAACTGGAATTGTTTCTAAACAGAGAGTAGTTTATATACAGACAAGTTTATACTTAGAGTAGGTACTTAGTAAATACTTGTTAAATGAATGATTAAATTAATTGTTTAATATAAGAATATTTTTATTGCTTAAAAATTTTTTATTTTTAGAGCAGTTTTAGGTTTGAGCAGAAGATTATCTTTTTTTAAAGTTTACTTTGCATTCTTAAGGGCAGTTTTTATTATGTTTTAGCAGGGAAGTGTCCCCCGTTTCCCTTCCTCCATTTCCCCCTGGAACAGAGCTCTGAAATTATGAAGTTGAATCAGTAGCAAAATGTAATTTGATTTCTCAACACTTAATTTAAATATTTATTATGAGGAATGCATCCATAATGTAAATTGAGGTAGAGCTATCCTGTTCTGTTCTTTAAACCTAGTGTTCTCAATTGTTGTGGAATATAGTTTACCTAGTGACTCAAAACATTGTTGTGCAGTGAGAGCCTGTGTGTGATAAGTGTTGGCTTTGTTTTGTAGTGGATACCAGGATCATCAGATCTTTTTTGTTTTTGTTTACCATTTTGGACTTGTTTCACTCATTTTCTTTTCACCTGCCAATGTACTTTAACCTTTTCTGAATGATTCAGGAGGTCTTGATAACTTTTTTTTTTTAAAGATTTTATTTATTTATTTGTCAGAGAGCGAGCGAGGGAGCACAAGCAGGGGGAGCGGCAGGCAGAGGGAGAAGCAGGCTCCCCAGGACCCTGGGATCATGACCTGAGCCGAAGGCAGACGCTCAACCGACTGAGCCCCCCAGGCGCCCTGGTCCTGATAACTCTGAACTGTACTTTGCCAGGCTATCTGTTTTGAGTTGTACTGGGTATGTTACCCTGCCTCTTGAACCTCAGTTGCTGTGCTATTTTTTGTGTGTTTTCAGTATATTTTTAGTTTCTTTCTTTCCTGTTAGGCTGCCAGCAGTTACTTTTGGTTGCTGTAGGTACGCTTGCCTCAGGTTAGCCAGTCTTTCCCCTCTGATATGCTATTTCTAATGTGATGCTAGTTTTGAAACTGTTACTGCCCTTGTGAGGATTAAATGGAAACTATAGTAAATGGATTCCGTAAGACTTGTACTTGCCGTTAAAGGAGGCAGAGAAACAGTAGGGTTCAGATCTCACCTTTGACTAGGTTTGTAACTCAGGGCAAGTTACTTCTCTAAGACTCAGTTTCCTCAATTATAAAGTGTGGACAGTAGCAACCCCTGACTACACCAAAAGAAAAAACTTTTTGCATAGTGAAGGAAACCATCAACAAAATGAAAAGGCAACCTACTGAATGGGAGAAGATATTCACAAATGATATATCTGATAAGGGGTTAATGTCCAAAATACATAAAGAGCTTATATGATTCAACACTCCCCCAAAATAAATAATCTAATTAAAAAATGGGCAGAAGACATTTTTCAAAAGAAGACACGGATGGACAACAGACACATGGAGAGATGCTCAGCATCAGTAATCATTAGGGCAATGCAAATCAAAACTACAGTGAGATACCACTTTACATTTGTGAGAATGGTTAGAATCAAAAAGACAAGAAATAACAAGTATTGGTGAGGATGTGGAGAAAAAGGAACCGTCATACACTGTTGGTAGGAATGCAAACTGATGCAGCCGCTGTGGAAAACGGTATGGAGGTTCCTCAAAAAATTAAAAATAGAAATACCATTTGGTCCAGTAATCACACTATTGGGTATTTACCCCAAAAATGAAAACATGAATTTGAAAAAATATATGCACCTCTGTGTTTATTGCAGTATTATCTACAGTAGCCAAGATTTAGAAACAACTAAAGCCATCAATAGATGAATGGATAAAGAAGATACACACACACACACACACGTGCATGCAGTGGAATATTACTCAGCCGTAAAAAGGATAAAATCTAGCCATTTTTGACAAGGATGGACCTAGAGGGTATAATGCTAAATTAAATAAGTCAGAGAAAGACAAATACCATATGGTTTCACTTATATATGGAAGCTAAAAAAAAAAAACAACGAATAAACAAAAAGCAGAAACAGACTCATAAATCCCCAGAACAAACTGAAGGTTGCCAGAGGGGAGGGAATGAGGGATGGGCAAATTGGGTAAAGCAGAGTGGGAGATACAGCCTCCTAGTTTATGGAATGAATAAGTCATGGAGATAAAAGGTACTGCATCGTAGGGAATATAGTCAGTGGTATTGTAATAGGGTTGTATGGTGACAGATGGTAGCTACACTTGAGGTGAGCATAGTATAATACATACTTTATGGTCTGAGAAAATCTGTGCCTTTTAAACCTCAGAGGGCAGGTGTATTAACAAACTACAGAATTTTCAAATAAATGAAGAATTCCATTACCTCACTATTGCTGTTGATGAATTGGCCTCTGACGACATGTAAGCATCAAAACTCACAGTGTCTTTTCAGGTGAGAGGCTGACATGAGCGACTTGATTAACTTTGAGAAAAATCTTATGAAAAAGGACTGTTGAACTTTCCCGAGTTTGTTTCTGCTTTGGAATATATCTTGTGTCATGTGAAGTAGTCAAATCTTTTTCCATGACCTGTTTTTATTGTTACAAAGTGTTATTTCTTAGGCACTAACTGGGTTTAGAGGTTACAAATTTAAAATCACAGCATCAGCAAATCTCATGGTTGGAAGGGATGTTAAAGATCATGTAGTCAACCTGTCAGATAGCTGAGTTCTCACAAAGCGTTCATTCACCCTTCAGAAGTAGGCAGATTCTCTGTCTTGGGCTTATTCATTCCATTATTTGAATCTTCAGAAACTCTCCTGTTAGAAAGTTCTTTCTTTCAGTGTTCAATGTTGAGGAATACTTTCTCTCTCTGTGGCTCACCCGTTGGTTCTGATTCTAACTCTTGGACAAATAGTCTAATCACTTGTCTACAATATTTAGGAAACTCTCCTGTTTTTCTCCAAGGCTATATGTCTTCTGATCTTTCATCTTTTCCTCTTGTCTCTTAAAATATAATGTTCAAAACTATGGACACTATTCCAGGTAGAGTCTGACCTGTGCTGAATGGAACAAAAATTTCACTTTGCACATTTGATACTATATTTCCATTACTGTATCTAAAATCACATTAATTTGGGGGACAACCTCATCATCACCTTGACTTCCTTTGAAGTTAATTGTCAACTTAAGCCTATAAAGCTTTTTCATACATAAATGGGCATGACTCACCTATCCTGTACCACTACAGTTCTTTAAGACCCAAGTGCAGGACTTTAGATTTACGCCTTTTCAAATTCATTCTGTTAGATTCAGCCCATTGAAACAGTCTGTTGAAGTATTTTTGGCTCATGGTTGGGTCATCCAGCATATTTGTCTTCCTGCCCAGCTTTTTGTCATCTGCAGATTTGATAAGTATGTTTTCTTTTCTCCATCTTAGTTGTTAACAGAGATGTTGAGGCAGTCCAGGCTGGAATCATTCCATTGTACCATACTATTGCTAGTAGAGTTTAATGGGCAGGATTAATTGTATATGGAGACAGAATTGTCAGTTTAGATCCAATATTCCATAATTATAGCAGGAAATGTCTTTTGGTGAGTAGTCCTATTGTAGCCGCTTAAAAACTATTAAGTGAGAGATAATAGAAGTAAGGATGTTCATTAAGAGTGAGATAAGGAACTAGTTTGGAAAGTTGATGATCCTGCTTATATTCTTATATATAGTTAAGTATAATATATATTTACTAATTAATAAAATAGAATACAATTCTTATATTCTTATGGAAGGTCTTAAGCAGAGACCTTTATGGACTGATTAGAGGCAATGTGGTATAGGAGAAGAATCCCTTAACTAGCCCTGAGATGTTTTATTCACTTATTTATTTAGCAAATAAATATTAAGTGCCTACTATACTTACTTAAGCCCTGGATATACAATGGTTAAAAAAAAAAACAGCCCAGACTTGATCTTTACCTTCAATGGAGCTTACATTCTAATGGGGGAAACGATTCAATAATTACACAGGTGAAATCAATACTTTCTGTGATCTGTATTCTAGATAGGTACTGTCCAACAAACAACGCAAGTCATATATTGAATTTAAAAGTTTCTAGTAGCTCCATTTAAAAAAGTAAAAAGAAAGTAATGAAATTTATTTTAATAATTTTATCTAACTCAGTATATCTGAAATAATATTTCAACATGTAAGCAGTTTAAAAAATTTGAGGTATTTGTATTCTTTTTGTTGAACTAAATCTTTGAAATCTTAAACTTATGCCACATGGCAGTTGAAACTAGTCACATTTTAAGTGTTCAGTAGCCACATATAGCTAGTAGCTTCTGTGTTGGACAGCACAGCACTGTGCCCATCTTTACAGACTACTTGGTGGTGTTGGGCAAATTACTTTCCTTGTGTAGGGCTCCTGTTTTCATTCAGTGAAATGAAAGATTTTGATTTGCTTAGCTTCTAACAACTAAATGTGGGTCCCTTGCATGTATGAGAGCATCTTTTGAAGTGCTCTAAATCTCCATCTTGATCTGGGTGCTGCTTACATAGGTATATATAATATGTAATTTATCAAGCTATACACTTAAGATTTGTATACTTTATAGTATTTGTGTTATACCTCAATGAAAGTTGTTTTTTTTTTTAAATAAGATCACTTCCAGTTTTTTTATTCTGTGTTCTTTGCTGAAATTACTCAGATGAGCTGACCTTCAGTATGAATATGTGATATAAAAAGTGCAAACAGCCAGTTACTCTTTATATCTTCTTCCCACCCAGGATGTGTCTAGTCCGAATGAAGCAGGAAGGCCGGAGTGGGAAATATATGTGTCGGATCATAGTTCATTTTATGTGGGAGGATGTTGAGCAGCGTGGCAGAGTCATGGGGGTAAGTGAAATGCTGTCCCATTCTGGTCCTGGAAAACTCCAATGAGGGATTGCCTGACTTGAGTTGATGCTTTTTTTTTTTTTAATAAGGGTTTTATTTATTTATTTGAGAGAGAGAGAGAGAGAGAGAGCACAAGAGGGGGGGAGCAGGAGAGGGAGCAGCAGACTCCCCGCTGAGCAGGGAGCCCGACGCGGGACTCGATCCCGGGACTCCAGGATCATGACCTGAGCCGAAGGCAGTCGCTTAACCGAGCCACCCAGGCACCCTTGAGTTGATGTTTTATGTGTTCTAGAGTGGCTTTGCTTTTAGATTTCTGTGTAATGCTGCCTAATGTCAGGTGGTAATTCAGCTAGAGTTGTTTCTGCCTCTATGGAGACTTTATGTGTTTGCACACAATATTATGGTTTGTCAATGCGAGGACATCCTGTGTGTGGAAATGGAATTATTAAGCCCAAGTAATGGTGGTAAGAGGGTTGGATTTGTTGAATGGAGGAAATCAAATAATAATTGAGCTTTAGGATGCTGTGCCTTTGACACCAATTCAATGTTTGAACCAGTCCTCCTCTAAATTTGTTCTGATGGAAATACCCTGGCATCATGCCTGCACTGTCCTCAGAAACTGAAAAACAAGCTCCTTGATCACTAACAACCTAGAATAATTTGGCAAGGTATCTAATGAAAATGTACATTAGTACATTTAATAATTAACCTGAGAAAGGGGGATATATAGTATATATATATATATATAAAAACATAGAATGTAATGGTAATAGAAAAATGAAACTAAAACATTAGAATACAGTTGTTTATATAAATAGTAATCTTCCTTTGGGTATATTGCATATTTTTGTGTCCAGACCATATTTTAGTAGATTGTAAACCTTGTTTTCTTCCATTTCATTGCCTCCCAGCTTAGGATCATCTAAAGCAGAACCATCAGATGGGGTCACAAAATGGGTTATTTTGGTTTTTTTTCATTACAGTGTTCTCCCTACAGACTGAGGAGTAAACAGTTTATATATGTTCTATAAAAGTCATACATGTTCATAGAATAAAAATCAAAAAGTAAAAAGCATTTAATGTAAAGACAAGTGTCTTTTCCCTATTCCAACTCCCCAAAAGTAACCATTGTTAAGAGTTGATGTGTATCTTGGGGCGCCTGGGTGGCTCAGTCGTTAAGCATCTGCCTTCGGCTTAGGTCATGATCCCGGGGTCCTGGGATTGAGCCCCACATCGGGCTCCCTGCTTGGCGGGAGGCCTGATTCTCCCTCTCCCACTCCCCTCCCTGCTTGTGTTTCCTCTCTCGCTGTCTCTCTCTGTCAAATAAATAAATAAAATCTTAAAAAAAAAAAAGAGTTGATGTGTATACTTCTAGCTGGTTCCTATATAAATGCAAATTATAAATACGTATTCTTTAACATAACACAAATGGGCTTAACCATACACAGTTTTGCATCCTGGCTTTTTAACTTAATATATATTAGATACGGATTTTTTTAAAGATTTATTTTTTATTTTTTTTAAGATTTATTTATTTATTTTATTAATTTGAAAGAGAGACACAGAGATAGTGAGAGAGAGCACAGGCAGGGAGAAGAGGGAGAAGCAGGCTCCCCGCTGAGCAGGGAGCCCCATGTGGGACTCAATCCCTTGGGATCATGACCCAAGCCAAAGGCAGATGCTAAACCCACTGAGCATCCAGGCAACCCTAAAAGATTTTTTTTTTTAAGTAATCTCTACACCCAATGTGCGGCTCAAATTCAGCACCCTGAGATCAAGAGTTGTTCCAATGACTGAGCCAGCCAGGTGTCCCTATACTAGATATGTTTTTATTTTATGATTGTTTTTAAAATTCAAAATGTTTCAACTAAGACGGAAATCCCTTTAATCATCAATCTCATTCCTGGCCAGTTACCTCCTTCCAGGAGGTAATCACTGTTTCCACTTTGGTATATATCTTTTAAGGCCTTCTTCTATGTTATCTATAGAAAATATATACTGTTGGTTTTGTGTGTGTATATTTGATTATACATGATATTGTCCTCCGTGTACTAATAGCAATTAATATGTACTTAATTTTTTTCACTCAGCAATATGTCTGGAGATTTTTCCGTGCTCCATGGGAGTTAAGTGGGAGGTCGTCACCCATGTTGTATTTATTGTAATTATTTTCACACACTCCTGTGTCATTGACTAATGGTATCATGTGCTTACTCTATGTGTAAAAGTGTGGTCTTTGAGGCTCAATCATGGAGATGATGGTTTCCTACTGAGAGGGTATTTCCAAATTCTCGTATCTTTGGAGGAACTGCAAACATAGGAAGCACAGTGGACATGGATTCATCTTAAGATGTCTTCAGTGACATATACATGCCTTTCTTTGGGACAGTAGACCATTGGTGTTTCTGTTCATTCTAAAAAGAGGATAGCATATGTCAGAATTTTAGCTGCTGTCAGCATCATCATCATTTGTTTTGGAGTCAGTGAATACTGACTGTCTTTGTGTGTTCTTTGGTTGCTTGTTCATTTTTTTCACTGTCAGGCCTTTCTGCTGTCTTTGCTACCCAGAGTAGATCAGCAGCCTTGAAGCTATTTGTGTAGCTGAGTGTCCCACATACCCTCAGGTACTTGTATCCAACTCTGTGGCAGCACCCAGTGGACATACGGTGGTGCTGCTAGTACCAAATCATTTAATGATAGCCAGTGACACCCCCTGGCCAGCCACAGCCTTGGCTGACTGCCGTTCAGTGACACAGTAGTTCTTCTAATTAGTTAGCCTGTGTTTTCTTATCACTATTGACTGAACTTGCCTGGACGTTGGACTGCTAGACCCATGTGGGTCACATGGCTTAATGAGCCATACATTACTGACTCTTGAACTACAGGAACCTTTTAGTTATTAACCCCCCCATGAATTTCCCTTGGACCTCCATAAATATCTCCATCACAATCTCCAGCACTTTGAACCTTCTGTGTTACTTTATAATGTTACTTCCACTTGACTGCATGCTTTATAAAGGCAGGAGACTTGTTTTAACCACACATTTTTGCTTACATGGTAAACATTGGATGAATAAATACTTGTTGAATGAATGAATAAATTGAATCTCAGCCTCTGAAATTCTGTTTTGAAGCCAACTTATCAGATAGATGATGCTTGATTTATTTGTTTCTAGACCATGTGTGCATCAGTGCAGTCCTGTGGGAGTTAGTTTTTCCTTTTCTTTTTTTCTTTTCCTTCATTTTATCCACCCATTTTTCTTTGTGAATTTTTCTGGATACGATGTCTTATAGAGAAGTGTGTTAGATCGGTGTTTCTCACACTTTAATGTGCCTGTAGTCCACCTGGGGATATTGTTAAAATACAAATTTGATTCAGTAGGTTGGGGTGGAGCCAGAGAGTCTACATTTCTAGAAAGCTTCAGGTGATGCCAGTGCCACAGGTGGAGCAGGGTGAGGATGTGGCAACCACGCTTTGAATAGCAAGGTTTTAGATGATCCATAATGCTCCCCAAGTACAGACTTGTAAACTCACCTGCATGAAGAGAAATGTCAAGCCCCAGTTCAGTCACAAAGACTATAAATAAAAGATGGTGATTTAAAAATAACAGATGTTTGGAAGAGTTGGGGAATTGCTATTACTGCTTTTCTATTGTAATTGACTTGGTCCCCCCATACCCCTATTCCAAACTCATGGTATAAACAGATGCCCTTTATACAGGCAAGAAAACTGTATTTTAACCACTTCTGTTATGAGTGTGGTTGTGTGTGTAGAGGGGTTCTCAGTCTTGCGTGTGTGTACAACCTAAAGAAATGGGAAAGTTAGGGACATGTGGCTGGAGAAAGTAGTAGGGAGCCAGTCTGGCCTGGTTCTGACCTGGCTGCCAAGTCTCTCCTCCTCAGTGCTTCAGTTTCTTTTAAAAATTTGAGTTGGGGTGCCTCAAAAAATCTGATTTGAAGGTGGTAATTTGTAAATCTGTCTCTGTGTAATTTGGCATCCCAAGTGTACATCTTTAAGAAAACTTATATAAAAAGTAGAATTTATAAGACTGATCAGTGTAGTGGTGATCTTTTTCATGCCAAAGAATTCTTAGAGGCTATTACTTTGAGTGGAACCACTTGTGAATTAATGGCGAATCAGAAATTTGAATCAAGAACTCCTTTGAAATTAGAATTGCAGTCTCATTTGGTGGGGAAATTTTTATTAAAAAATTTATGCTTTTTATCAGCTTTTTAGGAGCCCAACTATTGTGAAAAACAAGGCAGACTCATATATCATTAGTGAAGCCGGTATAAAATGCAAGTGTTAAATTTGAGGTTACAGAAATCACATCAATAATTTAGAGCGTTCTGACTTAAAAAAAAAACACATTATTTGGGATTTAAACATATAAATTAGCTGTGGAAATAAAGTTCATTATATCACCTCATCTGGTCTTGTTTTATTTCATTAACTGGTTCTTAAAAACCTTTGTGAGCTGAGTTGCAGCTGAAGAGGTTGGAGACCATTTTTCCTTGGGCCCTTGCCTCACTCCTGAGTGTTGGTAAGAGTAGAGAACTAAGACTTGACACAGCTGTAAAAACAGACAGGCCTTTGGCCTCAGCACTTTCTCCTGGTGCAGGCACATTTCAGATGTAAATTTCACTTTCTGCCTCTCCTACTAATGAAGTAAGTTTCTTTTGCTGGGTTTGCAGCCAGGTGTGTCCAGTCTTGTGGCTAACCCTGGCGCTTTAGTTAATTTTTCCATTTGTGACATTTCAACCAAACTTAAAAAACAAACATAAAAATTAGCTCAAGGCAGTGGCTCAAAGTGTTAATGGTAACCTTAGGCTGGCTAAACGACTTCCTCTCAGTTCTGCCCTGCCAGACATCTCCACCTTGTGGCTCACAATGAGCAGGTTTAAGCTTTCCAAGCCTTGGAGACTAGGTGGGAAAGAGTATTAAGAAATTCCAAGTTTATCAATGGTCCCTGGAATGCCAGTTGTCTCATCAGGACTTCAGATGATTTCTTGCTAGCACCATTCCAGAATAAGGATGAACCTCCTGTCACCTCAAGGTCTCCTGTCCTCTCTAGCAGAGCTGCCTCTTGGGGTGGTGCAGAGGGCCTAGAAAGAGGTGGAGGAGCTGTGGGCTGAACTGGACTCCTTTGTAAAATTCTACTTTTCTTCTTAGAATCAGCATTTTGCTTTGCAAGGTCCTCTCTGATCACATTCCAGACTACCTTTCCAAAGTCATTTCCTCTAGCTCTTCTTGAACTGTAAATATGTGAAACCTTCTAGCCCATGTGCCTGGCACATAGTAAGCACTCAGTGAACATCACATTCCAGCCTTGCTTCACATACTCTTCACTCCAGCCAAGCTGAATGCCTTGCTCTTCCTGTCTTGTGTCTTGCCCCGGGTGGTACATAGACTATGTCACAGCCCCACTTCCTTTACATCCTTCCACCCCATACTGGAAGCGGGTCCCAGTTGTCCCTAGCTGGAAGTACCTTAGTAATTTATATGTACCCTTCTTCTGGGTCTTACTGTTTCTCTTTTTTATCATTGTTATTCGTGAGTATTGATTACCTTCCAGGTGAATTGCCTCGGGGCTGGATCCCCTGTATCCCTCTTTGTCGTCTCCAAAGTGCTTATCATTGCCCCTTGGCCGAATGCATGTCCACTAAGTAACTGACAACAGAAGACTGTTCTGGAAGCCCTCTATATGTATTAGAAAAAGTGGGGTGGAGAGGTAGCCCTTTTCATTCTGAGCATATTTGTTTGCTCTGTCTTAAATATTGTAAGAAAAAGAAATGAGAAATTGTTTCCTTTACCCTCAAATTTTTCTCTCTCTTTTTCCAGGCTTTCCCATCTTCTAATGGATTTGACTAAAAAAAAACCCCAACAACTTATACATGAGGCCTTTTATGTTTCTGAACTAACAAAGACTTTAACCCTGTAAAGGGTGGTAAAAATAAGAATTATACATACTTTAGTTTTTCTGGAAATTCTCTTCCAGGCCTCTGTAATTCCATTCCCTTCTCCGCCCTACCTCCCCACAGAAATCTTCAAACTCCTCTGTTTTACCATGAGGTAAAAATTTTGCTATACTTTGCATCTCTAGGTCAGAATTAACACTCACTGCTATCCACAGGTATTGTTTTAAAGGCAAGGACCACTTTAAGTTCATAGTTTTGTGGCCAATGATATGAATGGTGGAGTGTAAATATAGAGCAATTCCTTGGGCTTGAGGCCTTTAAAATAAGACATGTTTGTTCCCAGATATCAGTTGTTCTTTTGAAAGTTTTTGAATGTCCTAAGCTGTTGGAGTGGATATTTGTTTATTAGGTGAGAGAAGGCTAAATTCTTAGAAGGCAGAGCAATTTCATTTTGGGATTGGCTCATGAACTTTAGCAGGGTCCAACTGAGATGTATCTTTAGTAGATGCTTTCCTTTCTCTGTGCAAGTGTCATGACCCCAGGTCTCAGGAGGTAGCAAGGGTACATGGAGTGTGTGCTTTAGGCAGTTTTGTGATTCATCAGCTGCCTGGGAGCATACAGCCAGAATGCCAGTCTGATGGCTCAGTTTGCCTGTCTTTCTGGGCAGCATGCTGGACTCACTTCATTTCAGGGATTGTCCCCGAAAGAGAAGTTATAAACCTATCTGAAATTGAAATTAAATAGAGCATGAAACTCCTATCTATGCACATGATGGTTTATCTCTCTCGTGGCCGTTTTTACCTTCAGTTACAGGTTGTGAGTTTCCTGAGGTCTAGTTCGCAGTTGTCTTTGTATTCCTCTGGTACCTGAAATGGAGCTTTATCCTTAGTAGGCATTCAGTAAATGTTTC
Source organism: Callorhinus ursinus (assembly GCF_003265705.2). NCBI lineage: Eukaryota > Metazoa > Chordata > Mammalia > Carnivora > Otariidae > Callorhinus > Callorhinus ursinus. Next base: position 10,659,425 of record NW_027397100.1, read on the forward strand.
TTGACTGAGTAAATCAGTAAGTGAATTTGATCCTCTTTGTTATCTTCAGTTTACCTCATGGAATTTCTGTAGAAGAAAGACAGTGACCTAATTCTGTTTTCAAAGCCCTGCCTGCGTTGGGGAATTGACACTGTCCTGTCTTTCTAGGGTACCCTTCTTAAGTACTCTTCATATTAAGTACTCCCACTTCAGCTCATTGTCTCAGAACTGTTTACCTCTCTAACCTATCACTTATTTTTTTTGCTCCTCCAGCCCCTCTGGGTGTCCTGTTCCCTTTGATGTCTTTTGTACCATAGTTCTAGTACTGCTTAGAGCTGTGTGCATTGGGCACAGCTAGAGCCATTTTCAGGTGTTGCTAATGGTTCTCCTAAATAAATCTCACTCAGGAGGTGGGATAAATAGCTCCATGTGTTTCCTGTCTCACTTCTGATGTCATCATCAATCTAGCCCCTCCAAGCTGGAATTTTTAGAGTCCTCCTCAACTCTTGCCTCATCTTCTGCACCCAAATTGTCCTGTCACTTTTCTGCCCAAAATATCTTTGGATTTTTTTTCTCTCTTTTCCATTGCTTCATATCAACCCTCATCATCTCTCCTTCATTGCACATGGCTTCCTAACTAGTTCTGGACTTTCCCCACTCTAAACCCTGTCACCATATAAATCACCAGAGTTTTTTCCAAATTCCACATCTGATCATATCCCTCTGTCTAGAAATCTGAGGGACAAAATTCAAATATTCTTAGCAATGGTATATAGAACGCTTCATTGTTACATAGGAGAATGTTCTTAGAACATACAGTGTTTAGTATTTAGGAATGAAATGATTTGATATTTTCACATGGTTTAGCAAAAGAAAAAAGGGCATGTGTATGTATATATAGAGATGAAGCACATGTTAAAAAATATTAACAGTTGTGAATCTAAAAATTATACAAGTTTTTATTGTAGTACTCTTAGATTTTTAAGTAAGTTTGAAACTTTTCAAAGTGAAAAAGTGGGGCGGGGGTGGGGAGAGAAGAAATCTTCACATTCTAGTCCCAACCCATCTTTCTAGTCTGATTGCCAAGAGACCTCTCTAATACACAGATATTCATGCATGTGCGCGCACACACACAAACACAGGTTTCACTCATGCCACATTTTTACTGATGCCATGTTCCTTTATGCTTCTGGGCTTTTGTTTATACAGTTCCCTTTGTCTGAAGTGGTCTTAACACCTGTCTTCCCTGCTCATGGCACTGTGAGACACAGCTGGATAGTGCCTCTTCCACGAAGCTTTTCCCAGCACCCCCCAATAATATTGGTATGTTTGGCCACTTCCTTCTCTGTATTGCTGCAGCACTTTGCACAAACTTCTGTGATAGGACTTACCATGCTGTCCGGTAATTGTGGGTTTGTGTAGGTCACACCCATTAGATGGGACGAGGAATCCTAGGATTCCTGGTGTCTTAACACAGAGTGCCTAACATGGTCACCCCTCAGATACTTGGGTGGACACAGGTACCTGCTGCTGTTATTAGTGACTGGGCAGCACTGTCTCCCATATACTGACTTAATGAATGATCTCTTATCACACCTGGATTCAATTTCTCTGACCACCCTCTCCCCGGAGAAAGTTTCATTTTTCTCTCCCTGCCCTGCCTCTGGGGTTCCTTGAGTCTCTCATCATTTATATTTCTAACTCACTTTATAGAATAGATGAACCTTAGAATGTTAGACTGAGTGCCTCATATTCTCTGGTTCTGTGGTTCTCAATCTGAAGGGGCTCAGATACATGTATTTTAAAAAGTCTCCCCAGAGGTTTTCTGATGTGCATCTCAGAGTAAGGACTATAGATTGGTTCCCACTGGCTCGTTTCTGTAGTGAGAAAATGGGGTCCCAGAAAAGTCCATTGAATTTGCCCAAGGTTGTGCAGCTACAAATAGCAGAATGAGGACCCAAACTAGGGTATGCTGATTCCCCGCCCAGTGTCCACTTTACTATGGTAAATACCATGATCCCTCCCGGGGTACAGGAGGGGGATCAACTTCATGGCAGGTTCCTTCTCTCTGGTCTTCTTACCAAGGACTTCCAAAGGCCAAGAAGACAGCTCTTCTGAAGTTTCAAGGCATTCCATTTCTTCAGCGCAGTCCCAAGCCTGAGGCCCCTTTTATTCAGAGTTTCTAATCCAATACAGCAGAGGTTTCCTACTCAACAGGACTAATTGAGATTAGGGGGGAAAAAAAGACAGGTGAGAATGCTAACAATGTTCTGAATTTGTTTCTTTTTTCCATCATTTAGAGTCTGAATGTCTCCACATCGGCTGAATTTGCCTTAAGTTGATTTTACAATTATTTTTCAGAGACTCCGTGGTTGTGTTTTTTTAAGAGTAGAGGAACACCGAGACTGAACACCGTGCTCAGAGAGGCTGGGCTGGGAGACTAACAAAGGCGGTATTATACTGTGCACGGCAAAGCCAATAAATGAATTCAGGAGACACCTAGATGTGTTTCTCGAGGAGGGCGTGAGGGGGAGGGGTCTGGTGAAAAGGCAGAAAGGTGGGATTAAGATAAATTAAAATGGGGCCAGCATGTTGGATAAGGGGACAGCCCCTTCCTGTTCCCACTATTGCTTAAGATTTTTCATTCTGCTTAGTTCAAAAGTTAAAACTAGTCCTTAACCATGGACTTCATACTCTTCCATCCCCCACTTTCTTACACAGGAAAAGAACTTCGTTGTAAAGCTATTCTGGCCTGATACAGCAGTGTTTATTATTTGAATGCTGCATCTATGGGGTGTCTTAGACTATTAAAACTGGAAAGGAACCTTGAAATAATCTAGACCAGAGATTTTCAAAAGTGAGGTCCCCAGACCAGCAGCCTCAGCATCACCTAGGAACTTGTTAAAAATGTAATTTGAGGGCCCCACCCTCAATCTGCCACATCAGAAACTCTGGCTGTCGGGTCCAGCAGCCTGTGTTTTAACAGACCCTCTGGTCAGAGGGCCACTGCTTACCTCTGATCCTGTCATTTAACTAACGGAGAAACTGGCTCGAGGAGAGGAGTAAATTTGTTAGAAACCAACTAAAGAGCAGAACTTGGGTCCCCTGATTGCCAGCTCTTCCTGCTGTCCCTGCTGAGGGGAGCAGGGTGTGGGCATGGGCAGGTGCCCTGTGAAAGTTGAGGATTTCAGCATAATACAGAAACAGTTCACCCGTAGTAGTAGCTAAAATTCACTGAGAACTTTCTCTTTGCTGTGCACTTTATAAGCACCATACGAATTTGACATTTTACAACAATCTTACCTAGGAGGTAGTATTTCTGTCCTCATTTTATAGATGAAGACACTAGGATCAGAGAGGTTAGTGGATTCATTTCCTATAGCTGCTGTAACAACTTAACACAAACTTGGTGGCTTAAAACAATAGAAATTTATTCTCTCATAGTTCTGACGGCCAGAAATCAGCTTCATGGGGCCACAATTGAGGCATTAGGAGGGCCATGCTGTTTCTGGAGGCTTTAGGGGAGAATCTGTTCTTTGCCCTTTCCAGCTTCTGGAGGCCACTGACATTCTTTGGCTTGTGGCCACATCACTCCAATTTCAGCGTCCCTCTTTAAGGGTAAATGTGATTACATTTAGGGCCCACCTGGATAATCCAGGATAATCTCCCCATCTGAAGACTCCTGATCTAATCATAGCTGCAAAGTCCTTTTTCCCCCATATAAGGTACATTCCCAGGTTCCAGGAATTAGGCTGTAGATATCTTTTGGGAGACCATAATTCCAACCTACCAGGAAGATAACTTAATCAGTCTTACACAGTAAATATGAGAGCCCGGATTGGAACCCAAACCTGCCAGACTTTAGAGCCCATGCTCTTAATCACTAGTTTGTACTACCTGAAAAGGTCATCACTCAGAACTATGGCTCTAACATAAGCATTAAGATTTTTCACCTAAGTGATGTTTCCTTCTTCCTCTAACTTGCACAACATTACTTGTCACATAACACTGAACCTCTGAGTCCTTAAGCATGTCTGTATGTTGGTCCCGACTCCTTCGGTTAAATTGTTAGCTCCTAGAGGGCAGAGATTGTATCTTTTTCCTTTATTTTTTTTAAAAAATAGAGTTATAATTCATCTATCATAAAAGTCACCATTTTAAGTGTATTTTTTTTTTTTTAGTAAATTCACAATGTTATGCAACCATCACCACTATCTAATTCCAGAACATTTTCATCACCTCAAAAAGAAACCCTGTTCCCATTAGCAGTCACTCCCCATTCCTCTCTTCCCCCAGCCCCTGGCAACCACTACTCTACTTTCTGTTTCCATAGATTTTCCTATTCTGGGCATTTCGTATAAATGGAATCATAATATCTGGCCTTTTCTCTCTGGCTCCTTTCACTTAGCATCCTGTTTTCATGGTTCATCCATGTTGTAACGTGTATCAGTACTTATTCCTTTTTATGGATGGTCTATTGTATGGATATGCCACATTTTATTATCCATTTATCAATTGATGGGCATTTGGGTTGTTTCCATTTTTTTTTTTTTTGGCTTTTATGAATAATGCTGCTGTGAACATTCATGTACAGGTTTTTGTCTGAACATAGGTTTTCAGTTCTCTTGGGCATATTATCTAGGAGTGGAATTGCTGGGTCATACGGTGATGTTATGTTTAACTTTTTTGAGCAATTCAGATAGTGCATTTTGTATCAAGTTGTTTGAATTTTATTGTGCCACCCATTGTTATTTGTTTATAATGAAATAACATTTCATAATATGTAGTTTTAATCATATTTCTCATCTTAACTGCCAAATAAATATTTACACCTACAATTTTCGATAGTAAAGAGAAGGGATGGGTGGTATGGTATAATGCAGGGAGTTCTGGCCAGGCTGGCCACTCTCTGAGTGAGCTCGAGTAAGTCAAATCACCTCACCTCTCTGGGGAGGAGAGCTAGATGATTTCTAAATTCTCTTCCAGACTTAACATTCCGCAATTCTGTGAGAGTCTGAAAAGCTAGCCTTGTGTTAAATCCCAGAGCTTGTGTTCTGTTTTTTTAGCAGTTCATCATTCTCTGTCTGATTTCTGTTCCCAGACACAAACAAGGTTTTACCCATCTATCCGTCTATTTTATTGTGGTCTGCTAACTTCAGGTACTCTGCTAGGCACTGGAGATACACAGATGATGAAGATACTGTCCTCGCCTCCCTGGTCTTGTAGGAGAAGACAAACGTATAAGCAGGTGATTACAATACTGAGAGATTATGAAATTTAAAAAAACTGCTGAGAAGGCCCAGAGGAGAAGAGCTTGGGGTAGATGACATTTGGGTTGTGTCTTTCAGATAAGTGTTTAATAGACAAGAGAAACCTTCAGGGCAGAGGCACGGTATAGGTAGAGACAGAATGGTGTGAGAGGACAGGGCATGTTTGCCTTTGTATGGTGACTGTTTTCCTTTTCTTACAGTGCTGAAAGTGGACTCTCTGTCCACACTCGCTCCCATTTTGAGATCCTTTTGGGTGTCCAATATTCACAGACTCATTGACTCAGAGGTCTGCGAAAGAACCTATTTTGTGTAAGTCCTGGACACCTATAGATCTTCCCAGTTTTTTAAGGGCACTTCAGACTCAATTTCAGAGTAATGAGGTTCCCCGAATGGCTAAGGAGCCTTGATCAAGATTTGGGTTTTCTCTTAGCATCAGCTTAGTTTGGACTCCTTGCAAATGCCCTCTGGTCCCCCTGAGGGTCTTAGTTACATAAAAATATTAGGAACATAAAATTTTACAGTATGATCAGCACAGCACAAACTAAATTTCTAACCTTTGACTAGAATCATATACGGAAGGCTTTGTGTTTTAAACTGCCCCCTTCCCAGCCTCCTAGCCTTCATGAGAGGTCATTGTACAGCTCTTTCCATGGTCACTGTTCTCTTCCCTTTTACTGGAGGGCAAAACTAGGGCAGAGAAATAATTTTTATTCACTTCTGAAAGGTTACAGTAATAAAGAAACTCTTGTTAACATCAGAGAACGTTGCAGCCAAGAGTTTTCACAGTCTGGCATTGTTTATTTTACATGTAATTTGGAACCTTCTGCACTCTTAAAATATTGGCACAAAAATGTTTTAACTGTTGAAGTACTTCACTGCATGCGGCAGTATGCGGTGTTAGAGGGGCAGCAGGGCTCTGGAGAGCCATTTGCCCTGTTCCTGTTGGAGAGAAAAACAATGTAAGCGTGCGTGTGTGTGTGTGCACATCCACATCCACTCGACTGTAGATGAGCCTCTCTGCAGTTAGAATTTAAGAGCTTTCTCTGTCCTGATGAACTTATGTCTCCCTTTACTTGACGATGAGAATGGTATAACAATCCTTCCCCGTTGCCATGGCTTCCAGAAAGTACAGAGCTTCCCGTATTTAGGTATTTGATATAATTTTTCATTATCCACTTTCTCTCACACATACACTTTATTAACCCTTTTCTTTACCTTTTTTTTCCTTTTCCTTTTTGGTTGAGATGTCTACTGTGGGCTCAATTCTGGCAGGCATTTTACAGATCTCATCTTAGTCACAAATTGCCTGGCTAGAGAGGTGAGTATGCCCATTTTGCAGCTGAGGAGAACTGAGGGGCAGAAAAGTTAAAGAACTTGGCTGTGGCCACCACAGTGAGTCTCAAGTCCAGATCTGATTGATTTTCAGACTTTTGCTCTTTTGGCCATAGCACGTGCCTTTTTTTTATAAGCCAACTTGAACCTTTTTTTGGAGGTAGGTAGAATACAAGAACAAGTAAATGAACTAATGGCTAACCTATCCATTGATAGGAACAAAGTCTTTTGTGTTGATCAAGATAGTAATACACAGAAGTATCTGGCTCCATCAAAGTGTTTTTTTTTTTTTTTTTTAAGATTTTATTTATTTATTTGAAAGAGAGAAAGAGAGCACACAAGCCGGGGGAGGAGCAGAGGGAGAGAGAGGAAACAGACTTCCTGCTGAGCATGGAGCCCAGTGAGGCCCATCCTGAGATCATAACCAGAGTGGAAGTCAGACGCTCAACCAACTGAGCCACCCAGGCACCCCCATCAAAGGATTTTTGTTGTTTTGTTAGGTTGAAATTAAGATTTGAAAACAATTACAGAAGGATCCCATGCTGGAGTGGTGATTGGGCTTCCATAGTTCCAGGCTCAACTTTGCTTCTAGAGTTTGGAGGACCTTCTCTTTCCCCCATCTGCTTCTTGTCCTGTGGGCTTAAAATAGAGCTATTTATATTGACCTTGCTAAGACCCAGCGATTCCCCAAGGCTGATCATGCTCTCCCTGTGGACAGTGGCCTGCTGCCGCATAAGCTCTTCTTCCTTCAAATCTTTCTTCCTTGGCCTCCAGAATGGAGCCTTGGCAAAAGAGGCAGAGGTTACCCCCACCAGCTGGGCTCTGTAGAGCTGTCACCAAGCCAGAACCTTCTCCAGGGATCTCTAGCAGGGGCCTCCTTCCTCTACAGGAGTTCTACTCTGGCTCTGAGAAAAGGAGGCTCTGCTGTCATGTATGTATATGTTTAACTTCCCAAGCACTTACCTCCCATTAAATGGGCTTTGGAGCCAGACAAACCTGGGTTTTGATCATGCTGTGCCATAATGTGGCCTTGAGACCCTGGGCAAGTCTCTTTACCTTTCATTGTCTCCATTTCTTTCTCTGTAAGATAAGTCACACATGGTGTGTGACTTAGCAGTATGATGCTAGTAAAGACTTAGTACAGTGCTTGGCACATAAATGGGCACTGTTTGGACCCTTTCTATATAGCACCTAGCATCGGCTGCTTTATTTCAAAACGATTTATGTGCACGTCTGTCATGCTTCACTGGCTTCTGACTTTCTGGAGGACAGAGATCATATCTCATCCTTCTGTCACCTGTTCTGCCTGGCACAGGTCATATTCATTGCAGGCCCTCAGTCGATGTTGGCTGAATCTGTTAGGATGACTTGGACAGGGAAAGGCCGCCATGAATGTTTTAGTTTCTCCATCTGAACCTGGGGAAATAGTAACTCCTTATTTTGGAGCCTTTGAGGACAATTTAAAACGATATGTGTGAAGTGTTTGGAGCCCTTTGAAAGGAGGGTACAGGGGAAATTAATGGTGTTTTTGCTGTTCTTGGGAAAGCCCTTTGTGGTTCCCAGCGAATAAATTACTTGGAGTGAGTTTTCTAACACCTCCTACTCTGCTCTGTTCACTAAGGCTTTCTTTTCTTTTCTTTTTTTTTTTTTAAATAACTGTCTGCTGTAATGCTTCTTTTGCTCTGACTTATAAAGATATATATTTTTGGTTTTGGACTTTTGACCCCTTTCTGCTCCCAGGAGAGAAATTTCTATCAGAATAATAAAAGGTGTAAACTGTGTGTGTTGCCCCTTTTGTGGGCCTTGGGCAGTTCAGCTGCTGGGGTTAAGAATCAGCAGGCTTGTGGTTTGTGCCTGGTTATGGGGGAAGTAGGAGACCATTCCCATTAAGCATTCAGTGGCATTCTCAGTGTCCCCCACACTACTTCTTTCATCCCTGTCCTATGCCCTTTTGCTAAGATTCTTTGGATTTCAAATGAATTCTAGTGTCTTTGGTATTTTGAGTACAGATAATTTATGGCTCTACCTCTTCTCTCTCAAAGACAGAAGGTGTTTATCATCTGCTGTGCTTTAGGTCCCAAGCTGAGTTGCCTGCCAAAGAAGATCCTCCTTCTAGAGGAAGGAGAGGATGGGAGAGTTGAAAAACCACTCACTAGTTTTGGAGTCAAAAAAGTAAGGAATTAAACTTGATTTCACCTTTAATCAGCAGACTCAGGTGAAGAGCCTGGACCAGATTATTTCTCTCTCTTTTTTTAAGATATTTATTTATTTACTTTTAGAGAGAGAAAGAGTGTGGCATTTTCACTGGGGCTTTCTATAAATTGTGTCTTCAGCAAAAGGAATGATTGCAGTAGCCCTGTGGGGAGCTCTTAGGGTATGGCAGGATTGTTAGTGCCCCTCACTCTGTGTCCTGCCAGAAGGTAGGCAACTATCTGCTCTTTTCTCCTGTGGGTTTAACCCTGCACTGGGCACTACCTCTGCTCAGGACTGGATGACTACGTGAAAAAGTTCTGGAAGCTAAGGCATCACACTGGGGTGTAGTAGAGGTAGACATTGGTTGTAACTGCCCTGGATGTGCTTTTGAGTATTTCTGGATCCATTGGTAAGGCAGTTATAACAGTTCTCTTGCCCGGTTCCCTAAAATGCTGGGTGAATAATCCTGTGGCGACAGTTAGACCTGAAGGGGCCTAGATGGAAAGGAGGGACTTCTCTCTCCACGTCGAGGCTATCTGTTTAGCTACTCTTTTCTGAGTGGCAGTGATATGGACCATAAATGTAACTTGTCTGGTCCTCAAAGGAGCAGAGAAACCACAACCACTCTCTGGACTTGAGCTGCCTTACTTGACACTTGGATCCAGGCCTGACCTCTTACCTCAACTCACCATTGGCTGCTTCACTGATCCCCTGCCTCTCGGCTCTCTTCATCTCAGATGCATCTTGCAAATCATTCAACAGCCTGGCTCATCTTCTTAAAAACTGCTTATGTCAAATACTCAATAAAATTACCATCTAACATTCTATGTATTTTATTTTGCCCTTTTCCCCTTCCTAGAATATAAGCTCTAGGGATTCAAGTATTATCTCTTTCCCCCCCCTTTTTTTTTTAAGATTTTATTTTTAAGTAATCTCTACACCCATTGTGGGGCTCAGACTCACAGCCCTGTGATCAAGAGTTGCATGCTCAACTGACTGAACCAGCCAGGTGCCCCTTGTATTGTCTCTTGTTTATTGCTGTAGCCTAAACTCCTATATTCAGTTAACACTGAATATATATTTATTAATGATGAAGGCAATATTGAATTTTTTTTCTCCAGGTCCGGCAGCATTATGAATTTTATGGCTCTGTTAAGGATTGTTTTACTCATTGATTGATTGATTGATGTGTTGGATTTAATTTATTTATTTTCTCATTTATTTATTTAGGGAACATTTTTGTCCCTCACCATGTGCTAATCCCCAGATGCTCTTGGTAGAGAGTGCTCCAGAGAGAAATGATCTTACAGGGCTTGTATGCCAAAAAGAGAAATGAGGTTGAATCTTTCCTAGGTTAGGTTCTGAACTAAATAGATGAACAAGTAAGATTGGAATTCACCTGTTTTTTGTTTAGTTGTGTTTTTGCTGCAGACTTCCTAGAGAAGCTGGCCCAGCACAGGGCTGGGTGTGATGGCAGGATGGGGCTGGAAACTAGGCAGCCCCCAGGCGCTGAAGGGAGGGATGTAGACTGGCAGCCCTCTGCCCAGGTGGAGGAATTGGTTGGGTTTGTAACCAGCTTTCTAAGGCAGAATCAGAGTGGTTGAGAGTCCTTGGACACCAAAGCCAGACTAGGCTCAGATCCCAAACCAGCTGTGCGACCTTGGGTAAGGACCTTAGTCTCTGTGCCTCCATTTTTTCTCTGTAAAATAGGAATAGCTATAGTACCTACCTCACCTTACTTACAGCATTGTGGAGGTTTAAGTGAATTACCACGTGTGAGACTTTTTGAACAGTGCCAGGGGGCTAGATAGAGGTTTGCAGCTCTTCATTTTATTACTTATTAAGTATAATCTGACGTGATAATGTAAATAGAAAAAAGAAAGGCAGTTTTGCATAGTTATACGGAAAAACTGAGTCTCAGAGATTTGTTTTCCAGTTACAAGGTGGGGAAATGGAACTGTTTGGGCCCAGAGTTTGCTTAGATTTCAAAGTATTTCTAAGGTCAGAGTGGGACTTGAATACAGATCGCTAGAGAGAGCAACTCTTTACCAGATACAGCATTCCAACTGAGGTTTTCTTTTTCCTTTAGATAAAATGTATACTGTTTTAGCAATATTTTACTGAAAAGAGAGGACAAAAAGAATTAACCTAAAGAGATGAGGGCCACTCTCAGAGCTCATAAAGCCAAGTCCATTCTATTTTCTGGGTTTCGGAACGTTACTGCTTGTCTCACCATTGGCCTTCTCATTACTTGAGTAGGAGTGTTTCTACCAGAATCCAGGCTCAGCCATTCCTAGGGTACTTCTATATGGTTCTGTCAGTGGCATAGCACTTCTGTTTGAGCCTTAAGACAAAAGAATGTTGGACTAAGAATCAGATGACATTGTTTCTGTGAACTTCACCATCTCTGAGCAGAGTGACAATGGGTGACTCACCGTCCTGAGCCTTTGTTTCCTCATCTCCACAGCAGGGACCAGCCTGTTTCTGAGGTTACCACAGGGGCAATATTTGGGAAATTGTATGGTTTTGAGCAGTTAGCAGTAAGGAGACAGGAGTGAAAGACAAGCACTGTGTATGACCCATGGAGAGCAAGGGAAATGCCCATTTGACTGTTTGGGGCTGTAGACTTTGGTCTGACCTCCTCTTCCCAGCTGGAGTCACCAGTTAACCTGTGTGATTCAGTGAATTAGGGTGGCCCATCTCCTTTGCTTCCCATTACTGTAGAGAAGAAGAAGACAGGACTGTTTGGTAAAAGGGCTAGGAACCTCAAGATTGGGAAAGGGAGTAGATTTTGGATCCTCCAAGAATGTTGTTTTCCAGGCAGCATGATGTCTGTCTTGGAATTGCTGAGTGGGAAAGGACAGTGCTGCCTCCCGGTCTTCTGGGATGTTTCGATCCTCAGCACCCAGGACAAACGACAGTGCCCAGGCTCCATTAGCAAAGCACTTACTAGCTTGTTAATTCTGCATTTTCATCTGTTTCGCTTATACATCTGTGCACTTGAGATGGCCAGTACTGATGGGGAGCAAGCGTCCTGTAGTTTCCCACTGTCCCAAGTCTGCCTAAATTCAATAAAAAATCTTTTAGAAAGCACTGTTGTGCCTGCAGCTTTCCTGCACTCATAAGTGCAGTCATGAGGTCCATTGTGCATTTGGGAGCCTGCAAGTGTTTCTGGAAACCTAAGGTGTGTCAGCATCCTGTTGACCTCGTGACTGCAGGTAGAATGCAGAGGACCCAGATGGATGATATCCACTAACATATAGCGAACGGATTGCTGGGAAAGGGGATCAGGCTCCTCGGCCCTGGTGTTCTGTACTTCTGCTCCACTGGAGACGCCTGCCGGGCTCAAGCTAAGTACACATCTTGCTCATATTACATCTTGTTCAAGTAGGATTTTCCATTACCACAACACAGGAGACATCGAGGGCGCCGTGAATGCTAAAATCCTACAAGACTGCGACCAGGGTCAGAAAGTCATCAGCTTATGATTACAAATAACTGTTGCATTCTTTTTTCAGCTGGCATTCAGCGAGGTCTGATTATGTGCAAGTCATGGCCTCCTCACCTTTTCTCCTCTGCATCCACCTGATAATCAAATGCTGTTGATCCTGCTGTAGACATTTCTCTGGAAAGCCTTCCTCTTTATGCCTGTTGTCACTTAAGTTAATTCAGTTCCTTACCAACTCTCACCTGGGCCATTGCTGCAGCCTCCTCTGGTATTCCTACCTCTGGCCTTTCCCCCAGCTTTGTGGTCTGTACTTTATACTTCTAGGGTTAATTTTCAGAAATATCCCCTGTGCTCAGACCTCCTCATGTGGCATTCAGGGCCATTTCCAATCAGACAGATACTGCCTTTCCAGTTCTGCCTCTGCTTCTTCCCATTCATGGCCTCTTTGTTACAAATTTTCCTCTGCAAATGCAGTATTTGTTTACCTCTCTGTGGCTTTGCACATACCATTCTTTCAGTCTGAAAAGTGGTAATCCCTGTTCACCCTTTAATACCTAATACAGTAAATGTTGCTTCGTCTCTGAAGCCTTTCAGCCCCCAGACTCGCTGTTGCCATTTTTTACAGTGTGCTAGGTGTTTCACTTGTGTGTGGTGTGTCTTTCACATAAGACCACAGACTTCCTTAGGACAGCTACTGTGTTTCATTCATCCTTTATGTCCACTGCATACCATAATGCCTTAAATATGGTAGGCACTCAATATATGCTTAGCGAATGTGTACAAGGCAGTGTAGAATTCTGCACCCGGGCAGCTTATGGTCTAGCAAGGAATATAAGTTACTTCATAATACTACTGCTCAGAATGGGATAAGTATTGTAAGAGAGGCTTTAATGTATACACATGGTTAAGTCACAGATTGAAATTCTTGTGTGAAAAGAATCATTTGTAATTGGAATTGTCTTTTTTTTTTATTTTGTGGTAACATATACATAATATTTATCATTTTAACCCTTCACAAGAGTACCATTTGGTGGCCTTAAATGAAATGCATTCATAATGTTATGTAACCATCATCACTGTCTAGACCAGTTTTTTCATCATCAACAAAAAATCCCTCATTTCTATTCTCCCCAACTCCTTGTAGCCTCCTGTGCCTATCCTAGGTACCTGACAGAAGGGGAAATCATACAATATTTGTCCCTCTCTGTCTGACTTATTAAGTGTAATGTTTTCAAGGTGTATCCATGTTATAGCATATATCACTTCATTCCTTTTTATGGCTGAATATTATTCCATTGCATGTAGATACCACATTTTTTAAATCTGTTTATCTGTTGATGAACGCTTAGGTTTTTTCCACCTTTTGGTTATTGTGGATAATGCTGTTATGAACATTGGAGTACAAGTATCTGTTCCAGTCTCAGCTTTCGATTCTTTTGGGTATCTAGTTAGGAATGGAAATTAGTAGGTCATAGGGTAGTTCTGTGTTTAACTTTGTGAGAAATCGCCAAACTATTTTTCACAACACTGTGCTATTTTACATTCCCACCAGCAATGCTTGAGAGTTCAAGTTTTTCTATATTCTCGCTAACACTTGATATTTTCCTTTTCCTTTTTTTTAAATTATAGCCATCCTAGTAGGTGTGAATGGAATTATCCTTTGCTTATACTCCTGGTAATTGCCTGCTGATTGGTTCTACCTTGATTATTGGCCATTAATGACCACTGATACATGAAACTGTTTTCACCTTCCAAATCTTGTATTTAACAACAGAAAACTAAAGCCTGATCAAAACTTTCGTGCACTGGCCCTTGTTAGCAGGGCATGAGCCCTTTGTTAAACTTGGAAGTGTAAGCAAAAGGGCATTTCTTAGAAAGTTTCCTAGTTATTCTTCCATAGCACTTGTTATAGAGCAGGCAGGGTTCAAAGGTCTGTTAATGTTTAACCTGTTCACTTCAGGGAGTTAGTTGGCTATTATCTCATTAGAATGATCAGCGAGAGAGGAAAAACTCAGTTGCCCACTTCATGCTTTCTTACCCTGACAGTTGTGAAGTTCTTTCTCGGTTCAGTTGGAAGCTCTCCTTCTTACTTCAGACTTCTGTTTAAGTATTTTGACTTCAAGTCTAGAACACTAGCAGATGGTAGTCATGGAACTAGAGGTGGTCTTGAAATATTTCAGTGGAAGAGACTGCTTTGAGAGAGGTGTGTGTGGGGTTTCAGAGGCTATCAGAGGACACCCTGAAAGGACAGGAATTGGGCCTCTTCAGCCTATAGTAGTAGGCTGTAGTAGTAGTAGTAGTAATATATATAGTAGTGTTTGGAAACCATGAAAACAGCAGCAGCATGTACACAGACCTGCTCAACCCCTTTCCAAATCCTTGTACTCAATCCTTGTACTCAAGGGAACTTTCCTGAAATTTGTAAAAGTGGATGGACATCACTAATGCAAGAGGTAATTACGACAGGAAATACTACATTGAGTCATTCTGCAGACATGTGCTGAGCAGTGCCATCTTTGCCCTCAAGGAGCTCACAGTCTAATGCAGTGGGGAATGAGTGGGGCAGACTATAAACAGATCATTAAAATAGCACAGTATGCCTTCCTGGTGGAAATACTAAAAACCACGTGAAGGAAAAAGCAACAAGCTTTGGGGAACTTGAAAGACTTCACAGAAAATGAGGTGATGCCTCTTCTGTAAAATGAGGACAATGACACCCCCCTTTTAGGATTATTGTGAAGATTAGAGAGATAATACATAAAGCTTTTAATACAGTTGCTGGCACATGGTAGGCATTCAACAAATGTTAGCTAATGTTTTTATATTATTATGGAAAGGTTTTATTGAATTGATGAATGACAATATATCCATTGATTGCACTCAACAGAGACTGACTTGAGCTAATTTAAGCAAACAAAGGCATTTATTGGAGGCTAACTAGTGCTCACAGAATGGAAAGGAAAGTTTGACAACAGGCCCCAGGAAGCTCAGGGATCGCAGTATTAGAAACAGGAACTTAGTACAGTCTCTTTGGGATGACCCAACTTTAGCTGCCTTTTATCTTTGAATGTCTCCGCTCAGAAGCAAAACTCCGATTAGATTAGCTGGGATTCTCTGCCCATCTCTGCGTTGAGGGGACAGGTCTCCAGGACCAGCAGCCTGCCAACTCATATGGAATTGGGAAGGAGTAGGTCTGGGCCCTAAGGAATGGATGCAGAGAGTGAGTGATCTTTACCTCAGGCAGTATCAGAGTACTTCCCAAATCTGCTGATCCCTTGAGACTGATGATGGAAACAACCAGACCAACTCATGGAACAGCCTCTGGGTGTTTTTTTTGTCCACAGAATCTTGAATGCTCTGGCTTATGACCAATGGCAACCCAGCGTGACCATACCTATCTGACATTCTTCATTGAAATTTCTCTAGTTTCTCTATGTTTATTCTTAAGTATGGTAGCTAAAACAAAGACTCTTGACTATTACAATAGTAGAAGAAAGAAAACTTTTTGACCTTTGTATATGGAATTTCTTTTTATATGTCCACCTTAAAAAATTCTCATTTGTCAGCTCATGATCAGAGATTTGCTCTGGGACTTTATTATGACTATGTAGTCAAACCCTTTCTTCAGCCGTTACTTATTATTATTTTGGCCTATACATGCTGCAGTGTATTTGACCTTGTTGAATCTCATCTCGTTTCTAGGATAACTTTTCAATAATTCAGAGTCGTTTTCATTTTACTCTTCTTTTTCAAAGTACTGAAATTAGCAATTTTAATTTTTTTGCTTGTGTGATTCTCCGTTTCTGATATGACTCATCAGAAGCAGAAAGGTGTGACATTTTATTTTTTTCTTTAAATTTTTTATTGTTATGTTAATCACCATATATTACATCATTAGTTTGTGATGTAGTGTTCCATGATTCATTGTTTGTGCATAACACCCAGTCCACGCAGAACGTGCCCTCTTTAATACCCATCACCAGGCTAACTCATCCCCCCACCCCCTCCCCTCTAGAACCCTCAGTTTGTTTTTCAGAGTCCATCGTCTCTCATGGTTCATCTCCCCCTCCGATTTCCCCCCCTTCATTCTTCCCCTCCTGCTATCTTCTTTTTTTTTTTTCTTAACATATATTGCATTATTTGTTTCAGAGGTACAGGTCTGTGATTCAACAGTCTTCCACAATTCACAGCGCTCACCATAGCACATACCCTCCCCAGTGTCTATTACCCAGCCACCTCATCCCTCCCACCCCACCCCTACTCCAGCAACCCTCAGTTTGTTTCCTGAGATTAAGAATTCCTCATATCAGTGAGGTCATATGATACATGTCTTTCTCTGATTGACTTATTTCACTCAGCATAACACCCTCCAGTTCCATCCACATTGTTGCAAATGGCAAGATCTCATTCCTTTTGATGGCTGCATTATATACCACATCTTCTTTATCCATTCATCTGTCCATGGACATCTTGGCTCTTTCCACAGTTTGGCTATTGTGGACATTGATGCTATAAACATCGGGGTGCATGTACCCCTTCGGATCCCTACATTTGTATCTTTGGGGTAAATACCCAGTAGTGCAATTGCTGGATCGTATGGTAGCTCTATTTTCAACTTTTTGAGGAACCTCCATACAGTTTTCCAGAGTGGTTGCACCAGCTTGCATTCCGACCAACAGTGTAGGAGGGTTCCCCTTTCTCCGCATCCCCGCCAACATCTGTCATTTCCTGACTTGTTAATTTTAGCCATTCTGACTGGTGTGAGGTGGTATCTCATTGAGGTTTTGATTTGGATTTCCCTGATGCCGAGCGATGTTGAGCACTTTTTCATGTGTCTTTTGGCCCTTTGGATGTCTTCTTTGGAAAAATGTCTGTTCATGTCTTCTGCCCATTTCTTGATTGGATTATTTGTTCTTTGGGTATTGAGTTTGATAAGTTCTTTATAGATTTTGGATACTAGCCCTTTATCTGATATGTCATTTGCAAATACCTTCTCCCATTCTGTCAATTGTCTTTTGGTTTTGTTGACTGTTTCTTTTGCTGTGCAAAAGTTTTTTATCTTGATGAAATCCCAATAGTTCATTTTTGCCCTTGCTTCCCTTGCCTTTGGTGATGTTTTTAGGAAGAAGTTGCTGCAGCTGAGGTCGAAGAGGTTGCTGCCTGTGTTCTCCTTTAGGATGTTGGTGGACTCCTGTCTCACATTTAGGTCTTTCAACTATTTTGAGTCTATTTTTGTGTGTGGTGTAAGGAAATGGTCCAGTTTCATTCTTCTGCCTGTGGCTGTCCAATTTTCCCAACCCCATTTGTTGAAGAGACTGTCTTTTTTCCATTGGACATTCTTTCCTGCTTTGTCAAAGATTAGTTGACCATAGAGTTGAGGGTCCATTTCTGGGCTCTCTATTCTGTTCCGTTGATCTATGTGTCTGTTTTTGTGCAAGTACCATACTGTCTTGATGATGACAGCTTTGTAATAGAGCTGGAAGTCCGGAATTGGGATGCCACCAGCTTTGCTTTTCTTTTTCAACATTCCTCTGGCTATTCGGGGTCTTTTCTGGTTCCATACAAATTTTAGGATTATTTGTTCCATTTCTTTTTTTTTTTTTTTAAAGATTTTATTTATTTATTTGAGAGAGAGAGAATGAGATGGAGAGCACGAGAGGGAAGAGGGTCAGAGGGAGAAGCAGACTCTCTGCCGAGCAGGGAGCCCGATGCGGGACTCGATCCCGGGACTCCAGGATCATGACCTGAGCCGAAGGCAGTCGCTTAACTAACTGAGCCACCCAGGCGCCCTATTTGTTCCATTTCTTTGAAAAAAGTTGATGGTATTTTGATGGGGATTGCATTGAATCTGTAGATTCCTCTAGGTAGCATTGACATCTTCACAATATTTGTTCTCCCAATCCATGAGCATGGAACGTTTTTCCATTTCTTTGTGTCTTCCTCAATTTCTTTCATGAGTATTCTATAGTTTTCTGAGTAAAGATCCTTTGCCTCTTTGGTTAGATTTATTCCTAGGTATCTTATGGTTTTGGGTGCAATTGTAAATGGGATCGACTCCTTCATTTCTCTCTCTTCTGTCTTGTTGTTGGTGTATAGGAATGCCACTGATTTCTGTGCATTGATTTTATATCCTGCCACTTTACTGAATTCCTGTATGAGTTCTAGCAGGTTTGGGGTGGAGTCTTTTGCGTTTTCCACATAAAGTATCATATCATCTGCAAACAGTGAGAGTTTGACTTCCTCTTTGCCGATTTGGATGCCTTTGATTTCTTTTTGTTGTCTGATTGCTGTGGCTAGGACTTCTAATACTATGTTGAATAGCAGTGGTGATAGTGGACATCCCTGCTGCGTTCTTGACCTTAAGGGGGAAAGCTCTCAGCTTTTCCCCATTGAGAATGATATTCGCTGTAGGTTTTTCATAGATGGCTTTTATGATATTGAGGTATGTATCCTCTATCCCTATACTCTGAAGAGTTTTGATCAAGAAAGGATGCTGTACTTTGTCAAATGCTTTTTCTGTATCTCTTGAGAAGATCATATGATTCTTGTTCTTTCTTTTGTTAATGTATTGTATCACATTGACTAATTTGCGGATGTTGAACCAACCTTGCAGCCCAGGGATAAATCCCACTTGGTCGTGGTGAATAATCCTTTTAATGTACTGTTGGATCCTATTGGCTAGTATTTTGGTGAGAATTTTTGCATCCATGTTCATCAAGGATATTGGTCTGTAATTCTCCTTTTTGATGGGGTCTTTGTCTGGTTTGGGGATCAAGGTAATGGTGGCTTCATAAAACGAGTTTGGAAGTTTTCCTTCCATTTCTATTTTTTGGAACAGTTTCAGGAAAATAGGTATTAATTCTTTAAATGTTTGGTAGAATTCCCCTGGGAAGCCATCTGGCCCTGGGCTTTTGTTTGTTGGGAGATTTTTGATGACTGCTTCAAGTTCCTTAGTGGTTATAGGTCTGTTCAGGTTTTCTATTTCTTCCTGGTTCAGTTTTGGTAGTTGATACATCTCTAGGAATGCATCCATTTCTTCCAGGTTATCTAATTTGGCATATAGTTGCTCATAGTATGTTCTTATAATTGTTTGTATTTCTTTGGTGTTGGTTGTGATCTCTCCTCTTTCATTCATGATTTTGTTGATTTGGGTCATTTCTCTTTTCTTTTTTGATAAGTCTGGCCAGGGGTTTATCAATCTTGTTAATTCTTTCAAAGAACCAGCTCCTAGTTTTGTTGATCTGTTCTACTGTTCTTTTGGTTTCTATTTCATTGATTTCTGCTCTGCTCTTTATTATTTCTCTTCTCCTGCTGGGTTTAGGCTTTATTTGCTGTTTTTTCTCTAGCTCCTTTAGGTGTAGGGTTAGGTTGTATATTTGAGACCAGAAAGGTGTGACGTTTTAGCGTAGACACCGGATTTAGGGACCAGCTGTCCGAGATAAAAGTCATAGCACTGTCACAAGAAGGGTGTGACTCCGGGGCAAGGCATTTAACATTTTTGAACTTTTCTTTTCTTGTTTATAGAGTCAGGACAATAGTAGCAGTTAGGCTGTGAGCTCCTAGAAGGGCAAGGTTATGGTCATGAGGCACAAAAGAGATCGTATATAGGCATATATTATCAAATCAAATGTGATGTATGCTCCTTGTTACTACCACCACTATCATAACTATTATCAGTTCAGATTTTCGGTGGAGGCCCCCAAAATTGTTTCCTTTAGGACTTTGTGCTGTCAGTGTTGTTAAAACAGTGAGTCTTTCAAGCCAATATTCGTCCCTCTAACTGGAATATGCGTGAGACTTACTATCTGAGATGCAACAAAAAACTTCAGAAATGAGAGTAGATTAGAGCTGTTACTATGTCCTGACACAGAAGAAAATTAAATTGGCGTGATAGTTTGATCATCCCAGGATCATAGTGTTCCTCATCAGCTCTCTTCAAGGTGATTTCAGACTTAACTGTTGTGTTTGAATGTCTTGTCAAGTGGGTACATGACTGTAATTTTCAAGGACAGCTGTCTCTTGCTTTGCTCTTTTCCAAGCCTGAGGAAGAGGCTCCCGTACTTTGTAACCATTCAAAAATTAAAGCTGGTGGTTCTGCAGGTATGCCTGCCAAACCATGTACCTCGTTTTTCAAGACATGATCAGGCTATGCAGATTTTGAATATGCAGATTCCAAGCTGCAAGACTGGGATTTTTAAAATAAATAAGTAAATAAGTAAGTAAATAAATAAATAAATAATTTGAAGAGGCATTTCAATGTACCAAGCTTCCCTGTGCATTAAAAGTTTGAAATGATTTATTAAAATAAGATGTAAGAATTATGTTTTGTTTAGGTTGGCTTTTCATCACAGCTGAAATACGGTTTACTCAGATTCACATGATTTTCTAAAGAGGGAAGAAGAAATTGAAGCTGACCATCTTTTCATGTTTTATTATTTTTCCTTTTCTTCTTGGTATTAATACAATTTTCTCTGGATCTGCCTAACACACACACACACACACACACACACAGAATTTTATTTTGTTGTATTTTGTGATCATTGCTAAAAGGTCCTTAGTAGATCTGTTAGTCATCATGCAAGTACGTGAGTTACATGCACGCATGTGTATTTGGTCTCTCCATGTCCCCCTTCTCTCTATCTCCTCTCACCTGTTTCTGTGTGTTTCACATAATATTGCACAGTGAGCTCATTCTAACATTAAATTTAATAGATTGGCTGATGTTCAGTGCACATTAGCCTGTTGCCATGCAGTCACTGTAGCCCATGGTGTTGATACTGCAAAGCATGGCTGATGGCATTTCTGACTGCTGGAAAGACCTGACCTGCGATCTTTTGCACTGTTGTACCCTTAGGATGAATTTTGTGTGTTCCTTATGCTTTAGTCAGCAACTCTAGCCACCCTTTATTATTCATTCATTCCAACAAATTCTTTTCTTTTTTATTTAGGATTTTACTTTTTAAGTAATCTCTACACCTAACATGAGGCTCAAACTCACAACCCCAAGATCAAGAGTTTCGTGCTCCACTGACTGAGCCAGCCAGGCTCCCCCATTCCAACAAATTCTTATTAGCCGGCTACTGTTAGTAGCTTTGCCTCAAGCCAGTAGCTGTAAAACTTATCCTTACCTTCATGTGCATCCGTTCTTGTGTTGTCATCACCAACCTTCTTCCATTCTGTCCTCCTATGCCCTAATCACACCCTTTTGCCCACTAGTTTTCCTAGGAGTAGGGCTGAGCTATGCTAGCGATGTCTGATGTCTATTAGTAATTGGCCACTGATGACCCATCTCTAGCCACCATTGCAATTGGGAATCTCTGAATTGTGTTTACCCAAGACCATATTAGTTACTCTTAGCCCTGCCTCTACAGATAATCTAAGTTGTAGGTACATGAAGGGGTGACCACATAATTTTTTGTGTTTGTTCTAACGTAGATAAGCATTGGAATCAGACTGCTCTGTATTCTCATCTTCACCCACTATTTCCTAGTTTCCCAAATGTCAGTTTCCTCTTCTCTAAAGTGGGGATAGTAACAGTACCTGTCTCAGTCACTGGGAAGAATTAAATGAGCTCACATGCATGAAGCTCTTAGCATAGTTCTTGGCACATGGTAAATAGTTATGGGACCTCTTTCTGGACTTGAATCACCTTTGTGGCACTGTAGACTGGGGAGAGGAGAGGCTTTGCAGAAGGTATAAATTTATAAGCTATGTCTTAGAGGATAAGGAGTTAGCATCCCAGTGGACAAAGAAGGGGGAAGGAATTCTGGCAGCAGTATGCTTAAGAGCTATCAGAGAGCAAGGCTTATTTGTGGAAATTGCATATCGTTTACTGTGAATGAAGGGTGAGCTAAAAGTGGGGAGGTGGGAGGAGGTGAGGCAGGAAAGATGACCAAGAACAGATCACAGAGAACCATGTAGAGCTCAGTAAGGAGTTTAAACTTGATCCTCCATCGCTCCCTCCATCCACATAATCTGGTTCCTCTGTTAAGCAGTCACATAAACGTCTTTAAGAGCAGCAGCAGTGAAAAGGGGGAAGAGGGCAGCGAATTGGCCTCAAATGAACTGGCATCTCTTTAAAGCTAATATTCCTCCTCGAGAATACTATATTAATTAAACATGTGCCTTGCAAGGTTCATTATTGTTTTACTTGTGTTCCCTGTTGGTTGTCTCATTCATTAATCTGCTGATTAGTAACCCTGAACTCTTGTATCTCCCCACCCCCTTTTTTGGCATTCCCTTTTTAATATACTATGCTGTTCCCCCTGGGACGTAAACTCCAGGACCCGTCCCTGGCCTGCTCGTGTTTGTTTTCTTTGCCCCTTGTGCCTGCCTCTGCTATAACATTTGTAGTATGTGTTAAGTAATCCTTAAGGTAACATTTTTATTATGTCATAAAAAGTGCATGGCAAATATATTATAACTCATGGACTTTGTTTAAAAATGAACGGATAATTTATTGAGTGTGTTACATGAGCCTTGCTCCCCTCCCCATTTCAGCTGAGACTTGCTGCTCATTTAGCCTAGCCTCCTATTGAGTGCTCCCACCCTGTGACATGCTGGGAAAGCAGACCCATGGTTGGCTAGAAATGACATCATAGTTTATGTACTCAATAAAAATTTAATTAAGTCATTACAGGAATTGCAGTCATCATTTAACCCTCTGATTTCTTCTGTTTAGTTTATTATTAAACATTCAGTAATACCAGTCACCAAATCCTGATGGCTTATAAAATATCTGCATGAATTTTAATAGCTTAAATAAATGGGAAAATATGAGTAACTGATATAAAAGGAACCTTTTCCTTGTGGTGGTGCTGTATATATGGGTTTTTATGAAAAGCAAAGCATTATGGAAAGGATAAGAGTTGACTAAGGGAACAGCCCAAAACTATCTGGGAGGAGTTTCTCATTTGGTTTGTCCATCTGTGTATTCATCATGGGCAGCGCGCTCCATATAGAGAATCATCTGGCAGTGGGGACACAGAACCTGCAGGTCAACAAACAAAGCTTAAGTGAGGGAATAAAATCCCAACAGAGGTTCGCCAGAGGGAATATCCAGCTAGCTCCCCTTGGCTGCTGGGCTGGCTAGAAGGGCCCAGTAGGGTGAGTCCAGTAGTTCAGGAAGCTGTTCTCACTCACCCTCACCTGTTACTTGCAGATCATGTATCTGCACTGATCAAGCTTCCACCCTCTTCCAGGAAGGGCCTTTTTCATGATCTAATCCAGCCTGGGTGATGATATCTGAAAGCCATTCCTAGCAGTGGCTGCTTGCCATCTCTCAGAGGGGAGAGGGAGAGGCAGCTTACAGGTCACTGGAGTTAGACTATAGGAGCTACTAGAGGTAGTGGAGCCTTGCTCATAGGGACTTCTAGACCTGCTCTCCATTCTTCCTGGGTCATAGCTAGCCAGAATGCAGTTGCATCCCAAGAGGAGAAAGTGTGTTTGTATGTAACTGGACCTTGCTGGAAACTGAGGTTTGCAGATTAATGTGTAGCTGATCTCTGGAAATGCCCTACAGATGGTGAAGCAGATAAAGCACTTGTCTATAGTCAGGTTCCAATCCTGGCTCTGCTTTCTTTGTGACCTCAGATAAGTCCCTACCCCTTTTTGGGTCTCAGTTCACCATTTCCTCAGAGGGATTGAGCTAGGTGATCTTCGAAGACCCTTCCAGCTCTAAAGCTTACTAGGTAGATGCAACACATAAACTAGCTCTGCTGAGCAGGTTCAGTGCATGTTTGCCTCTGAAAGATGCTCTTGCCTTTGTGTGACGTCTCTGACATCTGTTTGTGGCTCTGATTCTTCTTGCATGATGAGGAGAATAATGTACGGGAGTAGGAAGAGCCCCAGAATGGCGCTCAGTGGGGCTAGGCTGTAGTCCCATCGTCTCACTTCAGAAGGAATGAACTCTAGCTCTGGCTTGTTTCTTGACTCTGCCTTTCACCTCAGCCCATTCTGGAAGATGGTGCATTAAGAAGTTGGGCAGTACATATTTTTGAAATTTCAGAAACATGCAAGGTATTCAAGCAGCAAAAAAGGGGAAACAAACAAAAGGGTGTCATTGGACAGAACACACTATGCGTGACACTCAGGCCCCTGTAAGGAGTCAGTCATCAGCGTGCCAGCCAGTCTCAAGTCCTGCTCTGGGCCAGGCCCTGGGCTAGGTGTCTGTCGGGGGTGCCAAGATTAATCAGAGTTCCTTATGATCTTTGAGTAGCTCACAGACTAGTGGGAGAGACAGGTACATATGCAGCTCTCAACCACGTTGGCTTCCAGGAGGAGGAGTATGGATGGAGCTCTAGGAACATAGCGGCTGGAGGTCTGATTGGGCGTGGGTTGAAGGTAGGGGGGAAAGGTCATGGATTGTACCACCACCTGCATCCAATCTCACATTTTCCAGTCTTGAGCTGGGCCATTCTCTCTTCCTTTTTGAAAATTATCCCTGACTATTGGAGCTGGTTTTAGTTTTCTCTAAACAAACCAGAAGGTATTACCCATAAGTCATTGCATTTGCAGAGCACTTTACAGCTTACTGAGGCTTTCAGCATACATTGTTGAATTAATGAATGAATACATGCTAATTCATTTGCTGTTTAAACCAGCACTGTGTATAGAGCATTTGAAATGCAAGGAAATAGGTTATTTGACTTGCCCAATACCACATCCTCTGTATATAGCAGAATTAGAACTTGAACCCAGGTTGTCTGACTGAACCCAGGTCCTTTCACTACTCCTTTCTGCTCTTCTTCAGAGACTAGTTATGAGCCACAGGATTAAATCACTCAGTCTTTGATTTATGATCCAAAGTAAAATCATCCTTCTGGAGGCAGGAACCTGATGGAACGTAAGGCACATGGACTTTGGACTCAGACTGACCTGGATGTTAGTCTCAGCTTTATGACTAATTTGCTATGGGACCTAGGGCCAGTCACTTCACCTGCCTGGGGCTCAGTTTTCTGTGTCCATAAAAATGTGACTCTAGCATACCTACCCTTTGAGTTCCAGTGACGGTTAGAGGAGATGGTATCCGTAAAAGCATGTGGCCCATTCTAGGTCCTCAGTAAATGGAGGAGATGACAGTGGGCATTGTTATGGTCAGGGTTGTTAAGCACAAATCTTATTCTCCATGTAAAGTTCCAAATAACTTGGTTGTTTCTAAAACCTGTCAGTTTAAATATCCAGTGAGTCCTCACTTATGTACTGCACATTACACCAGGCTTTCTGCTGGGATCTCAGGAATGAAACATGGACCGGGCTTTCAAGCATACTCCTAGAAGTCCGGAGGTCAGAGTTTTACCCTACTGGAGACATTCAGTGAACTTGCAGTCTGGACTCTGAAGGCCCACCTGGCTGTTCTCTGAGAGAAGTTCTACCTGGGTGTCCATGGTCTCCCTGGAATTGTATTTCAAAACAGTCTCTTAAGATTAACAGTCTTACT
The DNA here is from genome assembly GCF_003265705.2 of Callorhinus ursinus. NCBI lineage: Eukaryota > Metazoa > Chordata > Mammalia > Carnivora > Otariidae > Callorhinus > Callorhinus ursinus. Next base: position 10,685,085 of record NW_027397100.1, read on the forward strand.
ACTTCAGCCTGGCTTATTCTCGCCTCCTCTTCACAGCCTCGGGGGTTTCGGGGGCTCTCCTTTCTCCTCAGCATCTCACTCAGGGTCCTGCCTCTCTCCCTCCTCTTTGCACCTCTGACAACTTCCTTCTGTCTTTTACCACCAAAAGCTCCTTTGAGTAGCCCTTAGACTTTTCCTAACCTGGTCTCAACATACCTTTCCAGTGTTCCTGCCCATTCACCTTCCCTGGGACTCCCCAAACATTTTCTTTCCTGCCTCTGCACCTTGGCACACCTTGTTCCCTTTGTCTAGAATGTCCTCTCTCCTCCAAGGTCCACCTAAGTATTACCTCCTGCAGAACTCTTCACCTGCTCCCAGAGCAGAGATCATTTGTACCAAAATTCATTTATTGCTCACCACTTTTGGGATAGAATTTGAGGCAACATACTGCAGTTTAATTATTTTTTACATGTTTGTTTTTCCATACTAGACTGTGTGCTCCTCCAGCTAAGAAACCATTTCTTACATTTTGTGTTCATAGGGTCTAGCACAAAGCCTGACATGTACTTGGGGCTTGGCTCATTAAACTGAGTTACTGCTTTGTGTAATTTGGGATCAAAACCTGAAAGAAGCTGTCAAATTGGGGAGAATCCTGGCAGATCAGGGAAATGGGGATGGACAAGCAGTTCGACCTGTTAGAGGCCTTCTCTCTTTGTTTTACTAAGAGACTGTGATAGTTAAGAGGCAAAAATCATATTTTTTGTTCTTTTCCCCTTTTTTCATACTTTTGTTTTTGTCATTTTGTTTCTGTAGGTTAATTCTTATATCTTGAAGAAGAACATGATCCTTATGACAAATAATTTCTATGCAGCAATCTTGGGATATGATGAGGTAAGATCATTTGCCAAGCCTTAAGCAGAACATTGGCTTCCCCCAACAGACTTTTTTTTTTTTAATTTTAATTTTAATTTTAATTTTAATTTTAATTTTAATTAGTGAACACACAGTGCAGTATTGGTTTCTGGAGTAGAATTCAGGGATTCATCACTTACATAGAAAGACTTTTGATGAGAAACTCTGAGGGAACCTTCAGGGGACATCATTACTACCTACCATTATGGCTTAGAATTTCCTCATCTTCATTGACTTGGCAACAGAAATTACTATGCCCAGCAGTTTGCCTAGTGCTTGGGAAAGAGAGCACAATATAATATGGTCAAATCATTCAACTAGTAGCGTTTATTGAGTCCTTATGGGGTGCTGGATGTAGGGACAAAGGCAAATCAGTCACTGTTTTAGCCTCCAGAGATAGGAAGACATACACATATAAACAGCACAGGCTGCCAGACAAATCGCAAACTTTTGTGGCTTTCATTATAAAAGCAATACATACTCATTTCAAAAACTCATAAAACTGCACACAAGTGGTTGAAGTAAAAAGTAGAAGGCCCCTTTCTGTCCTGCCCAATTCCCTGTCCCAGAGGAAAACTTTGTTAATAGTTTATTGAGTGTCCTTCCAGACGTTATGTTTGCATACACAGGCACCTATGTATTTTCTTTACACAATGGAAGTTATACTACATACACTATTCTGCACCTTGCCTTTTTTGCTGAACAATATATCTTAGGCCTCCTTACACATCAGAACATTTAGATCTCATTTTTTTCATTGTAAAATATACATAACATCAAATTTACCATTTTTAAGTGTACATTTTAGTCGTCTTAAGTACATTCACATTGTTGAGCAATGGTCCCCACCATCCACCTCCAGAATTTTTTCCATCTTCCCAAACTGAAGCTCTGTACCCATTAAACCCTTACTCTTCCCTCAGCCTCCTCTCAGCCCCTGGGAACCACCACCTTCTCCTTTCTGTCTCTGTGAATTCGAATACTCTGAGTACCCCCGTGTAAGTGGAATCATATGGGTTTTATTCTTTGTGACTGGCTTATTTCACTTAGCATAATGTTCTCAGCGTTCACCCATGTAGTAGCATCCATCTCATCTTTTTCTCCCCACTGTTATCATGGAAATTTCAAACACATCAAAAAGGTAAAAGAATGGTGTAATGAACACCTGTATGCACACTACCAGGGTTCCTCAAAACTCATCTTTTTAAAAAACACATGCATTTATGCTCATTTTGTGGTGATTTAATGCAAGCACCACCCCTTCTGGGAAACAGGCCTGGAAATTCCCTGGGCTCAGCTCCTTCCACCTACCCTGGACTCCACAGCACTCGCTACACTAGTGTACCCTGGCTGGGTGGGGACTCCTTCTGGGTGGTGGCAGTGTCTACCGTGTTTGCATTTCTCTTGCCTGGTGTGGTACCTGGCATGTGGTAAGTGAGGAATGAGGAAGGGAGGAAAGGCATAAAGGATAAAAGTAAGAAACTGGAGTTCAGACTGGAGGAAGTGTTATCAGTCTGAAGATAATAATTAAAGCCAGGAGATAAGCTTACAAAAATAGGACTAGTTAAAATTGAGGGTTCCTGATTCTCAGTCCACCAGATATTTGCAGAAAACAGGAAGGTTTATCAGAGAGCAATTTAGATTGCATACCACACACGTCTTTGATTTAACATGAGCTTTGTGGGAGTGGGACGGGAGTTGAGAAACACTGCTTACATCTACACATTAATTGTTAAATTAGATACATTCTGACTGCAGAAGCCTTGCAGTGTATAGAAAAATGAGGCTTAGAATTGAAGAAATAGCATTCTCTATTAGCTAGTATTTCTTTGAGGACTTTATTGCAGCTGGCTCAGCTGATTCCTTTCACCAGTATTAATAAAGATGTTCTGAATTTTGTCTCTTTTCTGTCCCTCCCATCCCAGTCCATCCTGGCAGAGCCGTCTTACAAACATGCCTGATCACAAGAGTCACCTGGAGAGCTCTTCAAATCTAATTCTTGAGCACCTCTCTAAAGATTCCAGGTCAATAGGAGTGGGGCCTGGTATTTAGCAAGCACCTCAGGTGACTCTTTAGAGTGGGAAAGTTTGGGAAATATACTAATTACCTGGGACGCTTTTTTAGAAATACCATTGTTTGGGCCCTGTCTCCCAAAAGTTCTAATTTAACTGCTGTAGGTGGGCATCTGTTGTAAAAGTTCCTCAGGTAATTTTAATGTGCATGCAGATCACGTAGGTAAAATTCAGATTCTGACTCAGCAAGTCAGCGGGGAGGCCTGAGATTCTGCATGGTGAACAAGCTGCAGGTGACATGATGCAGCCCTTCTGCAGACCACACTGGGAGTCACGGATTCTAGAGCTGTGCTGTCCAAGACTAGCCACGTGCGGCTCTCTTTTTTGTTGTTTTGAGTAGGCCCCACATGCAGCATGGAACCCAGCTCGGGGCTTGAACTCAAGATCCTGAGATCGAGACATGAGCTGAGATCAAGAGTTGGATGCTTAACCGACTGAACCACCCAGGTGCCCCCACATGTGGCTATTTTGATTTAAATTCCTTAAATAAAATTGAAAATTGAGTCGCACTGGTTACATTTCAGGTGCTCAATAGCTTTATGTGGCTTGTGGCTGCTGGACTGGCAGTGTGGCTTTAGAGCATTTCTGTCATCACAGAAAGTTCATTTGGACAGTGCCGTTCTGCAGCACCCTTTTCCTAGAATGTTGCTTGGGTTGTGCCCCTACCCTGGCCACTTTTGAAACCTTCCTGTTTTCTGCTACATTGAGTCCACAAATTCCTCCATGGAACTTCCAGGTCTTCTGTCAACTGTCCCCATCTTGACATGTCTTATCCACTGTTATCTCCTATTGTTTTTGAGTGTGTAACCTTCTTTCCAAGTGAGGCCATTTGCCCCACTGCCCCACAGACATGCTGTGCCTGCTGGAAGATCTCCTGAACAGCTAGGTTTGGAGGGCAGTGGCCGAGTCTTGTCAGCTTTGAGCCTGGTACCTTGTAGGCACTCTCTCTGTAAATGTTCAGTGAACCAATGTATTCTGTCTTACTTAGAATGTAGCTCTCCAAATATTCTCCACTCTTAAAGGCCCCCTTCTCCACAGAGCTTTCCCTGACCTCTCTAGATTTGTGTTTGTTTACTCTGAATTTCAACCTCATCTATCCATCCATCCATCCATCCATTTATCCATTTAACAGTATAAAGTGCCTGCCATATGGGATGCACTGGGAATATATTGGTGAATAAAACAAACATGGTGTAGTTCTTTCCCATTGGAGCTTACCTTCTAATGGGAGATAGGCAGTAAACAGGTAAACAAGCAAATAAATATCTGGTTACAAACAGAGGGTCATAGCAGCTAAGACTGAAGAATGAGGAGTCACCCATGTACGTAGTCTACCTCGGAGTCTCCCTGTACGGATTGGCAGTTGTTCACTCTCTAGGATTTGATCCTGTGCTGCTGTTTGTTGGGCACTAGCTTGTCTCTTCAACTGATTGCAAGCTGCCTGTGAGCTGAGACCATTTTGCTGTGATTCTGTGTTCTCGGCATCATGCTAAGCACGTAGTGGTGTCACAAATCAGTCTTTTCGGAGTGAGACTGGCACTCCAAACCCTTAACTATAACGTGGACCCTCAAGGCACAGGCTTCCTCTCAATTACTCTAGACCTAGGTGTCTTAATCCTGAAGGATGCTTTTTTTGTGTCATGAGGGAAAACAAGCAGGCCCCCTAGTAGATTGTGGGAACATTGCTATGCAAACTAATATTTGGCCACCAAGCACCCCTTTTCCTTTCCTGATTTCTCTCTCAGACCAGTCTCCCATATGTTTTCATTGACTTACTAGCAGTTTGGTGGAAAAAAGGGTGAAGTTGGGCTTATTGATTTGTTCAGCCATTTTTATTGCACCCCCCACTCTGTGCCAGGTACCGCGTCCTACCTAGAGCTAGTCAGGCACCATCCCTTGACCTCACCAGTGCATTCTGGTCCTGAGTCTACCACCAATTAGCTAGATAACCTCTAAGCCTCTGTGTACTTATCTTTCAAATGGGGATAATCATATCTGTTCTTGGCATACGTAGTCATTAGGAGCCAGGTGTGTGAAGGAACTGACAGCCTGGAACAGTCAGGTGCTATCACTGTTGATCGGAGTCCTGAGTCACCCTTTTCTTTCCGACTGATTATGGACTTGCCCCTTCCCAGGCATCTCCCCCATTGCCAGGGGTACCTGTTTGTAGCAGGCCGTGGCTCCCAGGGCTTTTGCTGTCCTGTGCTCTGTGCTCATTCTCTAGGTCCTCATGACACCCGCTCCCAGGCTCTTCTTTCCCACGTAGCACATGTGGATCTCTGCCAGCAGCTCTCCAGCTTGTGCCCGGGGCACTTTAGACACAAGCAGGCTGTTGTGTTAGCAAATAGCTTGGAGAACGGTGATGTGCCTGAGCTTGTTCTTGGGCCCTGTCCCCATCTGCCAGAAGAAGCTGGTTTTCCTGACTCAGCCATTGTGCCAACACAGTCTCTTAAGCTGGGGAATTATAGGGATGTTGAACAGGAGGCATTTGGAACAGGTTGACTGTTTTTCCACCAAACTGTCAGCACCCCATCCTGGACTTGGCCCTTCGTGGCAGCAGGCCTGACGTCGGACCTCATATGCCGCCATGTCCCAGAGGCCAACACACAGTATCACATTGAAGACATGATCTGGGGTCTTCGTGTAATGCTTTGCCACTTACAGAGCCTGTCATGGCCATGATCTCTGAATTCTCACAACAGTGCTGTGGGCGGGTCTTGCTATGTGTGTTTGGCTCATGAGAAACTGAGGCTCGGGAAGGGCTGGTGGTTTTCCAAGGGCCATGCAGCTGTCAAGTGACAGAGCTGCCATTTGAACCTATGTGGTCTGATCCCTAGATCTCACTGTAGTTTCAGCTGTAGCCACAGCTGCCTGTCGCAGCAAGCTCCTGGTCCTTGTACCTGACATACTGCACATAACAGAATACCTTTATGCGGACCCACTTTTATAATGCAGCTGTGCGTAGGGCAAGCACTTTCATCTCATAGATGAGTGGTGAATTGTCCGCCATCTCTGAACCTTGGTAGTGGCAGAGCCAGGACTTGATCTGGCCTTCTGACTTGTAAGTCCCAGTTGGTGCTTTGTCTGGTTCCATATTAGCTTGGCACCTGGACAGAGCAGCTTTTTGGGGCCTTTCTCTTCAGTCACCCTCCCCCCACGAAGCAGGACCGTCCCCTCTCCTTCCCTTAGAGGTCCAAGCTAGAAAATGGCCCTAGTCCATGGCCCAGGTGCTGATTAGTCTCTATGATATTTGGGCTTCTCGACAGACCCTCCTCCGTGCTGCAAAGGACAATATTAGACACACGCACACAGGCTCTGGGCGTTCCCTCTGGCCCATGGCAGCCCTGCTGAACGGCCTGTTCCTCTACTTGCGGCAGGGCTAGCCATGGCCAACCCAGAGATGGGTGACAGTGAGGCCAAGGTGTTCCTTTCCCAGAGAGCCAGCTGCCTTGCAGACGTGTGCCCTTGGACCAGGAGAGAAGGTGCAGTCTATGCCCACCTCTGTTTCTGAGAAAAAATACCCACCCACAACACTCTGTGCCCATTTCTTGCGGGCAGCGGTAGGAGCACTGGGCCACCGTTTCTTTTCCTGGCCTCACAGGTATTGGTGGGTCAAGTACAGTGCAGGCGAGTAGCAGGAGCTGTGTGTGGCCTGGGAGGGCAGCCAGACATGAACCCCATCTCTGCATTAATCTTAGCCAGTCACTCGGCCCCTCTGGCTCCCATGTCCTTCCTGTGCATAAAATGAAAGGGTTGGACCAGATGCTCTCTGAAGACCCCATCTGGCTCTACCATGTAGCTGCCCCGTTTCTTTCTTGTGTCTATAAGGTCTTTCCAGTCCGATTCTGTGGTTGTCAGCATGTTCACAATATCCCCAGCTTTTGTACGAATGGCTCTGCCATACTCCCTGGAAGACCAATTGTACTCTCTGTTCCAGGGGATCCTTTCAGATGACCATGGGCTGGCTGCTGCCCTCTGGAGAACCTTCTTCAACCAAAAATGTGAAGACCCTCGGCAGCTTGAATTGTTGGTGGAGTATGTGAGGAAACAGGTGAGCAACCCCAGCTCTCCCCTCCAGAGGCTCATGGGAAGCAGGTCTTTCCTGAGGTCTGAAGATGCTGGACTGTAGAGGATTATGAGAGGTTGAGTTCCCAGAGGCCAGTCTGAGGGAATTCTGACCACATCCTGTCTGCAGCAGGTGCTGATGAACACCTTCTGTGTGCCCAGCCATGAGCTAGGCTGGGAGTGGGGAATGAGATGGAAGAAGAAGCACTGAGTAGTCTGCTCTCAAAAATTTTTAGGCATTCATTCACTACACATTTGATTACCTGTTATGTGCCCAGTGCTGTGTGAGACCACCGGCACACACAGTCCTGTAGGATATGGGTATGGGGTGCTGTGTAGTCGCCCACTCTAGCCCCCTCTGATCCCACTTTGAAGCTTCAAGATTCATGTTTCCTGCTCCTGATTTCTAGCAGAACTGGGCTCCAGGCAGCATTCCACGGGTGTCTCTCAAACCTCTCCCCACTGAGTGCTAGCCACAATCAAGTAGCGTCCTCCTACTTCATTCCCCACCCCCTCGTCCCCCAGGGCTCCCTGACACCAGAATTTCTAAGAGAAAACTCCAGAGTGGGGACTCTTAACTATATCGTTTTCCTTGAAACCATGGCAACTTCACTCCTTGATCTCTCTGCCCCCCTGATCTGTATTGATGGGAAACCCATATTCTATAGATGAGGGAGCTGAGTGGCAGAGAAGAGGAACATAGAGGCTTTTCCAGGGTCTCCCAGTGAGTCAGCCCGCACAGCTGGCCTACAACCCCACGCTGGTGATTCATGTAGCCACTAGAGAGGCCTTAGCTGCTCCAGACAGCTCATCAGCTCAGGCTGTCCCATGAGTCACACCTTTGCTTTGTGGGCCTGGCCCTGGAGCTGAAGGGGCCTCACCCCACAATTATTCTCTTATTCACCTGTGTCCACGGCCTTCAGGCCTTCAGCAGCCAGGCAGGGGAAGGCCAGGCCCTGGCTCTTGGGGAGAAGACAGGGCTGGCAGGAACAGCTTGCTGATTGCTGGCAAAACCACACAGTGGGGCTCTTCAGACCCAGAGGGTAGAGAACCCCAGAAGCCAGGACTTCTGTTTGACCATTCTTCAAATCTGCCAGAGCTGGGAGAAGGCACTGTGGCCAGAGGGCTCCACCCACAGAGAACTCTTGAGACTCACACTGTTGACTGGATTCATCGTCAGACACAAGTAGCAGTTGGCAAAGCAAATGCTGTGTTTTTTGAGAGACCAGCCTAACTTTTCCATCTGCCATGGTGGGCTTGTGCCAGGGGCCACAGCAAGGACATAGCTGGGACTTCTCCGAGGGCCCTAAAAGAAGGGACTGCACACCATTGCCCCTAGAAGAAATCCCATATTGTCCAATGAGAAGCAGGCAATAGGAAAACAGTGATGGGGCTCTTAGGGAAGTAGGGAGCTTTGATGGGACCCGGGCCTGTCAGCAACACTGAATACCTGCTGTGCCAGGCACTCTGGTGAGAAAGCAGAGATTCATAGGACCCACACCTGCCCTCCAGCCAGCTCATGGTTTGGTGAGGAAGCCAGTCAGGCACAAGGCTGACCCTGGAATAAGTCAGTCTATGATGATGCAGGTAGGAACAAAGTGCTTTGGAAGGCCAAAGAAAGGCGAAGACTGTGAGTGAGCAGATCAGGAAAGACCAGGAAGCCGGGCCCTCAACAGACTAGCCCTGCACCATGATCCCAGTTGGTCTGGTGGGTAGCCCAAGAGCCAGTCCGAGGTTATGTTGAGATTTTCAATGCAGAAGATGGGCAGAGAGGTGGCATTAGGCACAGAGATGGAGCTGTTGGAAAGAGGAGTGTGTTTTAGGCACGGTAATGGGTCAGTCACTCTCCTTGAACTAAAAGACAGCAGGACGTGTGGAAACCTAGACCTGACGTATATGGGAGAGATGGGCTGAGTTCCGGGGTCAGCAGCCTGGCGGTGAAACAACAGGAGTGAGGGCTTTGGGAGAGGGGGCCGGTCCGACGACTGGGATGAGGCCTCCAGGCTCCTGCCGCCTTCTCCCACACGCCTTCTCACCCCGCCGTGCAGCTTTATTTCTCTGAATCCAGAGCTCTCTCCTGCTGTGATCAGCTCTCCCCTTGAATGTGCCTGTCCACTTGAAAGCATTTCTCATTCTGCTGTTGTTACTAGCAGCAGCCTGGGGATCCTCCCAGACACCGCCTGTATCTCCTGAGACTTGGCCACTCATTAGATCGCCTGCCTCTTGCACAACTGCCCAACCTCGCCTCCCCTGCAGCCGCTCCCCGTTCTCCGTATTGTGGGTGTCCCTTCTCCACTTGCTGTTCAGGGGGATAAGCTCCCCCAGCCGTCCCCCTGGGTGAAGCTAGACCCACTGGTCAGCACGGCGGCCTGCTAATTGTGGGGTCAGAGCTCACTAGAGGACAGTAGAGGCATACATATTTAAAATTTTAAGAAGTTCCTGTGACTACAGTGTACACGTGTTGTATCATTTAATCTCTTCATGAGCCCTGGGGGGGTACACATTCCCATCCCCTCTCTCAGACAAGGGAACTTGAACCTCAGAGAGGGAAACTGGCTCACCTTTAGTAACCTCACTACCCCGAATAGGCAGATAAAACACACACGCATCCCAAGGACGTGTCTCCCCTAGCACATCCTCCCTAGAAACTTCTTGCAGCCCAGAAAGTCAGGGCTTGTGTGTCTTGTCTATTCAGAGGTATGATGAGGAGTTCCCTAAAGCCTTCCCAATGAGCTTCCCCGGGAATTCGTTTCTCCCAACCCACTTTAATGAAATAATCTGGGAGATCAGAGACCTGCTGTCCTGGGAGCTGGGATGGTCAGACCGCCTCCCTTCCCCCGAGGCCCCTCCCTGTCCTCTCCGTTTGAAGGCTGGTTCCTTACGCCATCTTGTGTCTCTCCTGCCCTTGTCCTCTGTTTCCTGCTCGCCCTGTTGCAGATGCAGTACTTGGACTCCATGAATGGTGAGGATCTGCTTCTGACGGGGGAGGTGAGCTGGCGCCCTCTTGTGGAGAAGAATCCTCAGAGCATCCTGAAGCCCCATTCCCCAACTTACAACGATGAGGGTCTTTGATGGGGGCTGGTGTCTCTGAACAGCTGGCCCGCTGGCTTTGAGGAACTGCCAGGAGAGAGGTGCTTGTTTGGCCCGGAACCCTGCAGAAAGTGGCCTGAACTGACCTTTGAACGGCATCTGTCAAATACCTGGCCCCATTTGTGTTGATTATCCTCTTAGTATGCCCAGGAGTCTGATCTGGTGGGGTACTGTGCTGGGAGAACCCTTGGCTCTTCTGAGGTATCCTACCCCCCCGCCCCAGGAGAAGCCTGGAGCAAGAGCTCCCCAGCACACACTCCCCTGGTCCCCTCCAGGAACTGTGATTGACAGCTTTTCCCAAAGGCCGCAGAGGGATGGGGATAGGTCAGCAAGGGGACACTTCCACCAAGGGCCCACCGTGGCCAAGGGGCAGTTTGGAATGCTGCTGAGTCAAGACGGGTAACCACGCTCTGTCCTCCGGCTTTGAGCCATGGAGTTGAGTTGGCCATTAAAAGATACAGAGACTTATCTCTGCCATGGCTCGTCTTTATTCCAGGGTTTTTAGAAACCTACCTGAGATGGCAGTTGCCATAAGCTGAGGACCACCACCCAGCTCAGTTCGAGGCAGGGAGGGCGAGAGGGTCAGGAGGGTCTCTGTTGCTCCTTTTGTCTCTAGTTCACGGAGATGTCACTGTTCTGGCCAAGGCCTAGCCTGCCAGGCTCCATCCTCTGGGACCCAGAAGGCCTCTGATGGCCAAGGGGCTTGTCACATCCTGAGTCATTTGGAAAGAAGCCCCAAGAACATAGGTCCCATTGTCACGAGGGGAGGAACATGCCGTCTTTCCTCTGTTGACTCCCTTGATGTGAGATACTGGGGAGAAGAGAAAATTCTCTCTGGCTTCATTGTACCGTCCCAGGGCCGAGCCCCGTGCCCAGCTTCCTAGCCCCGTCCCAACTTCTGGAGCGTGCGCTGCAGAGCCAGCTCGGTCTGTGCACTTGAGGATCAGTCCCCTCCTTCCTGAGTGTGGGCCATCTCTTGGGGGATTTTCTTTACATGGAAGAAAGGGGGCGGGGAACCATAGTGCCCCTCCTTCCCCCATCAAACTTCCTTCATTTAACTTGCTATAAAATGAGTCATATAAAGAAATTCTATATGGGTGAGGTATATCCCACTTCTGTGAAAACATTACAAATCAGACCGCTTTCTCAGAGTTTATTTAAGATGCTTTTGTTGCAAGCGGAGTTCTAGAGTGAAGCCCCCTCTGTGTGTGTGAGATAGTAACACCTTGTAACTCATTACAGCTGGGCACTATTTACATAAACCAGAGCTGAGCCAGGCAGGAATTTGCTGATTAATTTATTTTTAATGGAGTGAAGTATACCATGCACCAAAATAAACTTTACTGTGTGTACCTAACTGCTCCTGGAATGGATGGAAAAATTAATGGAACAGATTTTGGCTCCCAACTCCACACATTAATTCATATATAAAAGTTATTTGAGCCTTAACCCATTTGCTGCCCCGGGCAGCTCCCCAGCCACAGACCCCAGCCCACAGCTCCAGGCCAGCTACTGGGCTTGTTTGAGAATCATGGAACTGCAGATTTAGAAGAAACTTCAGAGGTCACTTAATCCAGCCTGGGTCCAGAACTTGACTCCCCTTCTCAGCATCCCAGTTGGCCTCTGTCCATACAGGCCGTTTATGAATACCTCCACCTGCAGAGCCAAGTCCTATCTCCATAAGCTGAGTAATTGTCAAACAGTGCAACTTGTAACACGGAGCTGCGTTTTAAAGAGCCGAATTGGATCTGTCAGGTCGGGGATGTCCCGAAGCCCTCACTTCCAGACTGTCAGCATCTTTCGCCCACTACACACCTCCTTCCCCTTCAAGATAAAATCCAGGCTCCTAGAGGCTGCAAGGCCCTTCTTAATTTGACCTGTGCTCGAATTCATTTCTTCTCTGAACAAACTGAACCGCTTGGGTGTTACCTGAAGAGATCATCCTGTAGGTTTCCTCTGCCTGGTATTTTTGCATCCCCTTTTGACTAGAGAAATCCCATGTGTGCCCACGTACCCACCCCCCGTCCAGCCTTGTCTGCCCCAGCTGCAAACTATGGCTGACACACCCACCCTCCGTCCTGCACTGTGAGCTCCTTCAGAGTGGGCACTGTGTTTGGGTCAATCACCTTTGTTTTTCTAGGGCCCCAGGAGTGCCGGGCTCACAGTAGGCATCAGTATAAGCTTGGACAGATGAAAGAAGGAATGCATTAGATCATCAGTCATCAGTACAAGCCAACAAAAAAGTCCCCTTCTGGATCATTCTCTGACCTACAGTTCAGCTTATTTTAACTATTCAGTACAAAGTACTGGCCTTTGCGTAGGAACGGAAAGCTAAACGTTCGTTCTGTAGCTACATGTTTTTCTTTCTCTTTTTTTTAAGTAATCTCTACACCAATGTGGGGCTCAAACTCAAAACCTCCAGACCAAGAGTCGCATGCTCCACTGATTGGGCCAGCCAGGTGTCCCTGTAGCTACACATATTTCTACTGTAAATTGTTATTACACAAAACAAGTGAGGGACATTTCTTGCCTTCAGGGAGATTGCTCTTTAGAAATACTTTTGTTATTTATTTATACTTCCAGAAAGGATTACAGCAAATTAAAAGACACAGTTACAGTAAAACTGCAAAATGATTAGAACAAAGTTTAAAAGATAAGATGCAAGTATTGGGAGGTGGGAAAGGGAAATAATCACGTCAGAAAACCTGTACTGCTAATAACTAATTTTCATGGGAATTTTTTGGTAATTTATAGTTTTAACACATTGTCTCAGTGGTCCTGTAAAATAGGTACCCTCATCCTTCTTCCCCCCTTTCCACAGGTGAGGGAACTAAGGCTTAGGTTATCCAGCCACAGGAAGAAGGGGCCCAGTGTGCCCCAGTCCTCATCTTCCAACCCCAGGGCCCTTGCTCTCTCCCCATCCCACACTGCCCCCCACAGGTCAGCGAGGAAATCTGCAACTGAGTATAAAACCTTGCTCCGAGCTTCCCGGGAGCCAAAGGCAGAAATGGGAGTCAAGGTTCTAAGAGTTGTCACATAAAAGGAAGTATACTTATTCGTCAGAAGAAATGTTTCAGGGAAGAATGTATTATAGGGATTTTAAATGAGAAACACCACAAACAGTGCAGTGAATAGTACCTCTAAGATTTCGGTTTTGCCTGTAAGTTTGAGAACCATAAATAATTGCTGTTTCTTACATCAAGTTGAGATTAAAGCCAAGGCCCCAGTTCAGCCACTATTTTTTGCATTTCTGTTCTGTGTCAGACACTGCTTGGTATTTTCACTTGTTTTCTATTTTAACCTTCAGTGATAAATCTGTGCCGTAAGTTTTATTAAGCTCCTGTTACCATTGAGGGAAACTACATGAAGTTCAGCGGGGCCCAAATTGACTCTGGGTGCAGAACTCAGGTGGTTCTGAGACCCAAGTCCAATGCGTTTAGTTTCAGAGAAGGAGAACTGGATGGGGAAAGGGACTGATGTGCTACAGTTAAAAAGTAAAAGGAAGCCTTCAGTGATATTCCAGCCACGTGGGCTTGTGTGGACACATTCTCATACTAACAGGGAAAAATCAGAACAAGGGGGTTAGACCTCAGAAAAGCCCTGAAGGGAGTCGAGACATAAAGGATGGGCAAGGTTTTAGGTAGGTGGCAAGAAAAACAGGAAGTGGGGAGCTGCCTAGGGGAAGGCACGGAATAGGAAGCTTCTTCAGGCTCAAGTGGACCAGCTCAGTGGTTGGCTAAGGGCAGAAAAGGTTGCAGAGAGCCGGGTGGGGCCACGAGTGGGGGCAGCCTGGGTAACGCTGCACCTGGCAGGCATTCTGGGTAAGGACTGTGACCTGCTGGGAGTGAAGATGTACATCGGTGTGCAAGGTAGATCGGCTTAGTCAGGAACCAGCCATCTAGGCTTGGGAGCCTGGGGGGTGATTGTAGGAATTCAGAGGGAAGCTCAAACCGAAGAGACATTTCAGAGAAATCATGGGGCCTTGATAACTCCCTGCACATGGAGCCTGAAGAAAGCCGTCTAGAGCTCTCCTGGGAACCAGGAGAGGGCGATGTCAGGCAGAAGAGGGAAGCTCGAAAAGAAGAATCCCCTGTACTGTGTTTCTCCAAGTGCCAATTACATTTTCCTACAGGATAGGCAGGGCAGGGATTATTGCCCCCACCATGCAATAGGGGAACAGGTCCACTAGGGAGAAGCCACGAACTGGTGCAAGGTAACCCTGTAGAAAAGCTGAACAGTCTCCTGTCTTTTGAGACCTACTCCATTGCTTTTGGTTTATGTTGTTTGTATCTGTATGGGAGCCAGTCAGTGGAAGGTGCCCCAGGGAGGGCAAGAGAGGGGCTGGACTTCAGGTGATGATGAGGATGGAGGGGCTAAGGACTTTGGCCTTGTCTTGCATGTAGAAGGGGGCACTTGAAACCATGAAAATGGGTGAGTTCCCAGAGGTGAAATGTAGAGGGCTGACCAGGGACTGGGGTGGGTGTGGGAGAAGACATTCCGGGTTGGGGTGGAGCGGGGCGGCAGGGTGGGACGGGTGGGGAGGAGTAGGAAGAGCAGGAACCAGCATAGGAAGTAGAGGCTGGAGTAGAAGTCAGGGGAGAGGAAGCTTCCAGAAGGAGGAGGTTCTTAATGCTGCATGCTGCAGAGTCGGAGCCAGGGAGGAAGTGAACACGGCTTAAGGGCTTCAGACTATTCCAGGGACAAGATTTTTGAGCGAATACAAAAATTGCAAAGGGTTAAGAAGGCAGGGTATGGCAGCAGCTGTGGTATCTTGGTAGGTGCCTAGCTGAAAAGAAATGGAGAAAAATTGGGCAGGAGTTAGGAGAATAGGGTAAGAACCAAGGTGTTTGCAGCACAGAAGAAAGCTGAAGAGGTGCATGGGGGTGAGGAGGAGCTGGATTCAATGTAAAGCACTCAGTGGACTAGGAGACTTCCCGTCAATGTTAGGAATTATTAGATCCCTCTTGAAGTGGGAGCTGAGACCAGAGATTAGAGCCAGATGGGGACACGGGATTTCTGAGGTGAGGGCTGAGAGGGGAGAGGCCAACCCATGCTGGTCTCGATGCCCAGGGAACCTAGAATTATCGGCCGTTGGGGTGAAGGGGAAAGGAAGGGGGATCCTGCAGGTCTGTGGGCAGAGAATGAGACAGTCCCAAAGTGTTTGAACTTTTCCCTTGGGAGCAGTCCTCCTGTACCTGTTGCCCTGGTTCTGCTCACTTCTAGCCTTCCCACAGCATCCCCACTATGCCTTGCCCACCCCCACCACTGGGTTTGGCCTTAGGGAGGGCTAAGCCAGACCCCAGGCCCCTGGCCATGATCCTCTGCCCACTCACCCCTGCCCCAGTGTTAACACTCCTCACAAATCATCTGTGGCTTCCAGGAGACTTCCCTTGAGCCATGCTGGTGAGCCCAGGACCTGACATTACAGGTCAGTACTTGAAGACGCCTTACTGAGAGGAGAAAAGGTCCTAGAGATCCTGCCTGGAGGATTCTCAGGAAGGGAGTCTTCAAGTACTGACCTGTAATGTCAAAAAGTGATGGGGGAAAAAAAAGGTGATGGAATATATGAGTGCTAGAAGAGACTCGGAGACCTCCAGCCCAGGCTTTACGTTACACATGGGAGGCTATGGTCCTGAGAGGCTCACTCAAGGTTTCACAGGTGTGAACCAGAGCCATAGGCCTGTGCTGGCCCGTTTCTTCCCTAATTTTATCTCTCCCTGTGGCCAGAAATGGCTCCTTCACCTCCCAGTCACCATCTGAGAAAAAGCCTGCCGCAGGGCTGTACCCTAGTTGGGGATGGGGAGGTGGAGACATGGTTCCTCTAAAGTTCTAGAATGGGTCATGAGTGCTAAACCTCAAAACACTTGGCTTAACCTGTGGCTTATAATTATTTATGAGTCTGCCTTCCCCACTAAACTGTGAGTTCCTCCAGGGCAGAGACCAAGCCTTACTCATCTTTGGGACCATGGTGCTGGCCTAAAGGAGGCATTAAATACATGTTGGATGAACTGGATGGACAGAGGGAGAGGAGAAGAGAGGTTGGGATAGGATGGGGAGGGTGAGGAAGCTGGACCAGTAATGGGGCCTTAAGAGATCATTAGATAATATCCCCTCCCAAGTTCAAAATGAATTGAGAAATAAGACATAAGAGACAGACAGACGTGAAAACTGTTTTTTTACCAATATTTCTGACAAAGATGATTGAAGAGTGTAGTTTTCGCTCTCTGGCCAAATGTGCTTGTTCATAACCTCCTAAAACTTGGGGCACCTGCGTGGCTCTGTTGGCTGATCGTCCAACTCTTGATTTCAGCTCAGGTCATGACCTCAGGTTGTGGGATTGAGCCCCCATGTCAGGCTCATGCTCAGTGGGGAGTCTGCTTCTCTCCTTCTTCCCCTCCCCTGGCTCTTGTGCACATGCTCTCTCTTTCTCTAAAATGAATAAATAAATATATTTTTTAAAGATTTTATTTATTTGACAGAGAGAGCGAACACAAGCAGGGGGAGCGGCAGGCAGAGGGAGAAGCAGGCTTCCCATTGAGCAGGGAGTCCGATGGGCTCGATCCCAGGACCTGAGCTGAAGGCAGATGCTTACCCTGACCTGAGCCACCCAGGGGTCCCTAAATCTTTAAGAAAAGAAAATAACCTCCTCAAACTAACCATGCTCACCTCCACCCTCCCCCCCCCAAAAGAGCAGACCTCTCCCTCCCCACGACAGGGGCAGAACTTCCTCTGGAAGTTTACCATGTAGATCAATGAGGAATATGCTTTTTTTTTTTTTAAGATTTTATTTATTTACTTGAGAGAGAGGGTACATGAGAGGGGGGAGGGCCAGGGCCAGAGGGAGAAGCAGATTCCATCGGGCAGGAAGCCCGATGCGGGACTCGATCCAGGGACTCCAGGATCATGACCTGAGCCGAAGGCAGTCGCTTAACCAACTGAGCCACCCAGGCGCCCAGGAATATGCTATCTTTGCCTACAACAGAACTAAAAGGGGTGGGGGAGCGCCGAAAGATTCAGCCCAGCTCCTTCTAAGCCACCAGTCAGACAAGCCTCTTCCCTTGGAGAGGAAGGGTGAGTGAAGAGAAAAGAGGGGGCTGTCCTCTCACACCTCCCCCTCCGGGAAAGTAGAGTGGGAATTCCCTCCCTGTATGGAAATGCCAGTGAGGGCAAGTGTGTCTCCCCCGCCGTCGGATGGGATGAGGTGGATGAATGGGTGGAGGGGGGTTGAGGGACGGCAGACTCCATCATCCCAGTGTGTGCAGTCTAGACCCCGGGCACAGCCACCCTTCCAAGATAGAATGCCCAGATTCTCATTCCTGTGATCTGCCTGCCAGAATGCTCATCTGTGTGTGGAGAGTGAGGAGAGGCCCTTGCCTCCTATGTGCTGGACTAAGAGGCCAAATCTCAGAGCCACACTCCACTGACACAGCTAGAAGGCCATGTTCACATTCAGAGCCAGCCTTTGGCCTAGAAGGGGTGGAGACTGATGAGGGGAGTTCCTCTGGTTGCTGCTTCATTTGTCTTCAGGCCTCCACCAAGCCCCCTGCCCTTTCACGGCCTGAGAAAGCTCTAGAATCTAGCATGTACTGAACTCCTCCTCCTCTCAGGCACTTGCCATAGAATAGTCCATTTATTCCTCCCAAAAACCTGGTGAAGGAGGTGCTGTTGGTCCCATTTTACAGATTAAGCCACTGTGACTCAGAGTTGTGATTGTTCAATTTACCCATTAAATGCCAGAGCTGGTGGGGCCTCCCGAAGGCCTGTGTGGTGCTCAAGAACACAGAACCACACCCATCTGGGTTGTTTCTGGGAGTCTGGTGCTTCGGGTCACTCTCCGCTTGGGGGGCTGCTTCGTAAATTATCCTAAAACACAGCTCTAGGAATCTTGCCAACCTTGCGCCACTGTCTGTACAGAGAACCAGCAACTTAGCAAGGCCCGCCTCCGAGGGTGGCTCCCGATGGCGTTTCCCACAGCTCTTCCCCTGCGCCACAGCCCCCATCTTCCTTTGCAGCCATGCCCTCGCCCCTCGTGTCCTCCTGCTTGCCATTCTGCACGTCTTCAAGTCTTTCTCATCCTTTAATATCCAGCGCGGGGAGCCCTCACCGCGTGTTCCTGTGTCTCTAGCTCGCATGTCACTTCATCTTGATTCAAGGGATCTGGGCACACCCTGGCTCTTCTACTATCCCTGGCTGCTCGTCCCAGGAATATTGGCCCCCCGACCCAGCAGTGTCGACATTGGAACAGCCTGCAACTGAGGCGCTCACAGCCCACCCTCTCCTCCTACCAGCCCCACATGACAATCACCTGTCCAGGCGCCACATGGCTTACAAGAGACAAAAGACAGGGCTAAATGGCCCCCAGGATGGCAGAATGATGCCAGGCAGGCGCCTGACACATCTCCTGGACATGACAATATTTTTTGTCGTTTTAATAACAGTTATTAAGGGGACTGTGCCAACACACTGCAGCCAGGGGCTGGGCTTTGCTGTCTGTAGGCTCCTATCGTGCTGGGTCTCCACCCCGAGGCTCAGCCCCAAGGCCAGGATACACCTGTCTCCCCTCCCATTGCCCTTTACCCATCCAGCCCAGAGGAAGGGCAGCCAGTCTTGCCACCTGGGGAATTTGATTTGATTTACACGCTTCCATGATCAGGATGTCAGGGACACCTTGGGGCCCTTTTCACTTCAATTCAGTCTGCCCATCCCTGCCTCTCTCAGTTGAGCTCCCTTTGCACACACCCAGTACTGCACTCCAGAGTTAGGGTCAAAGACCCCTGCTGCTGCCCAGACGCTCATGCACACAAATAGATCTGCACCCAAACATGCACACAAGGATACATACACACATGCGTACACAGGTAAACACACACTGACATATGACTATTTAAAGACAGCCAAGCAGACATACAAACATCACAGATGGTATGTACACGTACATACATGCACAGGTATGGTTATTCATGGGCATGTGTATGAGTTGAGCCATATGAAATTATCAATATTCACTGTTTTCTTGTTTGTTTGTTTGTTATTACAAAAATAGAATCTAGGGATGCCTGGCTGGCTCAGTCGGTAGAACATGCGACTCCTGACCTCAGGGTTGTGAGTTCAAGTCCCACACAGGGTGTAGAGCTTACTTAAAAAAAAAGAGGGGGGGTGCCTGGGTGGCTCAGTCAGTTAAGTGTCTGCCTTCGGCTCAGGTCGTGATCTCAGGGTCCTGGGATCGAGCCCCATGTCCCATGTCAGGCTCCCTGCTCAGTGGGGAGTCTGCTTGTCCCTCTCTCTCTCTGTCCCTTCCCCTCACTTGTGCTCTCTCTCAAATAAATAAAATCTTTAAAAAAGAGAGAGAGAGAGAATCTAATACAAATGTGGGCATGGAAGGAAGTATACAAAAATCTAGAGCCAAATTTGTACACCCACATTTAAGCAGCATTATTCACAATAGCCAAAAGGTGGAAACAACCCAAGTGTCCATCAGTGGAGGAATGGATAAACAGTGTGGTATATACACACAATGGAATATTATTCAGCATTAAAAAAGAAGGAAATTCTGACTTCTGCTCCAACATGGGTGAACCTGGAGGACCTTATGCTAAGTGAAATATGCCAGTCACAAAAAGACGAATACTGTTTGATTCCACTTAGATGAGATGCTTAGAGTGGTCCTATTTATAGAGTCAGAAAGTAGAGTGGTAGTTACCAGAGGTTGGGGGAGAGGAGGGAATGGGGAGTTGGTGTTTAATTAAGGGTACAGAGTTTTGACTGGGGAAGATGAAAAAGTTCTGGAGGTGGATGGTGGTGATGGTTGCACAACAATATGAATCTACTGAATGCTACTGAACTGTATACTTAAAAATAGTTAAGATGGTAAACTTTATGTTACATGTATCTTGCCACAATTAAAAATAATTTTTAAAAAGATAGCCAAAAATATGTATCATCAGATAGATGGTGTAAACACAGAGCGATAAACACAGGAACTCAGCAACACAGAAACGGGCTGCCTCCCCTCCCAGCAGCACTTCTCCAACCCAGATAAGGCCCTGGTTCTCCCCCTAAACAAATCTGGAGATAAGGCCTTAATGAAGGCCCTGCCTCCTTGGATACCCCCACAGCTCATTACCCTCCCACGGTCTGGCTCTGCTTACTCAACCTCCTGCCCCTCACGCAGCCTCCCCTCCCCTAGGGAAGGGCCTCCTTAGAGCACCTGGTGCTCCAATTTCTGCCCCTGCCCCCAGAATGTGATGGAATGGCCCAGCATTTCACCTCCTGGCCTTACCCTGACCCCTGGGCTCCTCCCTTCTAGGTTCCTCAAAGACAAAGCTCCAGCCCCATTCCTCTTTGGTCCCAGGGCCCAGCTCGACATGGGAACCCCTAAATCCCTCTGCCCCCTGCCATGCATGTGTTAGGCCCTGTGTGAAACTGTGGACAGAGGACCTGTGTCTGGTCTGAACATGATCACAGACCAGATAAAGCGAGTGCAATCAGTTATACAAGGTTGTGAGACACGGTGTTCAGTCTCTTGCTGTCCAGGCCATCCTCATCAGAGTTCGTTCCTCCTTAGAAGGGGGGCACCTCAAGCTGGTACTGTGCACTGTGGTGACCACGTCTGCCTGGCCTGTCTCCCTAACTGCCATCTGCTGAACCCCTCTTCTCCAGAGCCTCTTACTCATGCTACTGAGGACTCTGGGATTCTGGCCTTTGTTGGGGGGCAGAGAACGGAAACCTGCCTGCTCTGTTTGCCTCCTGACCTCGAAGGTGCCCCTCATCCTCTGAAAACTTTCTTCCTCCCCTGAGTTGGGGAGGAGGGCTGTGGTGTGGCCCACACCAGGTCAAGAGCATCCCTGGAGTGGAAGGTGTTGGAAACATAGCCATCTGGAAACAGCATTTCTCAGGTGTGGGCCTGGGCGCACTGCCCCCAGCGGCGCCGGGATGCGTATAAAAAGCAAGCTCCAGAAACTTACTCAGACTTTCTGGATTTGAATCTCAGATGGGTGGAGCCTGGGGATCTGCCTTGTAACATTTCCCAGCTATTCCCAGGGCCTAGGGTGAAAGTCACTGCTCTAGATCCTTGGAGGATGGGCTCAGAACCAGAGTGGGGGTTGGACAGGGGACTGCGAGTGTCACAGTTATGGAGGTAGAGCCATTATGGGAGCAGAGAGTCCCGGATGGGGGACAGACAGGTGTTGATGTTGACAGTTCTGTGTGACATTCTGTTCGGTTCTTATTTAGGGCCTGTGTGCAGGTGTGTCAAGGCTTGGGTTATCCACCATGCTTTGGGGTTATTGCTAGTCTCTGAATTAGCATTTAGGCCTGTTTACATGAGTTTGATCAAAATGTGTGGTCTGCATATGTCAGCCTATACTCTGTGTGTCAACCTGTCTGCTTGTGTGTTCACGCCTTTATCTCCATGTCTTGAGTCATTTATCCACCCTGGTGTGTATATGCGTGTGTGTGTGTGTGTGTGTGTGCACGTGTGTACGTGTGTGTCCCTGAGCAGGCCTGAGTCCCTCTGGACCATAATCCAACCTCCCTGGGGGCCCTGGAAGGTCAGGGTTTGGAGGAAACTTGCTAGGAGCCTGGTGGGGATGGGGCAGATGATGCTGGGTGGGGCCAGGGTGGGGGTGGGCAGAAGTGTGTGCTAAGGGCCTGGCACCGCCATTTCCCTGGGTGAGCGAGTCTCAACAGCAGGTAGACAGGTGAGGCTGATCTGACAAGTTCTAGAGGCCGGGGGCAATGGGGCGGAGCATGGCTCTGACTTAGGGTGGCAACAGGTTGGGGGCCCTGGCACACAGAGGGCGGGCGGGCAGGCAGTGGTTCTCTTGGTTGAGAGCAAGGGTGCAGCCCCAGGGTGCAGGCCATGGAGCCTGCTGGAGGCTGAGGGCAGCCAGGCGGGCAGGCATGTTTGGAAGCCTAGGGCCTGGGGACTTGGGAGCCCAGGGCATGGCGGGACCCCTGCGGGGCCGGGTGGAGGAGCTGAAGCGGCCGTGGTGGCGGGAGGCCTCACCGCTGGTGCTCCAGCACAGTGAGGCTGCCCGGCTGGCAGCCGATGCCCTCCTGGAGCGGGGCGAAGCTGCCTACCTGCGGGTCATCTCTGAGGAGCGGGAGCTGCCCTTCCTGAGTGCCCTGGACATGGACTACATGACCAGCCATGTGCATGGGGGCCCTGAGCTCAGCGAGGCCCAGGGGCCAGAAGCTTCAGGGCCTGACCGCCTCAGCCTGCTCTCTGAAGTCACCTCGGGCACTTATTTCCCTATGGCCTCCGACATAGATCCCCCAGACCTGGACTTGGGCTGGCCTGAGGTTCCACAGGCCACGGGCTTCAGCCCCACCCAGGCTGTGGTCCACTTCCAGCGGGACAAGGCCAAGAACATCAAGGACCTTCTGCGTTTTCTCTTCAGCCAGGCCCGCACGGTAAGGGCCTTATCTTTTCAGACATTCATTTCACAGATGTGGAAACTGAGGCCCAGGGAGGGAAAGGGACCAACCCAAGACCATACAGCAGCTTAGGGGCAGCACTGGGACTAGAACCTCTGCTCTAGAGGGTAGGCATGTGTTTTATTTACCTTGGTAACCCCTTGGCACTCAAGAACATTAGTCCACAAACATTCTGGAAATGGATACAAAATTGTGCATATTGCAGGAGGGATCCTCTGCATCTTTCTTGGGACAGGGTCCATGGCCTTCATCAGATTCTCAAAAAGGTTTTTGATCCCAAACTAAGAATTCTAACCTTGGTGAACATTTGAGTCACTGCCTTGACCTACAGAGGAGGAAACTGAGGCCAGAGAGGGGCTGGAACTTGCTCAGGGAGGTCCAGTCAGTTGGTGAAATAGAGTTCAGGGGGAGAGAAAGGGGTCCTGACTCAGGCCCTGGGCCCAGGCTCGACCCTGCCTCCTGGTGCATATCCCCAGCTGCATCTCACCCTTCACCCACTGCATCTCCAGCTGGGCCTGAAGCAGGGAAGGGTCACTGGTACCTGGGCCTCAGCATGGCATTGGAGGGCTGGGCTTTCAGTTTTGCACCAAAAGGGAAGAGGAATGGAGGCTTCTGGGCTCAGGGATGGGGAGCAGGGGCTCGGGAGAAAGAGAAGCAGAAGAGCTGGTATAGGTGGTTGGTACCTGGGAAGTCTCCAGCCACAGACTAACATAGCTTCACTCCTGAGCTCTGATCTCTGACTCAGGAGGCAGGGAAATGGATCAGATGACCCCAGGAAGGGTTTGAGGTGAGTTAGACTCTGTCTTTGTCTGGGGGAGTGGCCCAGAAGGTGCCTGCTGCAGAGATCAGGAGCCAGCATGCTGGGATCTCACGGATACCTCCAGAGCCTCCCTAGCAAACCTGTCTGTGCCCCAGGCGGGGGAGGGCCAGGCCTGATTGGCACTGGGAATGGGGTTATTAGTAAGGTGGCTTTGCTGCCGTCACTCCTGCCCCTTTGATCTTCCCTGCCTGGCCTTCTTCCCCCCACCTCTGGCTAGGCCTGTGCCAAAGAGGCATCCTCCAGCACTTTGCCTCCTTACCCCCATCTAGACCCCCCCTACCCCCACCCTCTGGGCCAGGAGCCATGCTTCTACTCTGGGCTGCCACTGACTCTCAGAGTGACCTTGGGAAGTGCTTCCTTTTCCTGTGGGCTATGTCCTTGTTTGCTGAGCAGGCAGGAGGAAGGGAACATTTCTTGAGTGCCTGTCATGTGTGGAGTATTTTCACATCTAAGCCCCAGAACTATGACATATAGCTATCATTGTCCCCATTTAACAAGATGAGATTGAGGCCTGCAGAGGTAAAGCAACTCGCCCAAGGCTGCATCACTAGGAAGTAGCAGAGTGCAGATTCGAACCCCATTCTGTCTGGTTCCAACACTGGGGCGCTTTGCCTTGCACCTCTTGCCTCTCAGCCTGGACGATGAGACCTGGTCTCCCAGCACATATACGCAATGGGAAGAAGGGGCAGCTGGGGACTTGATGGTGCAAGGGGTTTTTCAGGGCTTCTCTGAGGCAGTCCATTGGAGGAGGAGAAAACACGCCCCAGCCCCACAACTGAGCAGAAAACTTGGTCCCCCCTAGCGTGAGGGAATTGAGGGAGTCCGTGGGTAAAGGATACCATGCCAGACCTCTGCAGCTTCACAGGGAAACTGAGGCAGGTCTGGCAAAGGGCTTGAGGATCCCAATAACCATGGCTTGCAGCTCTAATTCTTGAGGAGGGAACCTCCAACAGAGCTAGGCCTGGAGCTAGTGGGAGAGTGTGAGGGCCTGCACTGGGAATCGGGGTCTGGGTTCTGCTTCTGACTCCCCTGCTGTGGGCCTCAGTCTCCCCACAGTTATCTTTGAGAAGCTCATGACAGATGAACACTCTATCCTCAAAAATATGCACACAGAAACTTTCAAACATATTCTGGGCATTCAAGACAGAGGAACCTCCCTGTGTCTAAGTGAAGAACTCTTGAGCTAGGTTGTTGCTAAAGGCCCTTCCAGTCCAGATGTTCTCCCAGGCTCCAGCCTCCCGATATTAAGCCCAGTTCTCTTTTCCTGGGACCCCCGCTCCTAGCCCTGGGCTGGGCAATGTTCTGGGCAGGGCTGAGATTACCCTACATCCCCCAGGTGGTGGCTGTGGTGATGGATGTATTCACTGACATGGAGCTTCTGTGTGACCTCATGGAGG
The DNA here is from genome assembly GCF_003265705.2 of Callorhinus ursinus. Lineage (NCBI taxonomy): Eukaryota > Metazoa > Chordata > Mammalia > Carnivora > Otariidae > Callorhinus > Callorhinus ursinus. The sequence goes on from NW_027397100.1 coordinate 10,709,858, forward strand.
CCTCGAGCCGGCGTGGTGTCCCCGTCTACCTGCTTCTGGCTCAGGAGCACCTCAGGCACTTCCTGGAGATGTGCTACAAGATGGACCTCAATGGGGGGCACCTGCCGGTCAGTGGGGGACAGGGGCAGTAACCAGGGGGTGGAGCAGGGAGTTGGGGAGGGCAGAAGAGTCAGTGGGGTGGTCAGTAAGCATTGGGGGTCCAGGGGAGTGGGCGACTGAGTTCTCTTAGGTGTTTAAGGTTAAAGACTGCATGGGATTTGGATAGGGCTTAAGCCCCATTCTCTCAAGATCACCACCCAACCCCCCTCCATCCTTGGCCCAGAATATGCGTGTGCGGAGCACGTGTGGGGACACATACTGCAGCAAGGCAGGCCGTCGCTTCACGGGGCAGGCCCTGGAGAAGTTTGTTGTCATCGACTGCGAACAGGTGGTGGCAGGCAGCTACAGGTGAGCGTGTGGCACAGGGCAGAAAGGGGCCAGGGGCTGTGCCACCGGCTGGGGGTGAGGGCACCGGGGATCTGGCAGCTTGAACTGGCCTCCCTCCATCCAGCCCTTCCAGCGTGGACTGAGCAGCTACCACGAGCCGGGCATTGTGCAGGGTGCCAGGGATGGTGTGGGGAGCAAGACAGCCCCAGGCTGGGCCCTGGAGGAGCTCATTCTGTGGAAGGATTGCTTGAATGCCTTTGGCATAGAAAATGACTGTTGTTCCTCAGAACTGGAGACTTCAGGGAATCTTGCCCCCAGTCCATTTTACAGATGGGTGAGTTGAGGCCCTGAGATGGGAAACCATGGGCCCAAGTCCTCTAAGCTGAGCTTGGATTAGCACAGACTCTGAAGTCAGAGCTCTGCACCCCTCCCCCCTCATTTGGGTCCTCAAGGTGGTGGAGTTGTCTTGATATGCCCCCCTGGTTTTGACCCCTGCCTAGCCCCAGGCTCCTGCACTTTGCCTTCTGACCCTGACCTTCTGCCCCCCAGTTTCACCTGGCTTTGCAGCCAGGCCCACACTAGCATGGTGCTGCAGCTGAGAGGCCGCATCGTGGAAGACTTTGACCGGGAGTTCCGGTGTCTGTATGCCGAGTCTCGGCCTGTGGAGGGCTTCTGCGGTGGCGAGGATCCCGTATCTCCTAGGGCACTGTGTCCTCCCCCAGCAGCCCTGGGCTTCGGGCCCGGTGTGCCAAGCCCCACATCCTCCTCACCCTCCAGCACCAGCTTCAGCAGCATCAAACGCTCACCTCTAATGGGCCACTCCTCTTACCTCACTCCACAGGGAGGTGGTGGCTGCAGTGACATGGGTATGGGGTCCTCAGCCCTTGGCCCTGCCCGCCGCGAGGCCAGTGGCCAGCCCTCTCCGCAGCGCCAGCTGTCAGACCCGAACCATGCCTCCCTGCTAGGGCCCTACAGGTCCAATCTAGGCAAGCTGGGCACGTCCCCATGGTCCCAGTCCTCTCCTGCCCTCAATCACAATGGTGTCAGCCCCCTGACCCTAGCAGTGGGGTCGCCTCTGCTTGCTCTCCAACGCCCCCTCCTCCCCTCCGCCAATGCTGTAGCCCTGTCCCGGCTCCCAGAGAATGGGCTCCTGGGAAGCCAGGAGTGTAGCCCCCAACGAAGTCGCTGGGTACCTGGCACAGCCCTGGAGACAGTGGAGGAGAAGAAGGTGTCTCTGAGTCAGAGCCATAGCCAGTTGGATCTCCTTGTCCCCTTCCCCAGAGCCAGAGAAGCTGGAGGCCCTGATTCTGGGGTTAGCCCCAACTCGGGCTCCCTCTGGCCTGGAGAGCAGGCTCCAGAGGGCAGGAAGTTGTCCCCAAACCAGAGATACAACCAGCTGGATCTCCTGCCCCAGACCCCGGGTGCTGGGGGTACCCCCGAGTCAGGTTCCCCCAGACCTGGCAATCGAACCCCAGAGGACAAGAGGCTGTCCTCAAACCACAGCCAACTGGACCTCCTGGTACAACACCCCAAGGCTGGGGGCTCCAGAGTGCCCCCTGAAGCCAGCTCCTCAGCCAGGGCTGGCAAGCAGCGTCAAGATGAGCGACGACGGACCCTGGGCCACAGCCAGCTGGACCTCATCACAAAGTTTGGCCCATTCCGGGGTGAGGGGCCTGGGCCCAATGGTCTCCCCAGACCAAGCCCTGCTCGAAAGGCTGGAGTGGGCTCAGGGGATGAGAAGCGGCTGACCCTGGGCCACAGCAAGCTGGACCTCATCACCAAGTATCATCAATTGCAGGGTGCCAGGCAAGGACCTGAGCCTGGCCTTCCTGGGGGCCCCACAGGGGGACATCACAATGGCAGTAACAATGGCCTGTTTGGGGATGAGAAGCGGCTGACCCTGGGCCACAGCAAACTGGACCTCATCACTAAGTACAACAAGTCCAAGTTCAAGCTGCTCCGAAGCCGCTTTGAGTCTTAGTCCTACTCCCAGCAGCGACGTGTCCCTCTTCCATCTACTTAGACTCTAGATTTACCTAGTTTCCAGGCTCTGGGGTACTCCAGCAGGGGCTGCATGGGGAGCAGAGGGTGTCCAGAAGCCCAGGTTAGACACTCACTGGGCTCAGGATTGTTTATGCACACACACACACACACACACACACACACACACACACACAGAAATGGAACCCACAGTACCTGCCATTTGCCAATGTGCTGTGCATTTCACACTGGTTAATTCTCATCCTTCATCCTCACAATATCCTACAAGATAGACCTCTAGTAGGTATACATTTCTAAGGTCATAGATATTATCTTCCCTATTTTATGAATGTGGAAGCTGAGGCCCAGAGTTTCATGGCTTGCTTGGAATCAGATCCAAGTCAATGGGAGAGCTAGGGCCCAAACCCATGTCTCTGACTCTTACGATTGTGTTTTTGCACAGGGTACACTATTATCAACAGTTCACATGTCCCCATGCACACAAAATATGCACATCACAGAGATGCCCCAAATGCCTACACAATACACCAACAGGGTTCACATCCACAAACTGCTCACCCATAGACACACAGTAAGTACACAAAGGTCCATGTGATAAACCCAAACACCCAGAATTCTAGTTATAGGTACTCAATAAATGTTATATGGCTAAATGAATGGCTACACAAAATATATGCATTCAGTGCACACTGTAGACCCATCAGGATCCACAGATGATATGCATACACACACACACACACACACACACACACACACAGCCATGCACACACAAACCAGTATCTTCTTTGACCTAAGCTGTGTACCTGGCCCTGTACTGAGCATACCATAGGGCTCACAAGTGAATCAGACTCAGTCCCTGGGAGACAAGGAATAAATGCATAAACTATTGGTGGACAAGACAGAACTATATCTAACTAAAGGCTAATCAGTGACAGGACGATGGAGAAGGAAGGACGGAGAGTGGTGGTGATGGTGGAGTGGTGAGCAGTTTCAAAGGAGGCAGCCTTCGAGCCAGGCATTGAAGGATGGGGAGGATTGGACAGATGGAGGAAAGAGGAATTTCTGGTAGAAGGAAACAAATGAAGAGAGGCCAGGGAGAGGACTGGAGGAGTGCGTCTGAGATGAGCTGGGAGGATGTAAAAGGCATGGATACTCAGACTCTGATGCATGCATGCATGCACACACATCATTTTGCTGAGTGTCCCTGGAAGCACAGGCTTTGACAGGTTCTACGTCCTTTTCCGGACCTCACCACCTGCCTGAGAGAGTTGTCACAATACAAATCAATAAAGGCAGACATGCTATGACTCAGTAGCAGCCTGGTGTATTCTGAGAAAGGCGGGGTTATGGAAATGCACGTTGAGGGCTGGGAAAGGGCACCATTCAGTCCAATTATGGAGGGCTCCCTGAGGGAGAGTGGATGGCAGCAGAAGGGCTGGGGCCGGGCCGGGGGTGGGGGTAGGACAGGGGCTCCAGGCCCCCTTTACCCTCATTGTGACATTCTTAGAGGCCCTGGGGCTTTTGTGGATTCTACAAAATGTAGATCAAGTTCCTCTCATCCATGAGATCAGGTCCCTTGACTGCCACCATTTATCTCGGGGGCAGAAAGTGGCTGCTGACTGAGTGATCAAGCACATGTAAGGGGCACACAGTGGCAGCCAGTCAGGACCCACACCGTTGCCCATCTGGACCCTCCCTAAGACGCGGTTTCATCCACCCTCCCCTCTCTCCAATACCTTCTTCAGCCTGGTTTCTTCTACTTCTCTGGCCACGCCTCCTTCTCCAGCCTTTGTCCTCGTCTCATTTCTCCCCATTGGACGCCTCCATGGGTGACCTCATCCACCCCAGGCTTCAGCCCCAAATCTCAGTCCTCACTCTCCCCTGGGCTCCAGATCTGGCCTGGACGTCTGTCTCGCACCTCACGCTCGGCCTGTCACCTTCCTCACTCCTGCTCTTCCTCCTTAGGCTTTACTTCAGTAAATACCTCCATCATCAATTCTTCGTTTCTCTGCGAGACATCCCTGGCTCCTCCTCTCTTATGCCTCGCATCCAACCAGCCCAGGTCTCGGTCAATTGTATCCCCTAAAAAGCTCCTGAAGGAATGGATGGATGGACGGATGGATGGATGGATGGATGAATGGATGGATGGATGAATGAGAGCATGCTTGGGGCGGGGCCAGGTGGGGTCCGGACCGGACCACTTGCAACCACGGAGTCCGCCAGGGGGTGGAGCTACGGTGGCCGCCTGCGTGGCTGGTTGCGCCTAGAGCTCCCGGAAGTCTCCCTGGGCGGAGGCGGAAACGGAAACCTACTTAGGGCCGAGTAGAAGCCTTTGCCGCGTGCGAAGGTTGCGGTCGCTTGGTGATCCTGTGTGGAGGGATACCGGAAGGGACAGGTCCGGGCTTCCCTCATCGTTAGTGGTAGGAGCCAGAGGATTCGGGGCTAGAGAGTCTAGAGAGGCCCAGTGGGCGGGACCCGAGATTTGAGGGGCCGAGAGGGGCGTGGTCGCAGCGGGGCCAGAGGGGCCGAGGCCGGCGAACCCGGACCCAGGGCCGGTAGAGGATCCTCGGGCCCTGAACTACCGGTCCCGCAGCCCTTAGGCCTCATGGCGGTCCGAGCGTCTTTCGAGAACAACTGTGAGATCGGCTGCTTTGCCAAACTCACCAACACCTACTGCCTAGTGGCCATCGGAGGGTCAGAGAACTTCTACAGGTGCGGCGGGAGCCCCGGGGCACGCGGACAGTGGGGTGGCTGGATGGCGGGGAGGGTACTGGGAGTCGGGGGCTCTGGCAGAGTGAGGGCTCACGCCCCTCAGCCCCGTAACCACTGAATCCATGTTCCTACAGTGTGTTCGAGGGTGAGCTCGCCGATACCATCCCGGTGGTGCACGCGTCCATCGCCGGCTGCCGCATCATCGGACGCATGTGTGTGGGTAAGCCGGCTGGAAGAGGCGGAGCGAAGGAGTGGAGCGCCCAGAACCTTTAATTGTAGCCTTGGAGGGAACCCCGACTGACCCTGTCATTTCCAGGCTTTCATCCACTATCTCCAGAGACTAGAGAATCTCTCAAGCCTGGGCCGGACCCAGTTAAAGTGTCGGCAGATCTGACACTGGCGAAGGCTTCGGGATCATAGAATAACAACACTTAGTGCTTTCACTCTTACACTTGATTTCTTTCCTTCTTCACCCAGATACTGGCGGGTAGGGGCATTATTGCTTAATCTGACTAATGATGAAGCTAAGATCCAAAGAACCCAAGTGACTCACCAGGTTCTACACCTAGTGTGAGGGAACATTGAAATGTCATCTCTCCCTTGCTCCTGACTCTGGGCATGTTGCTTCCTCTGAGGGTCCAGTTCCACCACTACAAAATGACAAGCTAAGATTCTGGGTCATCCTATTCAGTTGTCCATTTAAATCGTAAATCCCCTTTACCATGTCTCTGAGTGGCATCCCCATCCTACGCCCCTACTTCCCATCACTGTTGAGTCTGGCCATTGGTCTTTTCTTTGAGCTGGATCTGTCTCACTGTCACCCCTTATTTCTTTACTGTCACCCCTTAGTGCTAGTTCTGTTCATTGAGGCCATATAGGAGTTTGTTCTTTTATTTTTTTATCATAAGCCTGATGACCTTGGCCTCTGAGTATTTTCTTATTCGGGCCAGACACTCTCATCCCTACTCATGACCTTTGGACTTGATGCTGGGTGTTTTTTTTAATAATGTGGGTAACTCAGAGTTCAGAAGTTCAGAGTTGTGTTCTTGCAGTGGTAGGCGGAGGTTTAGTTATTGTTGTCACAATATAATTGTAGTTTGTTCATTCTTATTGCATTTTGTGTAAGTATATACCACAGTATATTCAACCATTGTGTTCACAGTAGGCGTTTGGGTAGTTTTCGGTTAGTTCTTTTTTTTTTTTTTTTTAAGAATTTTTATTTATTTATTTGACAGAGAGAGAGAGAGCACAAGCAGGAGGAGTAGCAAGTAGAGGGAGAGGGAGAAGCAGGCTCCCTGCCGAGCGAGGAGCCAGATGTGGGGCAACACAAGTTCCTCTTGATAGTCCTGGTCCCCCAGGGTTGATGATGGCAGAGTGGATGGGGTGTGTTGGGATAGATTCCTGGGCTGTCTCTGGCCTACCCAGTGGGACTCCTGGTCCCCCTGGGTGTTGCATGGATCAGTAGGTTGGTGGGCTGGGTTTGGGCCTAAACCTTTCCTGGGAAAGCTAACTGGGCTGGATTGTGTCTTCAGCCCCCTGAGCTTCGCAGGCATCTTGTGTATTCGTGGTCCATTCCTGCCCCACCTCCTAATTTCGGTCTCTCTAGGGAACAGACACGGTCTCCTGGTGCCCAACAACACCACTGACCAGGAACTGCAGCACATTCGCAACTGTCTCCCAGACTCAGTACAGATCCGGCGGGTGGAGGAGCGGCTCTCAGCCCTGGGCAATGTCACCACGTGCAACGACTATGTGGCTTTGGTCCACCCAGACCTGGACAGGGTAAAGTAGCCCAATTTGGCCCAGGAGTCACAGGACCAGCCTAGTCAGTGGTTAGTCACTGTTCTTGCCTATCAGGCAGGACTTAGGGGTGTCTCTTGTGGTTTCTCTTTATACGTGGGCTCTCTCATGTCAGGCATTCATTGGATAGTGGTAATAGAGGCCTTCTATGGTGTGGTCAGTGCCAGAAAGAAGCTGAGGAGGGTATTAATCCTTCAGAATCAGGGAGACAGACCCATCCTGTCCTGCAACCAACGCCAGGAGGGATAATGGACAGTTGAACTCTTAAGTGTGGGAAGAGGGAAGAGAGTGATGTGGAGACCAGTCTGTCTGCTCAGGGCATGCACAGATATTAGGGGCTCCGTAGCGGGTCTAGACCCTGCTCCAAGCTATACTCCCTCATTTTTCTGTGCGAAGCTTCCATACGCAGCTACATAGCAGAGGAATGAGGGGCCTAGGGAGCCAAACCCTGGGTGGTTCTGGGCATGGAGGGCCCTGGGTTTCTTGACCTGCAAGTTCTGGGCTGAGTACCGTGCCTTTGGCTAACAGGAAACAGAAGAAATCCTGGCTGATGTGCTCAAGGTGGAAGTCTTCAGACAGACAGTGGCTGACCAGGTGCTAGTAGGAAGCTACTCTGTCTTCAGCAATCAAGGAGGCCTGGTACATCCCAAGACTTCAATCGAAGACCAAGATGAGCTGTCCTCTCTTCTTCAGGTCCCCCTTGTGGTAAGCGTTCCTTTCTCAGACCTCTGCCTCCTGCTGAGGCAGATCCTTTGCCCAGTGTTAGGGATCGGAGTTATTACCCATCACAGTTTGCAGTTGGGTTTGCAGGGCAGGGAGCAGCAGGGTTTGGGGAACGTCCTCATCAGGGAGCGGCAAGACTTTGGCTTTTGGTGCCATGATCCACACTGAGCCATCCCTTGGCAGGCAGGCACTGTGAACCGAGGCAGCGAGGTGATTGCCGCGGGGATGGTGGTGAACGACTGGTGTGCCTTCTGTGGCCTGGACACAACCAGCACAGAGCTGTCAGTGGTGGAGAGTGTCTTCAAGCTGAACGAAGCCCAGCCGAGCACCATTGCTACCAGCATGCGGGATTCCCTCATCGACAGGTGCGTGGGCCTCTCTTCTGCCTTTGGAGGGTAGGGGAAGGAGAAGCCACCTAGAATGGGAGCCACACTGCGTTCATACCGGTAGGTTCTCCTCGTGTGGGAGGGCACACCTGCAGCGCTGCTGAGGGGTCACAGGGCACAGCAGGCAAGCACTGCCTGAGTATCTGCTTATCGCCATCTCTGAAGGCTCAGCTCAGCAAAGCTTCCCTCTGGGCCATCTTATTTTCTCACCATGTTGTTTTTGTTGTCTGTGGCTGCTTGTGTGTCCATGTCCCCAGCCAGCAGCCCAGAGCCTGAGACAAAAAGCTCTTTACAGAGGAAAGGAGGGGAAGCTGCTCTTAGGAACTGAGGAGACCCTAAGGGGCTTGTTGGGGGTGGGGTTGCATCAGAATCACAGTCATCTGGATTTTTATGGGTTTAAGAGAAAAGTGGGTTCTTGGGCCCTAACCCTGGAGAGTCTGGGGTGTGAGGCTCTGGAAGAGCAGCAGGTGTGGATATTCACCCTTGAGGGTTCTTCTCAAGGCATGCCACCTCCCAAGTATCACAGGAGTCTTTATGAGGATACGAACCCCATAGTAGAGCAAGCACTCAGTAACAGAGTCCCTGCTTACAACAGGCAAAATTACCCTTCATTCTCCCTTCTTCATTCATTCGTTCACCTGATGTGCATTGAGCCCTGTTCCCTAAGTGTCTCAAGAAGCTCCAGTGAGACACTCTGGTATCCAGAAAGGTTTTGTGGAGGACACATCATTTAGTCTGGACCCTGGGGGAATGAGTAGGTATTTGAATACGCAGAGATGGAGGGGGGCTGGGGGGATGGAGCACTTCAGACAGACCCCGAGATGGGAAAGTATGGCAAGTGTGAAGGGGAAAGGTTACATTGCCGGAGTGTCAAAGACCCTAAATGCCCACATCAAGAAGTTTTGACTGTAGGCCTATGATTTTGACCTTTAGTCTCTGTTGAGCTGCTTGTTAATGTAGATTCCTGGCATCACCCCTCACTTACTGATTGCCTCGGTCTGGAGTGAGACCCAACCATGTGTGGTTTATTTTAATAAGTTTCTCTGGGTGATGCTGATGGGGAATCAGCACTGGGAGAGCAACTGAAAGGGTCTGAATGGGAAAGTGATACCAGTGGTTTTGTCATTTGTTCAGTAACTTTTTTTGAACATCTACTATGCCATTCATGATAGTGATGAGTAAAATACACCCTCCCTGCCCTTGTGGAACATAGAATCTTACAAAGAAGACAGTATGTACACAATCATTTAATTAAAGAACAAAATTTAAAACCTCTTAGCAGCCTAAGAACAGAAAGAAATTTCTGCAACCTGATAATTGGTACCTACTAAAAAACTACAGCAAATGTTGTATTTAATGGTGAAACTTTAGAAGCTGCTCTTAAAGTCAGGCAGAATTGTCCACAGTCCCCAGCACGGGTCAGCCTCTGGTGGTCCAAGCTCATGCAGTTAGGTAAGGTAAAGAAGTGGGTATTAGAAAGGAAGAGCCAAAACTCATTGACCTCCTTTGGTTTTGAACCCGTTGATTCGAGGTGCCCGTCAGAGCTCATGATGACAGGGTCAGGTAGGTGATTAGAAATAGGTTTTCTAGTTTTACAATTGTACACATAATTATTACCTCCAGGAAGAATGTTCTGGCCCTATTCCTGCCACTGGGGGATTTGTGGTCTGGGCATGTTCCTTCTCTTGAATCCCCTTACTCCCTTCTCTGATGTTTGTTGGACTTGACTTCTGAGGTTCTGGTTTATGATGGATAAGTTTGAATAAATTTTGAGTTGAGTGGCGAAGGAGTTACTTTTAGTTTTTAAGCACTGAGAGTCCTAGACTGGATTGTGACTCAAGGAAGCAGTGTAATCTGGGGGTGGGGGGCTCTGAGTGTGGCTCTTTAGGGCTGAGCTGGAACAAAGGGGTAAGGGTGGAGGCAGACATCTTAAGAATAAAGGGTGAGGTGTGCTCTGAGAAGCACGTACTGACAGTGTTTCTTCTTCTCTCCCTAGCCTCACCTGAGTCTCCTTCCATGCTGTTCTGTGGGCTCCTGGCTCTGGACTTTGGCTCCCTCCATGCCCCACCCAGTCTGTTTTGGATGCTGGCAGGGAGTTGGCAGAGAGCTCACTGGGACTGAGTGGCTGGATGCCCAGCGTTTCACCTGTGCCCATCTCCTGAATCTACAGTTACTGCAAAAATCTGCCATGTTGTGCTGTCAGGCCTTAAGGGCTCCTGACTGACTGCTCTGTTTGCTGTACCACCCCCCCCCCATTAAAGGGCAGCTGCCTCTGGTTATTCTTGAATGTGTTGTTTGGGGGCCTCTGCCTGCAACCCTCCTTCCCTAGCATTGTTCTGGGGGAAAGTGGGTAGGATGCACACACACACGTCAGTTTCACAATCTCCCACCCTCCAACCCCCATGATCAGGATGGGTGGCTTCCTCCCAGGGCAAGAGGAAGAAGCTCTACTGTAGTTCTCGCATTTTCCACACAACTTAAGCCTCATACTTACGGGCTTAAAGGGATAAGAATCTGTTCCAGCTCTCCGCTGGGCCGGTATGAAGACCTATAAGGGGTCTGAGGCACCTGGCTACACGGCGGTCTTGTCTCCTTGGACCGAGGTGGACGGAGGTCGCTAGCCTGGCTGCCAGGTGCCCTGGACATCCTCAAAACAACTTCCCTTAGTAGCTTCAGTCGGTGTGGGAAGAAGCATCCAGCGGAGTCGTTTGTGTTCCCGGGTTGTGTGCGGGGCGGGGCCCGGGACGTTGGAGCGGCATTGGCCGGTGGCTGGTGGGTGGGGTCGGGTCTGTCGGGCCCGCCCCCGGGGTCTGAAGCTGCGCCGCGGCGGCCGGGAGGCGGGGCCGGGGGGGGGGGCAGGCGCGCGGTGAGGTCACGACGCCAGCCCCTCCCGGCGTCGCTACGCTGACCAGCGGAGCGCAGACGCCGGCGCTGGGATTCTGGAGACCCGCGGCTCCGGCGGCGCGAGGTGAGGGCCGGGCTGGAGCGGGGCGGGGAGCCTGGGTGGCTTGCGGCTGGCCCACACCTGACGGCCTCTCTTTGCAGACCATGGGCGCTCGGCTGAGCGGCGGTCAGGGCGCCCCGGAGCAGGTGCAGCCCCAGCCCCAACCTCAACCCCAACCCCAACCCCAGCCCGGGGCGCCCGAGGCCCCTGAGCGGCCCCAGCCTGAACCTGGTCCCTGGGGGCCGCTGGACGATGTTCGCTTCCTCATCGCCTGCACCTCCTGGTACTGACAAGCCGCCCTCCGCAGTTACTGCTCGCCGCCAACTGTCGTTCTGTCCGCCTCACCTGGTTCGTCTCTTGTGGTCTCTTTCCATCCCCGGTGCCCAGGAGACGCTCGGAGAGTCGGGGAGGTCACGGAGGACCATGAATGGGGCACCGGCTCGCCTCTAGCTGCTCCTTGTTCGCCTCTCAGCCTGCACCCAAACCAGCTCAAACCTTCGTGCTCACCCCCACCCCGTAGCTTCTTAAGCGGTCTGGGTCCTGGGGCAGCCCTCCCCGGCCCTGGGTTCCAAAACCATGCCAGGACTCCTGGTAAGACCCCAAGACTGCTGACCTGACCTCCTCTCGTCTGTCCCTTATTGCTGAGAACCGGGCTTTTGCTTTAGTCTTTGGTTATGGCGCCATGTGTCTTGGCTTCAGAGAAGACCTAGCCATGGTAACCCTCCCCATACTCCTCCTAAGAGAGGTTGCTCTGTCATCCTGGATCTCAGTGAGGCATAAGCAGGCTGTGTTCCAGGAACCCCAGTAACACTGGGCCTCCAGGGCCAGCCTTTTGGAGAGAGGAGACGTGATTGCTGGGCTGGGAGATGAGATGCATGGGACAGTTCCCAGACACCCCAAAGCCCCTTGTTCCCCTTCTCCCAGAAGCTTCTGAAGGCCACTCCCAGAACCTGATTCTTGTTCCCATAATCCAGGGAAACAACACACTCTGTATTTTTGTTTTATTTAGAAATGATTTAAAAAACATTATACAAAGGCTGATCAGTTTAAAATGTGACCGACACTGAAATGCTGTGATGTTCCCCAGGCCGAGGGAAGCTGGGCTCTGGGGTCCCCAGTGCTGTGCCCCTCTGTCTGCCCGCCCTGTCCTGGGGTGATGGACAAACAGATGACCACCAGACAGGAGAATCCGAGATTGGAAGCCTCCAGGCTGAGCCCTCTCCGGGCCTGGCCCTGTATCCCTCACATCTGCAGCCTGTGCTGGCCTCCATCTCTTGCTCTTTCTCAGCTGGCCTCGGTAGTCCCAGGAGCCAGTAGGGAGCCTGGGGAGCCTAGAGCTTTCAAGAAGTGAGAGCACCAACCTGAGGAGTGGAGAGGGACCTAGAAGGGGAGAAGGGAGGCCAGGAAGAGATGGATAAAAGAGACCCTTCTGATCTCATCTTGGACCCTAGAGGTGTCCATAGGTGGGGACCCAAGGCCCAGCCAGCCCACCCGATGGCCTGGGCAAGAAACAACCTCTCTGTGCTTCATTGGAGGGCACGGTGAAAGGTACCTTAGGCTTCCCAGGGCCTACACAAGTTTCATGTGAGTGGACAGGTATGAGCTAATAAAGTGCTTTGCAAAGTATAAAACACTATACAAACCTATGAATCACTAATATCTCTGCAGTTGTTCCCCACCCGCCCCAGGGAGCCCGCCCTTGGCCAAAATGAGAAAAAACAGAAGGATGATGACAGGGAACACAGTGGACCCACATAGGTGCCTCTGGGACAAGAGAGATTTTGCTCAAGACAGCTCCCAGGGCAACAGTAGTCCCTGTCTGCTACAGGTTAGGCCAACCCAAAGCCTAGCGGCCACAGGGAAGGGGCAAGGCCCATGCAGGCTCAGAGGGCCAGGATGGCATCTGAGGCTCTGCCAGCACCCTGAGGACTGATACCTCCTTTTGGCTTTGGCAGAGAGCCAGTGGGCACCACTGAACCCACTGGTCTTGCCTAGGGCTCTTCAGCGACAAAGGGGGCTGCCTCTACCAAGTTGAAGAGAGGCAAGCTGAGCCCTAGGAATTCCTGCCAGAGACAGTGAAGGGTGGGCCCCTAGCATTGGGACCACTACCAGTTGGGGGTTCCCTTTTCCAAAGAGCAGTGCAGGATGATGGGCCCAGTGAGCTGGGTTAGCAAGGGCCAAGCTTGTTATAAACACTGCTTCCAGGCTAAGAGATTGAGTTGGCCTCAGGGTAGCTGGGGGTGTGGGCTCTGAACACTTCAGAAGGCTGCCCTGGGCCCATTACCCCAAAGCCATGAGAATGTTGGCCTGGAGCCATTTCTGCTGCACCTAACGCACCTAACATCAGGCTGAGCCCCAGACCATAAGCCACAGGGCCGGGGACTGGGGGAGTGGGGGAGAGGGGCAGGGGAGTGGAGGATGGTCATAACTCAGATCAGCCTCCAGAAATAGGGTCAGCTCCTGCCCCAGCCCTTTAGCATCATGAGCAGAATCCAGCTCCTGGGGTGTCTGGGCGCTAGAGTGGTCTTAGCAGCACCTTGGTCCTTATCTCCTGGGGAAGGGCCGGCCACGCTGGCCTCACCACCAAGATAGTCACCTCTAATTCACCTAACGCCTCAAGCAGCCTTTGCAGAATGGGACTTTTAAAACAGTAGTGACAGGACATTTAAATATTCACGATGTGACAGCTGGGTCCTTGTCAGACCCAGCTGGGCCACAGCACTGCCTGCAACATGTGACCCTAAATCCTAGGTCTCAGACGAGACCCTGATGTGTGGAGCGGGTTTCCTGAGGGATCTGCTGCATGCCAGCAGGGGAAACCCAGGCTTGTTGCCTACCATGTTGGCAGCAGGGGTCTTGTAGCCTTGGAGGACAGTGGAGTGGGGGTAGGGGCGGGGGGACATCTGACCAGCAGGTGTTGGCAAAGGGGGACCAGGATTGGTGGCATCTCCCAGATGGGGCTGAGAGTGCTAGTGCTGGCTTCCACAGAAGGTGCTGGGTCCAGCCAGGAACGGAGCTGTGGTGCCTCATTGATACCACAGGATTCAGTGACCACAGGACCTCCTCCTGGCATGGTCCCTGCCTCCTGATGGGGCCTGACCTATCCCCTTGGGTAGGGAGCAGTTTACCCAGGACAGAAGGCTGGCAGCTGGGGTGCCAGACACCCACCCTGGGGCACAGCCACCATCACTCCCTGCCCCACGCTCAGCCTAGGCCAATGTACCTACCACTTCAGCTGCATGACCACCGGCCTAGGGCCCTGCTGGCCCCAGTAGGCAGTGGCCAGAGTGGCCCCTCAGACCCTGATGAGGAAGGGCCTGGCTGGCCAGACCGAGTGGACGGAAAGGGCTCTGGGCTGTTCACACCCACTCCTGGACTGGCCGCTTATAGTAGGTGACAGGCTGAGGGCCTGCCTTGTTCTTGAACTGGAAGATGGTGTAGACCAGCACCAGGATGCAGAGGGACAGGATGCAGGGGATGACCACAGCCACGGCGTTCACAGAGCCTGGCACATCGTTGATAGTCACCATGATGTCCACATCGTCCTGGGGCAGCCGCCGCTCTTTCCGCCGCTCCACGTCCTTCTGGTTGCAGCCCATCCAATCACGCAGGATGTTGCGTGGGTAGCCTGGCTCTACACTTAGTTTCTGGTTGTCAAACTTCCAGTAGTCCCGGCCCTTGTAGAAGTAGGTGTAATCTGCAGAAACATGGCCCAGCATCACCACTCCCAGACACCTGCTCTGACCCCTTGTGAGAGGGCAGCATGGAGGAAGGGCACCTCTCCCACCCTGGAGTCCAAGAGGAGCTCTGAAGGAGGGGTGGGCATATGAGGGGGTGGGAGCGGTGCGTTGGAAGGCTTTGAGGTGGGGGGAGGGCAGTGCTTGGCACACTGCGCACAGTGTGGCAGGGTCACGGAATATGGTCTGCACAGTGGCAGAGAGGTGCTCCCAGGACCTGGAGCAGCCTAGCCTGTCAGCTCAAAGGTGCTGGGAAGCTACTGAGGGGCTTGAAGTAGACAAGTCCCAATTTGTGCCTCCCTGCCTTAGCTTGGGGTCACAGCTCCATCACACTTGCCTTTGCCATCCCCCCACCATGGGTGCGATCACCTCCCCTACTCTGGCTTGGACAGCACCGCCTTCATAGCTCTAGAGCCTCAGTCAAGCTCCTGCTTGAGGCAAGGGAGGCAGGGAGCAAGATTTCTCCTTTTGTTGACAGCGGACATCAGCTTGTCACAGCTATCATGGATTTTCTTCAGCTTGTCACACATGACAACACAGATGCAGGGTCTCTGGGACCCTGCTGGGGAAGGGCCTGGAAAGAAAGGAGGTGGAGGGGCTGGGCAGCCACAGCGGACTCCCGGGCTCCCGGCAACAGCCTTCACGGTAGAGACAGCAAAGCAGCTCACTCAGAC
The DNA here is from genome assembly GCF_003265705.2 of Callorhinus ursinus. NCBI lineage: Eukaryota > Metazoa > Chordata > Mammalia > Carnivora > Otariidae > Callorhinus > Callorhinus ursinus. Next base: position 10,725,261 of record NW_027397100.1, read on the forward strand.
CCTCCTATTGACCAGCCCCCCACCCTGGGACTTTCATTGGCCAAAGTCCTTGATGTCACCTGTCTCTGAGCCTCCCAGAAAGCGAGACCACATGTGTAAAGCATCAGGTACACAGGAAAGCTACCAAGTAGCGGCTCTGCCCCTGAGACTTTTGGATTTCATACCAGTGACATGGAGAGCCCTTCACGAAGATGCTCTCTGATGCGCCCTCCTCCACTCCCCACCCCCAGCTCTCCCACTACATTCCCTTCCTTTAGAGCATTTGCTGCCACCTTAGCTGTTTTCTGCCTCTAGACTGGGAGCCAGGGATGCAATGCAAGGCTTGTTCTCTGCTCCTTCCCCAGCTCTCCCACAAAGGCTGGCTAGTAATTATTGTGGAGTGACCCAACGACTCCTGTCATTCTACATAACAAAACACACCAACAAGATGTTGATAATGGCAATGACGATAGCCCCTAGAACACATGTGGCAGGACCATGTACTAGGTGTTTGTCTAAGTGCTCTACTTAATTTATCTCATTTAATTCTTAACAATTGCCAATGAGGTAGGTACCATTATTATCCCCATTTGATAGATGAGGATGCTGGGAAAACTGAGGTGGTTTGCCCAAACTCCTAGTAGGTGGTGGAGGTGGGCCATGAAGCCAGCCAGGCTCCAGAGTCTGTGCTTGTGACCAGATCAGGGGAAATGTATTTAGCAAACATTCATGGACTCCCACTCCGCACCTGGCAACACCCAGCCCCTCCTCTTGAGAAGCTCCTAGTCTGGTGGGAAGCTCCCCGCCTGGCCTCCAGGAGGAGCTTTGGAAATGTCTCATAAATAAAAAAGGCTTCTCTTTCCATCTGTCTGCCCTCAAGCCTTATACACAAGCACTTTTGAAAGCACCCATATCCATCATTGCTTTTCAGGTTTGATAACTCAAGGAACCCCTAGAGTACATCTGAGGACCACTATTTGAGAAATGCTGTCCGAAGGGATGAAGTCAGTCTGTGGAAACATCTCTCAAATGTGAGTCATCCCTGCAGATGAGAAGTGTGGCTTGGTAGCTGGGAAGAGAATGAATCGACTGTGTGAACCTGGGTAGATATGAGGCCGTTGTCCTTACCATCAGGCACTTTTCTCAAATCTGGGTACCCTGAGAGTATGCCCATGGGCCCTGTTGAGACCCACATAAAATCAGCCACCCCCTACACAGCCAGGCTCTTACGTACATCCTTCCTTGCTGATGAAGGCCCCCTGGGGAGCCTGTGGGATGCCCTTCCACACAGTGATGGGCTTGGGGTAGCCAGGGTCCGTGGCCCGCCGCTCCTCACTGTAGCGCCAGTACCGTTCACCTTTGAAAAAGTAGGTCTTGCCCACGGGTTCCCAGCGCAGAGCCGTATCAATGCCTTCTCGGGGCAGACAGCTCCCCAGCTCCCCTAGGCTGTGGGGGTACCCAGGCTCCACCGTCACCTCCTTAAACACCCAGTACTTGTCACCTGTAGCCAAGAGAAGCCCAGGATCAGCCTTCCCCAGTCACACGGTGCCAGAGGTGGTGGCTAGTGCCACGGGTCCCATCTTCTAGGACTGAAGTCATTCATAGAGCCACAGTGTCAGGGGGAAACAACCGAGGCCTGCTTGAGGGCCTCTGTGGGAGACTGAGGCCCCTTGGCCCCGGCAGAGCATGGGGGCCAGAAGCCAGTCACTACAGATCCTGGGCAGCTGGCCCCATGCTGCCCAGCCTCCGTGCCTCACCACGCTGTTGCTCCTCTCCTCTGGGGTGTCCTCAGTCACTCCTGTGGCTTCACACTATTAGGACTCCTTCACCTTCCACCAGTGACACCCAACTCTGCGGGCTCACAGCCACTACCATGGGACCTGAGCCCCAGACCCAGGAACCCTGATCCCGGCCTCTGGGCATTTCCACATCTGCTTCCCAGAGTTCCTCATCACCGCCTTAGGGGGCTCCCTCCCTGTCACCTTTCTGCCTCCCACTTCCCCAACTAGAAGCCCTAGCGTCACCTTTGACTCTCCCTTTCTTCCTCCTCTCTGGGTTCAGCCTCTTATGAAGCCTTTTGCATCTTTTAGCTGTCCCCCTCTGGCCTCACTGGCCCTCCCCGGTGTGGGCCTCACTGATTCGCTCACCCCCCACCCCCGCCTCCGGCAACTGACTCACAAATAGCCTCCCCACCTCTGCCAGTCCAATAGGACTGCCGCCTGCCCTCTGGCTCTCCGCTGCTCATAAGCGTCCAGTGAGCTCCCAGCATTGCCCTAGCGGGTCAAGACCACATTCTAGCCTGGCAACCAAGGCTCCGCAGGACGCTCCTCCACTCTCCTCTCCAGGCCACTGTTCACTGCTCTCCGACGTGGGCCTCCATGGCCGGTCAGTGAGTCTTCTAAGCTCTTCCAGTGTACCCGAGCTGTCCCTTCCCCTTGGACTGCTGTCCTCACTTCTCACTAACTGTATCTTACCCTTCTGGGCTGGGCCCACCTCAGGATAATGGAAGTGAAAGAACCTAGCACTGGGGCGGGGGGGGGCATACCACACATGCCAGCTCCCCCCTGCCCCCTTCCCTGACCTCTCCAGCCTGTGTGACCTCCCCACCAACTCCTACAGACCTGCTGGGCTGGCCTCCCATGGAGCACTGCATGGTCTTCAGGTACCTGGACCATCCATTGTGGCTGAACCTTATTCTCCTGCCAACCTGGGCACACACAGACCCTCAGCAATCACTTCGTGACTTGATTCCCCCAGACTGTGCTTTGCCCACCTGCAGGGATCTGTTTTGTCAGAAGACAGTGTCTCTGTTAGGGCCAGAGGGGCCCTTGGAGGGCATCTGCTTCTCACCCCACCTCTTCCAGTGTACAGTGTACAGGGGAAAGGGGGTCCCAAGAAGGTCAGGGAACTGTCCCAGGTCTCTCAGCACAGGCTGTATTACCTTTGAAGAAGACAAATCTTCCATCGGCCCTTTCGTAGGCTGCATCTATGCGGGCGGGCAGGCCCTTCCAGAATTGCTCGATCTGCATCGGGTAGCCCTCTTGCACCCGGTTATTGCGCAGGCGCCAGAACCAGCGATCCTGGGGGTCAAGGAGGGGCGGGGAGAAAAAGGCATGGCAGGCCCTGCCTCAACCTAGTGATCTCACCCCTGGGGCTCAAGCCCCAATAACCCAAAAGCTTCCCCTGGGCCCGGCCTTGCAACCCTCCGTGATGTCTGTCCATCTACTGCTTCTAGCTTCCAGTACCCTGTGAGGAAGACAGGATGCCCATGAATTCTCTTCATAATAAGCCTTCTGATGGCTCTTGCTGTCCAAGGGGCCATGAGACTGACAGCAGCAGGCCTGGTGCAGGGATGAGGTGCAGAGGAGCTGGGAGGGGTGATGCCCAGGCCTGGAGTGGCCACATGAGGGCAGCAGAGAGTCACTGACATCCCCGGGGGCTCCTCAAGCTGGCCACTGAGCCTGGGCAGAGTGTCCCCCTCACTGGCTGGCTCCACCCAGCAGGGCAAAGACCCTGGGAAGCAAGCTGTGGGAATCCCTCAAGACCTGGGTGCGAATTCAGATTCCTGCATTCAGAGTGGCATGACCGTGAGCACAGTGCAAGTGCCTCACCTACAAATGGGGGTAATAATGGGGATTGGATGGGAGATTATGGGCAAAGTGCCTAGAACAGCAGGGAGCACATAGTTGATGTTGAATAAATGGCAGCTCAGTAGGCCAAGAGTCTAATCAAAGCCCTCTTCAAACTAGTGTCTTGTGCCTGTGCAGGGCCTGTAGCCGGTAGGCAGTCTGGGCAAGGCCTACAACCTACCAGGTCCTCAGTTTTCTCATGTGTAAATGGGGATGATAAAACACAGACTTGACTAGTTGCTGTGGGGGGGTTAGCATGCAGAAGAATGAATGTGATGTGCAAAAGATGGCACAAAAACTAGAAAAAAAAATTTTTAAGGTGTTTTACAAAGTACTTTCACATTGAGTTTTTTAAACCTGAGTTTGACTTTCACAAGTCTGTTAAGTAGATTTGAGATACACCGAGTCTTAAGGAAGGCCAAATGACTTTCCTAGAGCTACTCTCTGAGAGGCAGGATTGGCATTGACCCATGGCGCCTGATTCTTGCTCAGTACTCAGAGCTTGCTGGGAGAACTCCCTGAGAGGAGTGGGGCAGCCCCCTACAACCACCCAGTGTGACGGAGACACATTGGCCAGATGCCCTTCAGTGGATGGCTTGTTGCCCTGGTGGCCCGGGGTGTGGTCAGCAGGCTGTTTTCAACTGTTAGCCTCCCTGGGGATGGCCTCAGCTTCAGAGAGCTCCTCAAGGTCATACCCCTTCTCATCCAATGACTGAATGAAGCAGGGGGGACCGAGTCCCAGCCGTTTGGGTCCCAATGTGGGATGACCCTGATGGGCCATTCTAGCTCCAGAACTCCCTGTGGGGGTGGCCAACTCTGCAATGGGCCTAGTCGCTGCTTATCTCCTTCTGCCAGTCTTGCTTCCTTCCCTCCTTCCCACACATGTTGATCCCAGAGGTACTTCCTAATCGAAATCCTGCATTCCGAACACTGTCTCAGAGTTTGTAGCACATCCACCAAACAGGCTGCCACCAGGTCAGCCCATGGCTAAAGCAACAGGAACAGGACAAGTGACAAGATGTAGCCTGGCCAGCTTTCTATCAGACACCCTTGGTACCGGCCTCTCAACCCTGGTGGGATCTGGAGACAAACTCAGCCACCACCGTGCCAGCCCCTACTCCAAGCTGCTATCTTCACGGCCATGCACTCATTTGATCTTCATACACCCTTCATTAGGGGGATGACTCCCAGCTTTCAGACAGAGAAACTGAGGTCCAGAGAAGGGAGGTGACTTGCTCGAAGTCACTAACCAGAAGCAGGTCTCCAGCACTTTCCCCCAGCATTCAACCCCTGGGAAGGTGTAGGATCACCAGTCCCCCGGCCTCCCTCTTGGAAACAAGTCAAATCACCCGGCAGCACCAGAAAGGGACCCCATGTCCTGGCCCCCGGGCCAGCTGGTGTCCAGGCCCAAAGCGGGCCTAATCCCAGGGCAGCAGCCTTCTCCTGCTCCACAGAGGGGGAATGAGTGCCGGGGACCATCTGGGTGTTGCCAGTGGACTGGCCCTACCTTAAACACAAACATCTCGCCTCGGAAGAGCGCCACCGTGTTGAAGTTGCCATCACAGATGTTGGGTTTGGCACCCGGTGTGGATGGCCGGTCCCCTAGGGGCGGCCTGGGGGGCCTGGGCTGGCGCTCATGCTTCCTCTCACTCGGTGAGTGGATCCTGCGGATGGGGAGTGTGGGGAGTGGTCTTGTGGGCTCCAGGGGCTCGGCTGGAGGTCCTGGAGAGAGGGGCTGCATTTAGACAGGGCCTCCCAGGGCCCGTGCCTCATCACCACCCAGGCAGCTCTGGGGTCTGCCACCCTCCAGCCCCCTGTTTCTTCTTCCATTTTTTGCTCTCCCCCCGTCTTTAAGAAAATGGATGAGAAGAGCCATTAAATGGGACTCTTATCCTTCCACCCGCAAATCTGGTGTCTCCTCTTCTAAGGGAGAGCGCGTCCTTCCTTAGGCTCGGTGTCCCATACCATCGCCCTCTGCCCCCTCTTCTAAGGGAGAGCGCGTCCTTCCTTA